>NC_140590.1:635426337-636013837 GCF_964204655.1 Triturus cristatus | reverse complement strand
GTAATGCTTGCCCCTATGTTAATACTAATACAATCGACTGCAAAATTATTAAAATGCAATGTGGATTTGTGTCCTAAAATAAGGCTTTCTCATTGAAGATAGACTAGCAAGAAATACATTAGTGCCTTGGACAGTATTGTACTTTAATTGTAGATTTGATATGTTTGAGTTAAGTGAAGTATTTTTGCATTGCACCGCCTTCAACTTTTTCATAGCTTATAGGTTTTAATTGGTAATCAATTATCCAAATTGTTGCCTGTTTTTTCATGTATTATGAGGAGGCCTCCCGGTTTTATGGTTAATTAATAATTTCGCCTGTATTTATCCATATTTCTTATTTTGTCATATCTGTATTTATACACATTTATTTTGTCGCAAGCAAAAGAAGACTCTGCAGCTAGCATTTTCTCACATTTATTTTAATAGTCAATGCATACTTGCAAACAGTTGTTATTGGTTTAGATATATTTATATATACGCCAAATTAAGTAACCACAATAAATTCATCTGAAAACTTTGCCATTGTAGTGCAACCATATGTGCATTTCAAGAGACTTTGAGGACTAGAGGCTCTTTCTGGTTTGTTAATGAAATGAACACCACTGAAAACCCGTTCAGTCGTTGCCGATGATACTGGAATGGTCATAAGATTCAAGGAACGATTACACAGTGTTGGCCATTCTGGCGTCTGAGAACACCAGTATTTAATTGTTTTGGCCTTTGGTATTAATTAAGCCTGAGATGGAAACTTTGGTGTGAGTAGTTGTGGCAGAATATTAATTTAGAATATTTTCTTTCAGAAGTCTTGAGTTACTGTTCATTTATTTAGGAGGGGTTGTTTAGCCATGTTTCGGAAGGAATTATATGCCCAGTTTTAGAAGAAATAGAGAAAGAGCTGGAAGAAAAAAGAATTGATGCAAGAGTGCAGGGTTTGGATAGGACACAGCAAAGGAGGCGTAGTAAAGATAGCAAATTGTCCTGCAGTTATTTTACAGGTATAGTACAAGTATTGTGTTGGGTGTGTTACCATTATGCATATCTTTATTGGGCTTTAACACCACTAGGCAAAAACGTGAGCACTGGTGTTAGAAAAGGGGGGAGGTATGAATTGGGTAGCAGGTGTCAAAATGTTTAGCTTTACTACCTCAGCAAGTTTGAATGTAAATTTCTAGAGCTTCATGCTGTGGTCAATATTGCTGTAGGAATAGCCCTTGCTACTCGCAACTTGTACATACCAGGCCGGACTGGGAACCAAAAGCAGCCTTGGCAAATACCACACATATTAAGTGACGCAGTGAGTGAGCCTGACCACTGCAAGGGTGGACTTGGGTCTGTTCTTCCCCAAAGAAAAGTTTGGAAAAAATTGCAAAGATGCTGCATTTTACAACAAATTTTTTCATGAAAGAAGCTTGTCCAGTCATTGAATTGGATGTTGGCAGTTTGGAGCCATGGCTGCATGCATTAATGAATGAATACTTAGATGAGTGAGGTGTGGATGGGTGAGGTGTGGATGGGTGAATTAATTCGAGACTGGATGACATTTAATAAAGGCTTTTAGCTACATGCAGCAAATCGTGTCCATGCACTGACCAGGGGTGCTCTGTTTTTGATTTTACCTTCTGCATTAAAACAATACCCTCCCCAAAGACTACTACCATTCATCCTTATGAAACATGCATAGACTGGATGTATTTAACACAGGGCCATGATTTATTACCTCACAGAATTAAACACACAGCATTAAACTCTGATCTAAAATACTTGCCGTGACAATTATGTGACATAATCACTGTTGGACAACTGCATGTGACTTTAGGAATACTCCTGTGGTATCCGACTTCAAATCTTTTGTCTTGTTGTCAAGCACTCTCAATGTACTTCTATAGCTGGCCTCCATATAATAGAATGATATAAGGTGTAGGAAATACAGCTGAAGGATATAGCTCAGAGGATTAAGCACCTGTGAGGCAGGTCTGTGCTTACTTTGTATCGTGCTAAGGATAAGAACCATCATTACATACTTCCCATGTTAATACATGCATTGGCAATGCTAATAGGTCTTGCTTTAATGGGCTGCACCCTGCACTCGCAGAGAAACACCACCTTCCCTTCACTTTCATGCATGCCCATCACCTTGCCACAACATAGGCACTCTCTTCACTCACACTGCGGACCACACAAGCTATTCTCACACAGGCACAGCTCACTCTGTACGCTTGCACCTACCCCTACACTCTCACAAACTGCTCTCCCTGCAAACATTTCTTTTACTGCACTCACACAGACACTGACTAGGGAAACATGACAGAGGCTTCCGGGGTGGGAGAGTGGGCTGCAGGAGAGATTGCAGGAGAGATGGGGAACAGCATGAAGCGGGTCAGTCAGGCTGGCTGTAAAGGCAGCATTTAGTGCATCCAGCGCAGGATCAGGGAGAAGCAGGTGAAAGATGGAAAACGGGCAGCATGAAGGGGTCCGGCAAATGAGCAGGGAGAGGTGATAGATGCGGGTCACGAGTGAATCAGCAATGAGGTGGCCTGCCCGGCGAGCGCCCTAAAGCGCTCCTGGCAGAGAACAAGGGCGGTGCAGAGGTAGGGGAAACATTTTACATCTTTGCTGACAAAATATCTTAACGACCAAATATTCTGTTAACTCCTGCAACTAATGCAGCCTTGACGTTCCAAAATGTAATGTAAAACCCTCAATGCGCAGATCACCCTTCTTTGCGACCGCAGATACTTGTGTAGATGTGCACAGTGCAGCACCCTACACAGGAACTTCCCCAAGTAGATTTCAACAGGTATCTTTCATTGATGCCTGGTGTTGCAGCGATTAGAGGCTGCACTCTTGCAGCAGCGGTAAAGGCCTTAAAACCAAGTTAACGTTATTAATACATGAAACAAAGAAGAGCACCCAAGATCACAGTGGGTGTCACTTTTACAAATGAGGCCTTGACAAACCGGTTAATGACCCATGTTAGCTGAACGGCAACAGACTGTTTGTAGTAGTTACTGCCTTTCAAGCCTATACATTTCCATTGAGGTCCCACACTTTTGTACATTCAACTCCTAGTAGCTAGCAGCAACGGTATTTTTCTTAGTGCCTTGACATCAGCAGTAAGCAATTATGAGCAGGGAGAGAGTAGACACCCGAAATGCCCTGTATTTGCTCTAGCTGGTGACTTGGTTGGAGACAGGAACTGGACTACTGCAAAAACAAATGGTTTAAAACCATTTGTTTTTTGCATTGTTTGCTTGTAAAACGCTGAGGCACTGCAAGCAAGAAACTTAGCCGACCCGACTTCCAGTAATAAAACCGCCCCTCACCAGTTGCAAAAACAGCCTGCCAGCCCACCGGTAAAAGGCCTGGGAGGGCCAGTTTGGCCTTGTGCAGTAGGGCGCCCCCCTGTAGCTGTAGAATGTGAAACACAAGTACACCTTCCCTTGCACTTACCTTTGGTGTTTAACTGGCTGAGTGGGTGGCACAGAGCTCACTCGAGAGACGGAGGCCCGAATATGGAGAATTAAGAAGCGCTGGGTCAGCAACGAACAGCTGACTGTTGGGCAGCCGGCTAGTCCAAAGTCCATGGCGACAGGGAGGTGTCTGTCCACATGCAATGTGTGCCGGTGGCGGTACGCAGTGTAGTACAGGTAAAAAGTAGTAGGGGGTGTCAGGGGAGGGGATGTGCCCCACAAATAAAGGGCAAAAAAGTATAAGGGTGGGGCCGGAGAAGTGTTGACACGCCCACTCAGTGACGCATAGATCTGAGCAAGATTGGCTAAAAGCAACCAGCGGACGCGACAGCAGGGTTATGGGGTCAGGTCAGAAGGCAATGCAGGGCGCTCATTGGAAGGAAGGTGTTACATGCTACTGTGGACATGGCACACACCTAAATCAGGCAAAGGGGCTTGTTGAGGCAACCCTGGCCCAATTTGTATTTTCCCATTTCTATTTATAAATACAGACAAAGGGGAAAAAAGATTCCATCTGTATTCATTTGTAAAAAATCTGTTGAAAAGAAAAAACGGCCCCAATTCTGAGTTATCCTATGTCTTCACTATCTACTTTGAGTGTGAACATTTCAACTTGTATTAAAAATACATATGGTAGTTTCTAGGGCGGCCCTTCTGGCAAGCAACCCATTTTTAAAGGGTGAAGAATCCCGAAATGCCGCCTCCCCAATGGAAAAATCCACATCAAACACATTTGCATTAATCAGTTTGAACTGTTGAAAAAAACTATAAACTTGACACAGTATTTGTGAGATGTGACCTTGCTAACATAGGTCTTGTTGGGAGCTTTAAGTACATGTATAGGCAAATAAACATGATATATGCACATTGATATTTACTAATATGCATTTTGTTGAACAAGGTGGCAAGCCAGGCGCACATCTAGCACTGAAGAGAGTGGACCTATTTCGCTTGTGTCAAGGATAAGCAAACTAGGTTGCTACAGACTAGTAATTTTAATTGACTTAAAGGGAAAAATCTTAAAAAAAAAAATTTAAAAAACGGATAGAGACCTCTAGCTGTGCAGATTCCTTAACTTAGAATTTACCCCAGGTGCCAGTCTGGATCCGGAGATTTTTCAGCAGAACCTCTGTGCGCCAGGTGATGGCGTCGCATGGCTCTGCCCGCCGTTGTCCACAGGTATGACGCAAGTGGAGCCGTATAAGTCCCTCCCAGTGCGCTGACGTCAGTTTTCTTCTTTTCCGCGCTGCAACGCGGATCTAGGAGAAGTGGTTCCTCCGGCCTCTTTTTTGTGTTTTGGCCTTCTCTACGCCTTTTGCATCTGGAACAATGTGCCAATGCCTTCAGGGGTGCGAGACCTGTACGCGACAGATGTCAGCAATGAATCCGCACACCATCTGTATGTGGTACTTGGGCGCGCACCACGACACCGAGGAGTGCGACGCCTGTAAAAGGCTGAAGCCCAAGTTCTTGCGGGAACACCGGATGAATTTGCTGTCAGCCCGGTTGTCCCATTCAGACTCCAAGCGTTAAATGTAAATTGATACTTGTATAGCGCACTACTCGCCCGCAAGGGTCTCAAGGCGCTTGTACGAATACTGCTGTGGAACCCATCCTGCCTTTCCCTGTGAGGCGTCCACTCCTGGGCACCCCCAAGGTGGAGGCCAGGCATCCTTAGCGTTGTGGGGGCCGTTGTGGAGATTAAGCAAGCTATTGCCCAGAGTTGCAGAGTGGGACTCCATGATTGGAATAGGCACCGACGCGAGAATGATCAGGTCCGTGGAATTTTTGAGCCCAAGACCCGCCGAGGCGGGGAATTGAACCCTGGTCCCAGTCTAGACCTCTGCATCAGGGTCTGGCGCTCTAATCATTGAGCCACACTTCTCCGTTGCCAATCTCCTTCCTGTGCTGGGGCTGCTGCTTGTGACAAGTCGCGGAGTCATTCCGGTCGCCGTTCGCCTAAATCAGGTAAGCATAGGAGCTCGAAGTCACAGAGGCCGTTGGCTCGCGTAGCCGCGACCCAGGTGCCTCTTCCTCCCGGTCTTCACCGAGTCGGCTCAGCAGAAGACGACCCCCGAACATCCGCCATTCCCTGGTGAAGGGGCGACTAGGGCCCAAATGGAAGCGTACGACAAGGCCTTGCATGCTATTTTTGGGCCAACCCCTCTCCCTGGCACGCCTTCGGGCCCCACAGAGGTGGAAGAGAATCTGATCGGGAGCTCGCTGGCGGGTTCGTCCTCTGCACACATCGAGAACCCTGGCTCTGTCTCTGGAGTCGTTGCGACGTCGGGAAACGGTGCAGTGGGGCTTCTCGTTCGGTCGTCAGTAAGAAGCCCATTTATGACGTCAGGAAACAGTCCGGTGGGGCTTCCTATTGTGAAGTCAGCAGCATCCGCAGCATAGAACTTGTCTTCCCCTCGACGCCCTTCCACGCTGCAGTCACCCTTAGTGGCGGACGTCAACTTGATGCCATCCCAACGCTGTTCAGGAGAGACACCCTTGGAGGTGGACGTCGATACGGCGCCGTCTCGATGTCGTTCGCGCGGGAAGCTCCTTGTCCTCTACATTGGAGGCTGAGGCTAATGCCACTACTGATTCCCCAATGTTGCAGGAGCATTCTGTGACTACTGGTGGACTTGAGCCCTGGATGCTCTTGGTCAGCCTCAGGCAGGAGATTCTTTGGAGGGCATATTAGTTTGCAACTGTCCCCTACCTATGATTTACTGTCACTTCCCCAGAATGACGACAGAAGCTAGTGCGACTTTTGCTAGGGTCATTAGAAAAGCTGCTGACATTTTAAAATTCCAACCTCCTGTTGTGTCTCTGCCTTCGGATCCCTTGTTGGACCTGCTCCATCAAGGCAGCACTAATGTCGAGCCTTTATTGCCCTTTGGTGAGTCGTTATACAAGATCATCCTGGGGACTTGGGCAGGACCCTCATCAGGAGACTCTGTGGAGCGTGCCATTGCACACAGTCATCGACCTGCTCCAGAATATTCTGCCCATCTGTCCCTACATCCTAGGGCTCAAGGGCTAGTTATACAAGCAGCTTCAGCTTCGCAGCGTTTGCATGCTCCTCCATTGCTTCCACCGACTAGGGAATCCCAGTGGTTGAAGAACTGTGGCTCAAATTTGTTTGCGTCTACTAGCTCAATCCTCAGATCTTTAAAGATGTCCTGCATGTTTGGACGAGCTTCTTTTGACCTCTGGGATTCTGTTGAACGTTTCCTTCCTTCTATTCCTGAAGGACCTAGAGCTGACCTTGGTCAGCTAATTCAGAATGTTCGGTATCTGGCCAAATTTTGTATTAGGTCGGCCATGGACACAACAGACTCTGTGGGGAGAGCTATGGCTAGATCAGTAGCTCTGAGACGACATGCGTGGTTGTGTGATAGCAGAATACCTGACCATGTTCAGGAGAGTCTTAAAGACATACCCTTTGGCGAGATCAATCTTTTTGACAGCCATGCTGATTCTGCAGTCCAGCGCCTCATGGCTGGCAATCTGTAATTGGACATTAATCTTAATTCTTTTTGTCGTGTTCTTTAGTTCGGACCTTATTGACTTAATAGTAGTTGAAGTGTTTGTAGTACTCCTCTTTAGTCTCTGGGTTTGACACTTTTAATTCGGCTTGAACATATTGTTCTTGTATCCAAAGACTTCATATTTTCTAGTTATCTGATTTTCCTTTGTCCCTTTCTCACGGGTGAATGTTTCATGCCGGTCCTCTGACGGGGAGTTCTTGCCATTGTTTCTATTTATGATTCTTTTTAGTGATCATTGTTTCTCGTACCAGCCAAGCTTATTTCTGCAGCTCCCACCTGTTTTGGTCAATCATGATTGATGGTCTATGGGGTATAGCTATGGTATCTAATTCTAAGTTAAGGAATCTGAGGCTAGATGTCTCTATCAGATGTAAAAGTTACTTACCTTCGGTAACGCTATATCTGATAGAGGCACAGTTTAGCCTTAGATTCCTTAACGTCCACCCATCCTCCCGCTCTGCGAGGGCCTTTTCAGGGTGGGTCTTCACAACACATGTGCCAGTGGTCTCTGGCTTAATCAGTGTTTGGTCTATACAAAATTCTTGACCAAGTCAGAAACCTTACTCTTGTTAACTGATGCCTTCACCACCCTTTCCCGACTGTGGGTGGTGAGTGTAAATATACATGTACACTATTGTACCCTGGTTATACTCCAGTGTGGGGTTTGCCATCCTTTGTCTTCCCTCTCTTTGACTCTGATACTTTGAATAGATCATATTTAGTGTGCATTGCCGCACAGTCACTGTTGTTGCAGGATTGTTGAGATTTACTATAACCTTCATTTCCATTACTGTTTATTCCGAAGAGGGTATGGTTCTTCCCTTATACGGTGTTCTTTTCTAAGGTGAGAACTTTCCTCTCACCCTTGTTTCAATATCATTTAAGGGATGTTTTCCTTCAAAATCTATTTTTGATGTTTCACATCATTTGTTGTTTCTTATCTTTGTTTCAAAGATTTTTTGATCTCTTTGGCACACTGTTCCCACATCCAGTTTTAGTGGTGGCTCCGCGTTCTGGCGCGGAAAAGTTTCACAGTAGAAAACTGACCTCAGCACCCAAGGAGGGACTTGTATGGCTCCAATGACGTCCAATCCGTGGACGACGTCCGGGTGGGGCCATTCAACGCCATCCCCGGCGCACGGATGTACTGCTGAAAAATCTCCAGATCCAGACTGGCGCCTGGGGGGAAATTCTAAGTTAAGGAATCTGTGGCTAGACTGTGTGTCTACCAGATGTATATATTTTACTTCTGCAAAATTTAAATTTGTGCGCTGAAGAAAAAAACATTTTTTGACATGTATATATTTTATTTTTGTAAGACCTAAAACAAACGACTTCCACATTGAAATAAAACATCTCCACAGTATTACCTGTTGTCCCCATCACATAGGCCCTCATCCAACCTGTGAGGGCCGGGTGATCGTGCTTGTCCTAGTCCTCCAACCCCCCTTTACAAGAAATTCCGAGATCAAAATCCTTGGGAGGTTTAGGAGTCTGTCTGCTTCTCATTTATAACATTCCTCTGTACATCCAAGGTAGTGCGTGGTGATAGTGCCCGCTCCATCCTCCCCAGATTTTGTCAACCTTCCCATGTACCCATTTCCTGCATAGGTCACTCTTTCTACCTCCATGAATAAGATCATACTGGTGAGCCAATGCTGTTAGGTTGTGTCCAAAGCTGTTAGGTTGGATCCTGATGCTTTCCCCACAGCTTGGTAGTATCCATTTTGGCTACCATGAAACCCAGGTTTCAAAATAGCAGTTGAGTAAGATCCAAAACACTTGTTTTACCTAGCATAATGTAGTGAGGCATGAAAGGGATTTTTACTTCTACTATTTCTTCAAGCTCCCTGGTAATTGTGCACCAGTACCATCCAACCAGAGGGAATCCCCAGAGTGTATGTAGAGAAGTGCCTACGGCTGTACTACATTTGAGAAGGACTGAGTGTGGGGCCCTGCCCTCCCAAAGGGGCTCCTCCTGTTACAGCAAATTCTTTGTAGGGTTTTAATTGGATTAACTTCAGTCGGGATTTGACCGCTGACTTTCTAGGTTGCATCACCGCAACCTCCTAATTTATATATTCCATGAGACCAATGTCGATTTCCAAGTTTGCTGAAGTTTTTCAAGTGTATATGGCTTATTTGTGGTACTGCTTTCTTGTTGATTTTTTTATTTATTTTTTATATTAGCCTATCCTCGAGAGGGCTAAACTACCTACCCCCAGTCTACCGCCTCTTCTCTTAATTCATGTTGCAATTGATATGTAATTGTATCTGTGAGTTGGTCGGAGTTCATTGTAGTTTTGGATGATTTCAGAGCATTTAAGCCCCCCCTCAGGATTCAACACTTTAGTTGAAAATGCCTATGCCATCCCATTTCCAGAACCCCAACAGTTTCTTAATGCCATTCAGCATCTGCCCTCTCCACAGTGCGGTGTGTTTAGTCACTATTCCATGCCATCCCATGTATTTTGTGGCCTGATTCCAGGAGTCTAATTTTGCAGCAACTCACTTCTATTTGTCCTACCATAGATGAATGAATGTATGTGTTTCCAATTTCAATCTCTAATCTTGTGGCTCGATCGTCTCTTGGGGCATGCCCCCCCCCCTATTCATTGTCAATCTGGAGTTCAGAAGCGCACAAGTATGCCCTTACATCTGATTTGGTGATTCCTTCGCTGTATACCGTTCTTTGCAAGTATCATATTGCAATCCTGGGTGTAGTCTTGTTCCATAATAGGGACGAGGGATCCTGTCAGTCTTCTCAAAGTAGGAATCAGCATTGTAAATGTGTTATTTTGCAACACATATAATAACATGGATAGTGTAACCATGTTAATTAGTGCTACCCTCCTAAGGCGGGACAAGCGAAATCTCTGCCATCTTTCATCGGCTAACTGAAATTTTTAAAGGCCTACTTCTAAGTTTTGTTCAGGAATTGTGGTGTTATTTCTATTCCTATGTAACCAAATCAGTCTCTTGAAACCAGAAGGTTTGGATAGGTGTCGCCTAGGTACCCCCCTAGAGTCCACTGCATAAAACACTGACTTAGTCCAGTTTATCCTATAGCCGGAGTATTTCTCAAAGGACGATAAAATGGACAAAGCTGCAGATATAGCCACGTCTGAGAGGTACAGGAGAAATGAGTCTGCATAAATGAGATTTATGCAGATGAATTAATATCTGCCCTCCGCCTGACCCAGCAATCTAAGGACTCTGTTCACAAGGCAAAGAGCACAGAGGAAGAGGGCATCTCTGCCTAGTTCCTTCCCCAGTGGGAATGAGCTTCACACCACCCCATTTACCCTCACAGCGGCTGTTGGAGCCTTGTATAATAGTGATACCCATTTACAAAAATTGGGACCAAACCTGAATGCTTTTAGCTTTTGTAGTAGATAGACCCAGTCTACAGATTCATTCGCTTTTTCTGCATTTAGTGCCAGTATGGCCAAAGTCACCTGTGTGTTGCTGATCTCCTCTACCTAGTAATGCAGTCTTCAGAGGGTTAGTCTGGTTGCCCTTCCTGGCATAAATTCAATTTGGTCTCTGTGCATGAGGTGCCATTTAACCCAGTGAAGCAGAGTGGCAAGATTTCGGTCAGTAACTTTACAGATCTGCTGAGAAGGGCAGAGGGTCTTTAAGCAGCACAGGTATTTCTGGGTTTGCCTGGTTTAGGTACGACTACTATGATTGTATGGCCTAGAGGGAGCGCTCCTTCTTCCCCAGCTGCCTTGGCCTAAGAAGGAGCAATGTTTCTTGTATAGTTCGACTGGAAACCCTTTGGGTCCCAGTGCTTTGTTATTGGGCATAATTGAGTGTCTTCGTAAGCTCCTTAATTGAGAGTTTCTCCATCCAGGGTTGTTCTATGTTCCCTGGTCAACTGTGGCATGTGTAGTCTCAATTGGGAGCCTGTCTCAAGGTAGAGTGGCTCTCGGTCTTTAAGCTTGCCTTCCAGAGCTACCAATATCTTTCCCCTGCGTCTTTTACATTAAGCACTGAGGTTTTGGACCCGGTTTCTAAGAACAGTTTTATAAGCCTCCCACAATGTCAACCATGATTCCACCTAGCCCTTGTTTTCCTCTGAGAACAGCTTAGAGTCAACTTATAGCCCCTTTACCACCTCTGTCCTGAAGCCCCCATGAATTTAAATGCCATGTGTTCTCATTGCTCTTCTGTCATTTTGCCTAATATCATTTTCAGGGGTGAATTGTCTGAGATACCCCGGGCCAAGTTTTCTGCTTCTTGTATTGCTGTTGCCCCCCCCAGTTAGAACAAGCACATAGTCCAAATATAAGAATGTCTTGTGAACCGCTGAGAAAAAGAAGTATTGTGCCTGTCCAGTATGTGTATGAGTCAAGTTAGTGTTGAGCTTGCTCCTGTCCAGGTTCCTGCCTATGACATAATTGAAATCCCCTCTTATTATGCATGATTTTGCCTTTGTTTGTACTAGTATGGGGCCTGTACTGTCTAGAACTCGCCGTTGGAGCTGGGACAGGGCATGTACATTCAATAACGATGTCCTTCCTCCAGTACCCTGGACTCCAACTTAGCAATCAGATGTATCAGTCCATTGTCCTTTTAATAAAATGAGGGAATCCTCCTAACCAGAATCACCACACCCATGGAACCACTAGTATAACCAGCATACACAGCGACGTGTACAATCCCTGCATGAGGCAATTACGTTGTATTCCCAGTAAGTGAGTGTTCGAGGCATATGAGCTGCAGATTGTACACTTTGCATAGATCGCCATCTGGTGTTGGGCCCGGATGTTTGCAGTTTGTTTTTGTTCTTTGGACAGTCTTTGGAAGTCACGAGTTCGGTGACTCCTCCTTCGGTCCGTACTGCGCATGGGCTTCGGCTCCATCCTCAGATTGTTTTTTACCGCCATCGGGCTCGGATGTGATACTTCGTGCTCCGGCTTCGAACTTCTACGGTTCCAGCCTCGACGGAAAATCCTCGTTCATCGAGTTTCTTCATCTATCTTCATCTCTCGAAGAGGCACTTTTCTCGATTTCACACATCGGCACCGGCCTTCGGGCCCTCCTCGACTCCGGTCCCGGCCGATGGAAAGGACTCCGTTCAAAAAGTGCCCAAAATGTGGGTCTAAATTTCCCCACACCGACCTCCATCAGGTGTGTAACCTTTGCCTCTCTCCAGAACACGAGGCTAGAGACTGCCCCGCCTGTAAGTCTTTTCGATCAAAAAAGACCATACGGGATCGAAGAGCTCGACGCACCATGGCGCACTCCTCGTCCGCGGCTCCATCTTCGGCGACGACACCGAAGCTTCGGGGCAACACCACACCGAGCAGGAGGAAGACGTCGTCAGCGCTTCCGAGGCCGACGACTCCGACCTGGAGGACATCACACCGGCGCAGAGGGTCGTGAGTACTCTACCCGCGCCCAAATCCAAAGAGACTCAGGTTACACCTTCGCCTTCGGGACTGGGGAAAACCAAACACGCAACTTCTATCACCCCACCTTCGGGCCCGGTGTCGAAGCCTCACAAGTCTCACGGCAGCTCGGTCTCGAGCCAGCCAACGCCTGGTGCCGATAAACACCGTTCGGCACCGAAGAAAGTAACGCCCAGCTCGACTCCGAAGCCACCGGTGCCGAAGCCTGGACTTTCGGTGCCAACGAAACACAAGCACAAATCCCTCGGCACTGACGCTCCGGCGCCGAAACCTACCTCGACGCCGAAAAAAACGGAGGTTCCAAAAAGACATGGCGCAGACAAACCACCCAAGTCCTCGGCTTCGAAAACATCGGCGCCAGCAGACGATTCGGCGCCACTGGACCTTTTTACACCAGATCCTTATCAAAAAACCTTATCAAAGGATCCAAAGACTGGGCTATTGACTTTAACTGTCAAGAAAAGACGTCTTGACACACCAGCTCCTCCTCCACCGCCCAAGCAGAAGGACTCTGCCACATCTCCTCTCAGAGTGCCCTCCCCACCACCTCCTACACCTCCTCCTCCTCCTCTCCCTCCCAGGTCTCCGCCACCCTTGCCTCATCATTCCCCGACCCCGTCCCCAGATCCGGATTACGGGGATCCAGATTATGACCCGGCGGACGCCCCAATGGACCCCACACCACCGGGGACCCCAGACCCATGGGAAGATTACCAAAACCCTGACATACCAGATGTGCCTCAAGATGACCTATACCCATCCAGGCCATCTCCCCCAGAGGACTCACTAGGGTTTCACCACTTAGTGCAGAGAGCAGCACACTACCATGGGGTGGAACTACATAGCGAACCAGTGGAAGACGACTTCTTACTGGATACCTTTGATATTCCAGATAAGTCCACAGCCATCCTGCCAATGCTTAAGGGTGTCACCAAACATGCTGCAGAGGTGTTCAAAGACCCTGTCAGGGCCAGGGTCTTAAACCCCAGAATAGAAAAAAAGTACAAAGCAGCACCCACAGACCCTACATACATTAAGGGCCCTGCTCCCTTAGATTCCTTAGTTGTGTCCACGGCTAGAAAGCAGTCTAACTCCCAGTCCTCAGGTGAGGCCCCACCGCCAGATAAGGAATCAAAACTCCTAGATGCGTCTGGTAAACGCACTGCCTCGCAAGCCGCGAACATCTGGCGCATTGCGAATACACAAGCGCTGCTTGCGCGTTCTGACAGAGCACACTACGATGAGCTTGAGGCTCTTATACAGCACCTCGCGTAAAAACACAAACGTAAAGCTCATGACCTAATACAGGAGGGAAAGCTCATTACTAACACCTCCATTAAATGTGCCCTCGATGCAGCGGACACTGCTTCTAGAGCCATAAATACTAGTGTCCTGCTTCGTCGTCATGCCTGGCTCAGGATCTCAGGGTTCAAGCCAGAAGTCCAGGCATCCATACTAAATCACCCCTTTGACCAACAAAATCTCTTTGGGCCAAAGGTAGACGAAGCATTGGAAAAAATGAAAAAGGACACGGACACAGCACTATGGGGGCATTACAATCACAAACCCCTAAACGCTCCTTTCGGCGTTCGTCCTTTCGTAGCACAGGCAGAGGCTACTCCACCGATAGCGCCTCTACCTCCTACAAGTCCCCTCCTCGAAATACCTTCTCAAAGGGCTACCAAAGGGGTGGATACAGGGGCAACAACAATAAGGGCAGGGGCAAAACTAACACCACCCGTTCTGCCACCCCGCCCGCACAATGACTTCCCTCCGCTCCCCCCATACCATCCCACTCCGGTCGGGGGCAGACTGCGACACTTTATCCACGCCTGGGAGTCCATAACATCGGACAAATGGGTGACCCAAATTATTCGGTCAGGGTACTGTCTCGAGCTAACATCTACCCCACCCAATTTCCCACCAAGGCACCGTCCAATGTCTCAGGAACATTCCACACTACTCAAACAGGAGGTGCTCTCCCTCCTCCAAAAACATGCTATAGAGCAGGTCCCCGTCAATCAGCAAAATCTAGGGGTCTACTCCCTGTATTTTCTAATACCGAAAAAAGACGGGACCCTGAGGCCCATTCTGGACCTCCGGCCTCTAAATGCATACATACATTCAGACCATTTCCACATGGTCACCCTACAACAAGTCCTCCCGCTCCTCTGTCAGGAAGACTTTCTCACTACCTTGGATCTGAAGACGCATACTTTCACATTCCAATACACCCTTCTCACAGAAAGTACCTCAGGTTTGTGGTGGACGGTCAGCATTACCAATTCACGGTTCTCCCCTTCGGGGTCACCACCGCACCACGGGTGTTTACCAAATGCCTAGCGGTAGTAGCAGCACACCTCAGACGTCAACATATTCACGTCTTCCCTTACTTAGGCGACTGGCTGATAAAAGCCGCGTCCTACGACCAATGTGTGCAACATACAAACAGCACCATCCAACTGCTCCACCAGCTAGGCTTCACGGTGAACTACCAAAAGTCCCACCTCGTACCATCTCACACAAAGCAATATCTCGGGGCCACTATAGACACCTCCAAAGGTATAGCCTATCCCAACTCAGCCAGGATCGCAAGCATACAAGCCTTGCGCCAAACGTTCCTTGCTCAGCACTCTCTCCCAGCGAGAGTGTTTATGAAGCTAATAGGGATGATGGCATCTTGCATTTTCATAGTGCCCCATGCAAGACTCCACATGCGTCCACTCCAAGAGTGCTTAGCGCAACAGTGGAACCAGGCCCAGGGTCAGCTGACGGATCTGGTGTTGGTGGACGGCCGCACCCATAACTCTCTGCAGTGGTGGAACACCACAAACCTTTCCAAAGGGCGGCCGTTCCTGGACCCGGTTCCTCAGATAATTCTAACAGCGGACGCATCGCTCTCCGGCTGGGGAGCGCACCGCCTACACCTCACAATGCAAGGTCTATGGACGCCACAGCAAAAGTCGCTCCACATCAACCATCTGGAGCTCTTGGCAATCTTTCTAGCCCTAAAATCCTTTCAAAAGCAGATTTAAGCCAAAGCAGTCCTCATTCGCACAGACAATATGACTGCAATGTATTATATTCAAAAACAGGGGGGGACACACTCTCCCCAGCTCTCCCGCGTAGCCCAGAGTATATGGAGATGGGCAATTCCACAAAACATCTTTCTCCTGGCACAGCACGTCCCAGGCATACAAAACACCATGGCAGATCTGCTCAGCAGACAAACGCAACAACTACACGAATGGGAACTGCATCCACAAGTTCTTCGCCCATTCTTCCACAAGTGGGGGCATCCTCAGATAGACCTCTTCGCCACCCACGAAAACAAAAAATGCCCAAGCTTCGCCGCCAGATACCCACACCCATTGTCCAAAGGCAATGCGATATGGATGAACTGGTCAGGCAGATTTGCATACGCCTTTCCACCTCTCCCACTAATTCCATTAGTGGTCAGGAAACTGCAACAGCACTCCCTCACGCTCATTCTGGTAGCCCCAACATGGGCCAGGCAGCCGTGGTACACCACACTATTACAACTATCAGTGGTACCACACCAAAAACTGCACCTGTCCCCATGCCTCCTAACTCAGAACCATGGAGAAATCAGACACCCGGACCCAGCGCAGCTCAACCTTGCGATCTGGCTCCTGAAATCTTAGAATTTGGGTACCTTAACCTTCCCCCTGACTGCATGAATATTATCAAGGAAGCCAGACGTCCTACCACTCGAGCATGCTATGCCGCAAAGTGGAAGAGATTTGTTGTTTACTGCCGTAACAATACAATCAACCCTTTAGATGCATCCATACAACACATTATATGCTATCTGCTCCATCTTCAAAGGTGTAACCTGGCATACTCTTCCATACGCTTACACCTAGCAGCGATTGCTGCTTACCTGCAAAACAGACAGCATTTATCACTGTTCAGGGTGCCTGCTATTAAAGCCTTTATGGAAGGCCTTAAACGCATAATTCCACCCAGGGCACCGCCTTCTCCTGTATGGAATCTAAATGTAGTTCTTACAAGGCTAATGGGTCCGCCCTTCGAACCACTGCATAAATGCGAGCTACAGTTCCTCACCTGGAAAACAGCTTTTCTAGTGGCCATCACTTCCCTTAGAAGGGTGAGTGAAATACAAGCGTTCACTATACAGGAACCCTTCTTACAAATACATCACAGCAAAGTGATACTTCGTACAAATCCAAAGTTTCTGCCCAAGGTCATTTCCCCCTTCCATCTCAATCAATCGGTGGAATTACCTGTTTTTTTCTCGCAACCTCAATCTGTTGCGGAAAGGGCTCTACATACACTTGATGTTAAGAGGGCTTTACTGTACTACATACAGAGAACACAACCTTTCAGGAAAACTAAACAATTGTTTGTTTCCTTCTCTCCACCGCATAAAGGCAACCCCATCTCTAAATCAGGGATAGCTAGGTGGATTGTAAAGTGCATACAAATTTGCTATCAAAAGGCAAAAAGAACATTGTCTGTTCCACCTAAAGCCCACTCTACTAGAAAGTTAGGGGCTTCCATGGCTTTTCTAGGGAACATACCCTTAGATGACCTCTGCAAAGCAGCCACATGGTCAACACCGCACACCTTCACAAAACATTACTGTGTAGACGTGCACTCCAAGCAACAAGCTAGTGTGGGCCAGGCTGTACTAAAGACACTATTTCAAACCGCTGCAACGGATACCGGTGGTCGCCGCTAAGGTTGGGTACTGCTATATAATCTATGCAAAGTGTACAATCTGCAGCTCATATGCCTCAAACGGAATATGCTACTTACCAGTATGCATCTGTTCTTGGCATGTAGAGCTGCAGAGTTGTACACGCCCACCCGCCTCCCCGGCTACCTGTATCCGTTCCAGTCTATCTTATTTAGATACAACACACATGGGTTTCTCACTGTTATTACTACGCTCCATCATTTCCCTGCTGGCGAAAAACAATCTGAGGATGGAGCCGAAGCCCATGTGCAGTACGGACCGAAGGAGGAGTCACCGAACTCGTGACTTCCAAAGACTGTCCAAAGAACAAAAACAAACTGCAAACATCCGGGCCCAACACCAGATGGCGATCTATGCAAAGTGTACAACTCTGCAGCTCTACATGCCAAGAAAAGATGCATACTGGTAAGTAGCATATTCCTTCCTGTAATAAGACCAGGATTGGCCTTTGCTTACATATGTATTCCTCTGCTACCCCTATTTTAATTTTATTTGAAAGGCCATTCATATTCCATGACAGAAATTTCACGCTAGGGTTTTACTCATCAGGAGGGAGGCCACCATTTTATGATATCAAGGGATCCCATCCTACATAGTTTGTGTGTGTATGACTCACTGTGTTGCATATAGATGCCATGCCAAATAGTAAAGTGAACAACCTTCCCCCAACATTTACATCACATGAGTTTTGACTACCCACTTCACCAACTTTAGTAAAGGTCTGTCGCCCACCCATATCCACCCACCATTTACCCCTGTCTTCTGATAGTCACACAGCCTTAAGAAATGTACTGTTGCATACCAATTGCCAACAATTTCACCAAATCCCCAGTGCTCAAGTCTTGGGACCAATACATCACCAGTGTTTTAGGGCTTGCATATTCCCTTTCATGATTAATTTGTTTCTTTTTTCATCTGTTGTGGATTGGTGTCCGTCACCTCTGTTGTTGCCTGTTCCCTCATAATCATCACTTCGGGGGGGACAGGCCTGAGAGTTCCCAACTACCACCCCTTCTCCAGTGTCTCCAGGGGTCTTTGAGCCAGTGGGTGGTTCACCTTCGGTGATTTTGAGAGGAGCAGTTTCACGCTTCTTCCGGTGTGTTGAAGAAGGTTTTTGGGTTAAAAATTACCTTAAGTCTGAAAATAGTAACATGTATGTTCCTTGCTCTCATTTTCCGGTTTACATCCTCAAAGGAATGCCTTTGTCTGGAATTTCATTTTATTTTCAAACCTTTAAAAGCAACTTCCTTTCTGTCACTTGCCATTTTTGAGGACCCCATCTCTGTCTTAATAATTAAGGAACCTGGCTATGAACTGTCTAGCCAGGGCAGCGGGTGGTGCTACGGGAGTCAAGTCCCTCTGTGCTCTCTGTGGATAAATGTCCTAGCTGCAGCAAGGTGTGATCACTTGGCGGAACGTTAAAATCCCTTTGGCAACTGTCAAACGTTAAGATATCATAATTATGAAATAGGCCGGAGAGCATCAGGCACCCTCCTTCCCTCCAGACATCAAATGGTCCCTCGTGAAGCGCTGGGGGGAATTCCGGGTAAAGATGTATCTGGGTGTAGGGTCAGGGGAATGAGTACGAATCCCGTCCCCTGGACACTTCATCCCAAACCTTGAGTGTGGTGCGTGTGGTATGCATTTGGTGGTCTATCTGTCTTAGGCTTCCATATCACATCCCAGTTCGTTCTACCCACTATTGCCCTGTCCATGTCTAACCAATGCTTTTCGGATTCTCTCTTGGACCATTCTGTCAAAAATTTTAACTTAGCGGCTTTATGATACACTGATGATATCTCTGTGGCATCAATGCATTTTAAGGATTGGTTGGAGTCGGCGGTGGAGAGGGTAGCCCCTCAGAAGCTGCTTGGATCTAGGAGAACCAAACCAAGCTCACCATGGTACAGCATCGAGCTTAAGACCTTGAAGGCCACATGTAGAAGGGCAGAGCAGTTGTGGAGAAAGGATTACAGTGCCGAGGGCAAAGCACATTATAACTGCACCCTTGCAGCCTACAAGCATGCAACAGTGGCAGCCAAGAGTGCCTATTTTTCAACCAAAATTAGGGATGCCGGCAACTCGGCCAAGGAGATGTTTAGGACTATAACAGTTCTGGCTAAACCACCGCAGGATAATAACTATCGACCGGACCAAGAAATCTGCCAAAAGTTGGCAGTATATTTCCAAGAGAAGGTTCAGGTCATCTACGATGAGTTTAGCAGTATGTTTTCCAGCCCAGAGGGGGGAGAGGTAGGGCCGGAACCGGGCCCTAGGAACAACTTGGTTCTTGGTGAGTTTGCCCCAATTACGGCAGAGGAAACCCAGAGGTTGATCATTTCAACAAACTCAGGTTCACCTTTAGATCCTTGTCCTCCATCAGTTTTTCACCTGGCCGCAGAGGTGATAGCAGAAGAGCTGTCCCAGGTAATTAACATAGCAATGCAATCCGGATGTTATCCGTCTTGCTGGAAGAGGGCAATAATCAAACCTTTACTAAAAAAAGCCACATTAGACCCCCTCGTCTTAAAAAACTATCGGCCAATCGCCGCTCTGCCTATGGGGGCCAAGATTCTTGAGAAAGAACTAAACCGCGCCCTTACGGCACATTTGGTGGCTCACGATCTGCTTGACTCTTCTCAGCACGGTTTTCGTGCCCAGCACTCTACGGAGTCAGCACTGTTGATTGCAGCAGAAAATGTACGGGCTATAGTAGACGGGGGCGGTCGGGCAGTCCTGGTGATGTTAGATCTCTCGGCTGCCTTCGACACCGTCCATCATAAGGTGTTGCTTCGAAGGCTTCAGGAGTTTGGGGTACAGGGAAGGGCATTGGCCCTTCTAGCTTCTTTCTTGGAGGGCAGAGACCACAGCCTGTCATGGGATGGTCTACAGTCGGACCCTTTCCACCTGCCATGTGGAGTGCCACAGGGCTCCTCTTTATCCCCCACGCTTTTTAACATTAACGTAGCCCCTTTAGCCAAGCTCATTAGGGCTCAGGGCTTTACTAATCTCCTACGCTGATGACTCCCAGCTTATAGTTTCTGCTGGTGAAGAAGCGAACGACACGGCTATTAAGTTCCATAGCTGTATGTCAGAAATTATGAGATGGATGTGAGAACTTTCTCAAAATTAATACAGAGAAAACGGAGATAATAGAATTTGGCCCGGGAAGTCCCATATGGAATAGCTCCTGGTGGCCAGCCGAGGCGGGTGAATGTCCCTGTCCTGTGCTCAAGGTCAGAAATTTGGGAGTGGTGTTTGACAGCCAGCTCAATTTCTCTGCGCATGTCAGTAATCTTGCCTCTTCCTGCTCTTATTTAATCAGGATGTTGCGGAAGATTTTCCCTTTTATCAACCCTGATCTTCGCAGAAATGTGGTGGTGGCTTTAGTGCTGTCCAAAATGGACTACTGTAACGCAGTACTGCTAGGATTGAACAAGACCTTGTTGAAGAGGCTGCAGGTTCTGCAGAACACGGCAACCAGACTTTTGTTAGATGTACCTAGGGACCAGTCTGTCGCTGAGGGAATCAAGGCATTGCACTGGCTCCCAGTCCAGCAGCGGATAGATTTCAAGGCGCTATGCCTAGTCCATAAGGCTGTGTTTGGGGGGGAAGCTAAAGAAGTTGAGAAGCTCTTTACTCCCTACCTCCCGGGTCGGACACTCAGGTCATCTACTCAAAGCCTGCTTAAACTTAACCGTGTCAAAAAAGCTAGATGGGGTGGCAGAGCTTTTTCGTATCATGCGGCCAGCCGGTGGAATGATCCCCCTGGCTTTGTTAAACTTACTGAAAGTCATCAAGTTTTTAGAAAACTGATAAAAACACGGCTTTTTGATGGGACCCGGTGTTAGATGGAGTGGTTTCTTTTTATGGACTAGCACCAAGACGCCTCGGCATTTGTTCGCACTCTACAAGTGATTATCCTATCCTATCCTATCCTTAAAATTTTGGAGGTCGTAGTGTGTGAAAGGGAAGCCACGCTCTGCAGTTTTGCCATATAGAACGTATAATGAGAGTGCGTAATCTGGGCAGGCACCCCCTCTCCAAGTCCATGATATAAAGAGAGGCTTCCAACGTTTGAAGTCCCTTTGGAGTTGAAGCAAAAGTGGGGGAAAGTTAGCTTTAAATAAGCCTTCCAGTCTAGGAGTTAAATGGACGCCCAGGTAATTTAATGAATGCTTGGCCCATTGCAGCGAGGTGAGCTCCCTCAACCTAGCGGTTTCATCCTCCGGGAGTGTGAGGTTCAGGATGAATGACTTTGTCAAGTTTATTTTTAAAGCCCGACACCACCTCAAAATCCGACAGTTCCCCTTGTAGTGTTTGTAATGATTGTGCTGGGGAGGTGAGGGATAACAACACATCGTCAGCGAAGAGTGATATCTTATGTTCCTCTCCCCCAAAATGAATACCTTGGATATCTGCCGCCGCCCGAACTCGAAGCGCCAAAGGTTCTATGCTCAAAGCAAAAAGTAGTGGTGAGAGCGGGCAGCCCGATCTTGTCCCCCTCTCTTGGGAGAAGCGGGCAGAGCTAATCCCATTGACCTGAACTCTCGAGCGCAGATGTGCGTAATTAGCCCAGACCATATCTATGAATGGCCTGCCGAACCCGAAGTGTTCTAGTGTGAGAAAAAGAAATGCCCAATCCACCTTGTCAAATGCTCTCTCAGCATCCAGACCCACCACTACCGCCGGTATATTAAATTTGGGAGCTTTCTCAATCAAATGGATGGTCCTACAAATGTTCAGAGTCTGTCTGCCCTTTATGAAGCTGTATTGATCAGGGTGGATTAAACTTGGTAACAGGTCCTCTAACCTCGCTGCCAAAATCGAGGAGTATAATTTAGCATCCAGGTGCGCTATGGATCTATACGAGGTGCAATTTTGCAGATTTTTTCCAGGCTAGTGGGTGACCGAAATAATGGCCTCCGCCATTGATTGCGAGGTAACCGAGCCCTCCGCCATTGCATTAAATACTTTTGTAAGCTGTGAGGTGATGTCCGACGCAAATGTTTTGTAAAAGTTTGCCGTCTGGCCCCGGTGATTTATTAGGTTTAAGTGCCGCAATCACCTTTCCCACCTCCTCCTCTGTGATGGGGGCATTAACATTTTCATTCCAGGTCTCGGGGACCTGTGGAAGCCTAAGCGACTCTAAGTAGCGGCATTGTGCTGCCACATCAAGGTGCTCTCTAGTGTACAGCTCTTTTTGGAAACCCCAAAAGCTTTTGCCTTGTCCCCGTCGGCGTTCACTTAGATTCCACAATACCCCCTATGTACTCTTTTTCCCCGTAACTGTCGTGCAAGATGAGGGCCTATCTGGTTGCCCTGCGCATGGGAAACATGGCGCATCCGCAAAAGTCTATACTCTGCTCTGTTAGCATAGATTGCTTTCACTTTCCCCCTTAAGGCACTCAGTTTGCGTAGCAGTGGGCGAGAAGGGTTCTGTTTGTGTTCCTTCTCAGCAACCTCCAGCCCTGCCTCCAAAGCTTCCCTCTCCTTCGCTCTCTGTTTGGTTAGAGCGGAGTTAAGCTCCATACATTTTCCCCTTATGACCGCCTTAAAAGCTTCCCAATTATTAAAGGAAGAAGTATCCTGTGGTTGGTTTATACGAAAGAATTCCGTGATAGTCCCTCGCAATTCATCCCATATTAGTTTGTCTCTCATCAGGGAGAATGGAATGTACCATCTTGACGTCTTGGAAGCACCCTTTTCCCAATTTAAACTAATTATGACTAAGCTGTGATCACATATAGAGATCGGCAGGATTCTTGCACCTTGGAGGGACCCCAATAGCCCTTGGCTTATAAAAATATAATCCAATTTCGAGTAGGTTTGATGAACGTGAGAGAAAAATGAATAATCTTTGGTGTCAGGGTGTACTTGCCGCCATGCATCTAATAAACCCATAGCGTGTATGGAGTGTTTAACAGATTTGTGGAAACTGCCTGTGGGAGCTCCAAGTGGATGGGTGATATCTGTCTGCATGCCAAGTGAAGTTGAAGTCCCCCATCAATATTGTCGGACCCTCAGCAAACCCACCCCACATATTGAGTAGGGAAGACAAGAACACCTACTGACCTGTATTAGGGGCATATGCCGATATGAAAGTACGCAACCTTCCTCTCAAAAATCCCTTCACCATGATAATCCTCCCTTCCTTGTCTGACTTTATGGCTTCAGGTTCAAATTTCAAAGAGTTGTGAAATAGTAAAGCTACCTCCCCGTGTTTCGTAGTCTCTGAGGATCTGTAGATTAAAGCATAACTTTTATGGCGCAGCCTTAGATCCTCCTCCCGCTTTAGGTGTGTTTCCTGTAGGGCCACCACCTCAAAGGAGTGATCCGAAAGATATTTCCAAACTCTTTGGTGTTTGAAGGGTGAATTTGAGCCCTTTACATTCCAGGAAGCTATTGCAATTGGCATAATCCCAACTTAACCCCCACCTGCGCAAGCTACACCTGAAGCCAGAAAATCACCATCCCTCCAAATTTTCTACTAAGGGAATAAACATTGCTTCTTCGGATTTCGGAAACGCTTTTTGAATCAATGATGATGCGTGTCCAATGTCCCTAAGAGACCTGATTTCGCCCTCCTTTAAACCCCCCGCCCCCCAACAGTTACCATAACTGAGTAACCAAAACCTGCGCCAGGCAGGTCGAAATCCCTCGCCCAAAACGTCTTGGAAGATAGGGTTCATAATGTAAGGAGTCCAGCCCAGTTCCGGGCCCCAGCTGTTTCTCAAAAATAATTATCAATCACCAAAAAGTCTTACAGAAATGCAGAGTTCGAGTATAGGTGCTTGTAGAAACATCAACATGATACTGGTCTTCTCATTGACCTCTGGGTGAGGTCTCTGTTCTGTAGAGAGTTTGAGCCATATCGGACTCCCATCCTAATTTCCTTACCACCAGGAGTTCCAGATTAGATTATTCTAGTCTTTGGAGTGACGACCCTTAGAACTCGCGTTCCACTGCGTAGACTTGTTGCTCTCTGTCCCACTGGAAGGACCTCCCGTGTGATCTTCTGGCCCCGAAGGGAGCCCCACAAGCCTCAGACATTCCTCCAGCTCCGTAACATGCTTCATTTCATTGTTTAATTTGAAGGCCAGACCAAAAGGGTAAGTTCATCTGTATCTGATTTTGTCCGCTCTTAGTTTTGTGGTGAGGCGTGGAAATTGCTGCCGCCGAAGACTAGTCGCGGGTGCTAGGTCCTGATAGAGGGTACAGCGAAAGCCCTGGAATTAGATTGCGTCCTTTTTCCTGGCTGCCTGCAGGATGGCCTTCTTTACTTTAAAGGAGTGAAGTTTCACCAGGATGTTGCGTGTGCGACGTCGCTCTCCACCTTGCTGGGGCCCCACTCAATACACCTGCCCGCTCGATCTTTATCTTGTTTGCCCCCAGTATTTCTGCCAAGAGACCCTCGAGAAATGCCTCCAGGTTCGGTCCCTCCTCCCCCAGGTTCGGCCCTTCCGCCCCCTCCTCAAGGTCCTTAATCCTGACATTCTCTCTTCGTGCTCTGTTTTTGAGATCATCGATCTTTAGCAGCGATGACTGACTGTAACTGGGTGTGAAGCTCCTGCTATCATGGGAGGCAGACGTTCTTTTATCCAGTTCTTGAGGTTGCGCTTCCACTTCCAGAACTCGCGTGCCTACGGAGTCCAGGTCCTGTTGGAGCATTGCCATCTGCTCCGAGAGATCAGCTTTCAGTTGTTCTATGGAGGATTTGATATTCACTTTAATCTCTGCACGGAGCTATGCCTTGAAATCCCTGAGGGGAAGCAATTAGATCCTCCTTGGTGAGAGCCATGGCCGTGGCGCCGTCAGCCCTATCATGCGACGATTTCTTCTCTGAGGCAGTGAAATAGCTGGAAACCTTAGCAAGGCCTTGGTGGCATAGGTGCAGCCCCCTCACTTCTTCACTCGGCGGATGGAGGTGCCCTCACCCTTGTTCGTGGCGTCGCCCAAGCATCGTTCCCTCCTGCGTGGCTCTCCAACAATTCCCCAAGGGGGTGCTCCTTCCTCTCTAAAAGAATTATGCTGGTGCCCCTCACCAGAACTGTAGCACAGGGTCAGCACCTGCAGCATCAACAGAGAGCATCACCCTTTTCTATTGGGGTAAAGGCCTCAAGTCACCTGCTCGCCGTCTGCAAGCATCACTGGTCACTTCCAGGGGCAGACTCCCAGTGGGGCCATCAATTTTACTCCTGTATGCAGATTTACTTGTAAGCAGCGGGCGCCAGTCAGGCAAATCGTGTCTCGCGCCCCTGCTGCATTTCTCAGCCCCCCTAAACCTCATTTATGAGCGTTTTGTCCCCCAGGCTGTCCTTTTCAATTAAAGGGGGTCGCTCGCGCTGGCAGACTGCAAGCTCTTACTCGCAGCGGTCATGAGGCATCAGGTGGGCCCGCACACCAATGCTGTCGTTCCGCCGCCTGCACCTCCGGATTCCTCAGTTTCTCCTCACCGCCGCCACCACTTTTTCAGATCAGCTAAAGGGGCCCACAACGCAGGTCGGGGAAGGTGGCAGCTGCCACGGTAAGTATTAACAGGCGCCCCCGCCATTTTGTGGTTTGCGCAGCTCCGTTTCTTGCGCTCCACATTCACCCAATGCCTCAGTTCTGGTACCGCTCAACCTTTCAATCCGGTATTATGGCTCCATTTTAGGGTTGACAACTGTGAGAAAGTGGCTCTGTATATACTGTTCCCAAATAGGTACAGTGTGTACAGAGTCCACAGTCCCCAGAGGTTAAAGTTAGATATAACCTTACTCTCTCTCTACTACTACTACTACTACTACTACTACTACTCTCTAAAGTGGTAGCTTGGTCGAGCAGTAAGGCAGTATCGGAGGACAGTGTAAAGCATTTGTTGTGCACACTCAGTCAGCAAATGGTCTCACACACTGAAGAACTGAACTCTAGACCAATGGGTTGTATAAAAAAATACATGGTTGTTTTATTTTAGAACCAACAATAGGTATCAAAATATACTTTCTCAGAATGAGAGGCTTTAGTTAAATACTTTTGCAATATGCAATTGACTTTTGTAGGTAATAGTTACAGGTTGTTGCAATAGGCAACACAATTTCAAACACAATAATACATTGAGCTCAATGTGAATTTTAAGTTATTTGCAATAGATTACTTTCAGGATTACTTTTCTAATTCCAGGACTGGATCCTAGATTCAGTCCTGGGACAGGTCTTAGAAACAAGTGAGTAAATTCGTTTTAGTTACTGTTGTGATTTTTAGGCAATATTTTGCTATTTTAAAAGTTGACACTTAGAAGAAATTTCATAGAAAAACAGTCAATGATTCCCTATGGGAGAAAATTCAAGTTACAGGGAAAGTATGTTCTCGTTACTTTTGTAATCCAGGGCTGGGCTCCTAGCCTCAGTACTGGGACCTCTATCTAAAACAGGTAAGTAATTAAGTTTTCACAGTTTGTATGATTTTTAAAGAATATTTGTAGTTTGCAAAAATCGGCAGAAGAAATTTCACAGAAAAAGTCAATGATTTCCTATGGAAGAAAATTGGGTTATTGGTAAGTCTGGTTGTGAGTGCTTTTCAGGGTCCGTGCTGGGCACCAAGATCCAGCACTGGGATCTCTCCTAATAGCAGGTGAGTATTTCCATTTTCGTTACTCAGTTGATTTTAGGTGAATATTTTAAGTTTTAGAAACTCCACATTTAGAAGAAATTTCAGAAGAAACCAGTCAATGTTACCCTATGGAAGAAAATTGGTTTATCGGCTTTTGGGTAAGTACTCGACTGACAGAGTTAACGTCCTGGGCACAGACTCAGGGGTCTCCCAGGTCAGGTTGGTACAGTTGTTACACCCTCAGTGGCACTGGGGCGGCTGGGTGCAGAGTGAGTTAGATCCAATGTTATCCTATGGGAGGCAGGGGGGCCTTGGTTGGTGGCTGCTGACTAGCAGTCCACGCGGCTGTGGGAGCTGGGCTCCTGGTCACTTGCTCAGGGCAAATGGGGAAGTAGGTAGGAGTGGAGGTTACACTGCCAGGGCCACTCTGGCGGCAGGGTGCAGGGTGCTTTTGAGCCTTTGGGCGCTCAATGGATTTCAATGGGAAAGCTCCAGGATGAACAAAGGCTGCAAGCTCGGGGACGAAGATTTTTCAGGTGCCACCACCACTTCGAGAGGTAAGTTGGGTAGTTGGAGGATAGGTTGGTACCCAGGAGTCGGGCACAGGGGGCCACCGGGTGCCTTTTGGTGTCGGGAAATCTTAACCTCTGTTGGGGGGGGGGTCCCTGGTTCTGAGGCTGCAGGCATTGTCAGGAGCGTCGAGGTGAGTCCTTGGGTGCCGGATTCGGGGTCACAGTCACTGGTGGGATGTCCTCGTGGTCTTTCTTCACTCCGGCACAGGCAAGGCTTGGCGGGTGCAGAGTTTGTGGTTCTGGGCTGGTGTCGGGGTTAGATACTTGCTTTGAGCAGAGCCACTGCTCATGGGAGACCCAGATGCGCAGTCACAAGGTAGCCAGGTCCTCCGGGGTTTGTGAGGTTGCTGGCCACAAGGGGTGCCGGGATTTAGCAGGAGCAGGTTCGAGGGTCGACAGGCCAGTAGGGCTGGGGCCAAAGCAGTTGGGGTCTTCCTTCTCTTAGCAGCTGCACGGCAGGTCTTCTTTCTTCTTGCTCTTCTTGGCTTTTTCGGAATCTGGAGAAGGAAGGTTCAGGGTGCCTCTAAATACTAGATTTAGGGGCGTTACAGGTAGGTAAAGGGCAGGGACCAATGGGTCCCTGCCCTGGGTTGGGTACACCCCCTATCCTGCGGGAGGGGGGCAGTAGCCTAGTCCTGACTGGGCAGGGCCTCCCATCTTAAAGATGGCGAGCGCCCGGAGATGTGCTTCACCTCGCCTCCCCCACCTGAGGGGTGGGGTTGGCAGGCTGGCACATCCCCTGTCCTTACTTGGGGTTTCTGGCCAGTCTTCCCGCCAGAGTGGGGGTTAGAACCGGTGGGTGCCAGTTTGCTGGGTACAGCAAGTGGCCTGGAGAAGCTCACAGAGGCGGCATGAATTTGAAGCTTCCCCCTGTCCTTCCTGGGGGAGGAGACCTAGCACCTCGCCCAGGATGTGCATTGTTGCAGGGCCAGGAGAGCGGGGGCTCTCCACCCAGGGGTCCAGCAACATGTCTGCTGTGTGGCAGCCTCCCAGACCAGACATGGATTGTAGGTTAGGTTTCAGGGGGCATCTCTAAGATGCCCTCTGTAGTGCTTTGTACATTAAATCCCACACTGGCGTCAGTGCAGGTTTAATGTGCTGAGAAGTTTGATATCAAACTTCTCAGTCTTCAGTGTTGCCATTATGGGGCTGTGGAGTTTGTGTTTGACGAGCTCTCAGCACCATGTACTCTTAAATAGCAGCACTGCACTTACAGTGCCCAGGAATGGACCTGGGTACTGTAGGGGCACAGGGCTCATGCTCCAGTGCCCACACCACTGACATAGGGCACCCAGCTAGAGGGGTGGCTGATGTATGCCCTGGCAGTGTAGGTTGTGGGCATGGCACACAGGGATGTGTGCCATGTCGACTTTGTTTTGCCTTGTACCCAGACACTCAGCCTCCGAGGGCAGTGTGGTTGTTTTAGGGTACTGGGCCTCTAAGGGTGGCACAATGAGTGCTGCAGCCCTTAGAGGCCTTCCCTGGTCACAAGGCCCTGGGTACCTAGGGTACCATTTAGCAGGGGTTGACATGTGGCCAGGGTTTGCCAATTGGGATTTTAGGTTTTAAGGAAGGAACATAGGCCCTGGGCACCTGATTGGCAGGAGTCCGGGGCACACTCAGTCAAAGTACATTCAGCAAAAAGTGGGGGCATACCATGCGAGAAAGATGGCACTTTCTCTCAACAACGCGCCGCAAAAGCACTTTGAACAGCTCTTGAGCGCCGGAGCCGAGGCGCCTTGCCTGGCCACCCCCCCCCCCAGTTCTATTGCTTTTAAGAGAAAAATGCCTTTATTTAAAAATGTAATATGGTGTTTGAAACTAGAGTTCTCAAAAAACAGAAGTAGCTACCATCTTATTGGACCAGCAGTTGACCCCCAACCAATTTATAGTAGATCCACCATTGTTCTGTCTCTGCCATTGAGCATTGGTAGTGGTCGGTGAAGATGATTTGCTCCCTTGAGGCAGTCATCTGCGATTTGCGAAATTAGTTCTTCTGTCTGTTTTTTGAGTCTGTTAATACCCTCCCCTTCTAATGGCAATTATATTTTCATCTTGCTCTGTCATTTGATGTGTTCTGCCCCATCACTCATTTCTGTTAAAGGATGTAAAACAATTGCTATTTTAATTTTCAGAAAGATTGACCAAAATACTCTATTTTGTAGTTCTTTGCTCCCTGTCGCACCAGAGGTTCCTCAATGACATTTTGATGTTTCCTAGTGTAACCGATTTCTATTACATAGTTGATCTGCTAGGCTTCTGCCAAATGCTTGTCCAAGGTCTCCTGAATATTGTCAAAGGAAGTGTAATCCACAACTGCCTCAACTCCCTCTGTTCTATTTTTATTTATTTCTTCACAAATACAGCAGCCTACATGTTTCTGCTATGGATTGGCTAGAACCTGCATCTAGTGCTGTAGTGTTAAGCTCTATATTTAAAACCATCCCTTTCATCTAAGGATGCCCTGCCAAACTTTGTGGTACCATATAATCCGTCCCCTGGGATTTCTATTGTAATGATTAGTTTTCAGAAGCTTACTCTCCAAGCTTTTACTGGTCTTCCCAGAGTGCTAAGGGGTTTTGGATTTTGAAGTTGGTAGACCGGAGCAGCCTTGTCCCTAAAAGGAAAAAAAACAAACCTTGAAATCTATTTGGCTGTTATATCTAGCTGCTGACTCAACTTGGCATTGTGCTCTGGAAACCAAATGAGGTAACCAATTCATTTAGAGAAAGTGGGGAAAATAATCAGATGTGAAAAAAATTACCATTTAGGGTATCGTACACTTAGAAGGACCCACAGAAAGCCCAAAAGGCAGCACCATGTGAAAATGAAGATTTGAATTTGCTGTAAGCAGCATTTCTTTCTGTGGTATGTAGTACATTAAATATAATTTCTACATAATTATCAGCCAATCTTTTTTTATATACCTCAACTCCTCATTCGCACATATTTTGTTAAGCACTATTGATATTTCCTTTTTATTTTGCACATTCCTAGATGACTGTGATGTTTATATGTGATTACTTCTCAGAGTGCTTATTCTTATTGTTGTTTAGTTTTGTTCTGTGTATTGCTTTTTTTATTCTGCGCTTTTTACCCATTGTTAAATTCATTTAGACATAGAAAGATGAGAAGACCTGTTTTAAAGTCTTACCAGCCATCAGCTACTAAAGACCAAGAAAAGGGGTAATTTAAGCAAAAATGTTATCTTTTAATATCTTTTTTCTCTAGAGATTGAAACGGCTCCTGTTCTGAATTGGAATTCATTTCTTGAAGATGCTTCAAGGCAACCGTCTCAGCAGGCATCAGCAGCAAAAGCAGAGACCAGGAAAAGTGTAGGTGTCAAAACTATATCCATTTTTAATCTCCACGACCTTACTGAGCTACATAATTATTTTCAGACGATGTAGAGATGATAAATATTGGTGTAGTCTATATAGCTGTGGCCTTGAATCATCCTTCCGTACAATAACAACAGACAGTTTAACACGGAGTGTGGTAGCATGTGGCTGGGTTTGGGGAGTTGTGTATTAGAAAGATAGAGCATAGATTGGAAAATTACGTTCGAGGCATGTGTGCTGTAGATACACATGCTTTGCATACTCCTGCCATCTAGTGTTGGGTCAGGATGTTTTCAAGTTGTTTTCTTCTAAGAAGTCTTTCCTTGTCACAAGGTAAGGTGACTCTTCCTTTCGGTGATAGTGCGCATGGTCATTGACTCCATTGTTAGATTGTTTTTTTCCGCCATCGGGTTCGGAAGTGTATTGCTGTGCTCCGGTTCGAAACCGTTCTTCGGGTTCCCCTCGACGTGCAATCCTATCTACCCTCAACGGTAAGGTTTCGTACACGGTTTCCACTTCTCCGTGTATCATTTCGGCAATACAATCTACTTTTCGATCGGAAAGCTTCGTGGACAGCCTTCAGGGCCTAACCATGCCGGGTCAGCTCTCTGTTGATGGATCGGACTCCATTTAAATTCTGTCCTCTGTGCCACACGCAATATCCGCGCACCGATTCACACGAAGTGTGCAACTTGTGCTCGTCTCCCAAGCACAAAGAAGACTGCGACGCTTGCAGGTCATTTCGATCAAAGAAAACTCTTCGTGATCGTCAGGCTCGATGTCGAGAGATGCAGCGTCAAAGCATCGAAGACACGCTGGGCATCTTCGGTGAAGACTCCGGCCAAGATGGCATCGAGGCTTCAGCATCAGAGGAGGCAGCCTTCTCCGAACAAGACTCTGAGCTCGAGATAGACCTTGACACCGAAAAACTGCCCCAGGGACAAGGTGACGTGAGTACCGAAGACCACTTGCCCCCACCAACTACTCCAAAAAAGCACAAGGCTTCGGCACCACCTCTGCCTTCTGGCCAAGGTTGGCACCGAGACAACGTTTCTGACGCCCGCCTGCAGGCCCGGCTCTGAAACAGACAGTCAAGCCTTCCGGCTCGGTACAGAGTCGACAGAAGTCCTCCTCTAAACCAATGCCCTCCGGTTCCATATACAAGTCCGGCTCCGAACCGAAATCCTCCGTGTCGAAAGCCAAGCAGCCTTCGGAGCTGAAACCTTCCGCGCCGAAAGGCCAGCCTACGCCGGCACTGAAAACTTTGGCGCTGAAACAGAAAGATGCCCCTTTGGATCCGGAACTGGACATTATTCCATTAAAAACAAATCCCAAGCAAAACAAGATGTATACTAACCCTGAGACTGGCCATATTTACACCAAGCCGCCTCAGAAACACAAGCTTCCTAATGAGGACACTTCATACAAGATCCCTTTAAAAAGGAAATCTGTTGCTACAAGTCCTTTTCATCCACCAACTTCTTCTCCACCAGCGAATCATTTTGCAAATTACACTTCGGATTCTCCACAATCTCACCATGATGATGATGATAATCATGATGATGATGATGATGATGATGGGGGGGGGGGGATACATCTCCAAATAGATCCATGGACAGATTATACAGTTGATCCCTGATCACATAATGATCCAGACCTTTATCCAACCGAGCCATCACCCCAGATGACCATGAATTCCACCAACATCTCATTGCCAGGGCTGCACAATATCATGGGGTGGCACTGCACAAAGAATCACTAGAGGAAGATTTTTTTATTGAATCTTTAGGATCCACACACAGGTCATCACAAACGCTTCCCATGCTTAAAGGCATGATGAGACCTGCTGATGAGATTTTTAAGGAACCAGTGAGAGCACGCATCTTGACTCCAAGGGTTGACCAAAAAATATAATGCCTCCCCAACAGACCCAGTATTTATCAAGGGCCAGTTGCCATTAGATTCCCTGGTAGTGTCTAATGCTCATAAGCGGGCGAATTCCTAAACATCAGTGGATGCTACTCCCCCAGATAAGGAGTCTAAGTTAATAGATGCTTCCGGCAAGTGCATAGCTGCTCAAGCTGCAAATTAGTGGCACATTGCAAATACGCAGGGTCTTTTAGCCTGGTACGACAGGGCACACTGGGATGATATGGAGCAATTGCTTCAATATCTTCCAGACGAACATAAAGCTAAGGCGCAGGACTTAGTAAATGAAGGTAAACTAATTTCTAATTCCTCTATAAGATGTGCTCTAGATGCTGCAGACACTGCGGCTAGAGAAATTAATACTAGCATCTTACTCCGGAGACACGCTTGGTTGAGGATTTCTGGGTTTAAGTCAGAGGTCCAACAATCCATCCGCAATACACCTTTTGATAAGGAACATCTATTTGGTCCTAACATAGATCAAGCATTAGAGAAGATGAAAAAGTACGCTGAAGTGGCCAAGTCAATGGGAGCGCTCCAGTCCACGTCCAACAGAGGCTCCTTTCATCGCTCCTTTTACAGAGGAGGGTCCAAAACCCCATCCCCTGACCAGAACACCTCAACCTATAAAGATAACAACCAGTCCTCTCCCTCCAGAGGATTTTTTTAGAGGAGGTTATGGGGGGAACAACTTCAAGGGTAGGGGTAAATGAAAGACACCCCGTAGCTCACCTTCCCCGAATAAACCGGGACTTGCCCACGCTTCCCCCACGACTACACCACACCTGTCGGGGGAAGACTTCAACAATTTCTCCCTATTTGGCAGTCTATAAGAACAGACAAATGGGTGATTGGATATATCCAACATGGTTATTACCTGGAGCTTACCAGCAATCCCCCAAACATTCCACCTTGATCTCACAAATTGTCTCCAGAACACTTACAATTGCTAGAACAGGAGGTATAATCTCTCTCACTAAAAGGAGCAATAGAGCCAGTTCCAATACAGTACCATGGCTCAGGGTTTTACTCTATTTTCTCATTCCCAAAAAGGACAGTTCCCTAAGGCCTATTCTGGATCTCATAGAGTTAAACCTTTATATACTGTCAGAACACTTTCACATGGTGAAGCTTCAACAGGTGCTTCCACTTTTACAAAGATCAGATTTTATGTCCATTCTAGACTTAAAAGATGCATATTGTCATGTTCCTATTCATCCGGCTCATCGCAAATACCTCAGATTTGTATTAGCAGGCAAGCATTACCAGTTACAAGGTGCTTCCCTGCAGCGTGACCACTGCTCCCATAGTTTTTACCAAATGTCTGGCAGTAGTTGCGGCTCATCTCAAAAGTATATTCATGTCTTTGCCTATCTAGACGACTGGCTTATCAAAGCCAGCACTTATCAGAACTGTCTACAGCACACACAGATCACAATAGACCTACTTCATCAACTGAGCTTCACCATCAATGCACAACACTCTCACCTGCATCACTCACAGATGCAGTCTTACCTAGTAGCCAGTCTAGACACAGTTAAAGCTCTAGCCTCTCCAAATGTAGCCAGAATTCGCAATATTCAGACTATGATTCCACAGTTTCAACCCAACCAACCTTTACCAGCAAGAGTGTTCATCCAACTGCTGGGAAAGATGGCTTCTTGCATCACAAATGTACCCCTTGCAAGGCTTCACATGTGCCCCCTACAACAATGCTTAGCACGCCAGTGGAATCAGTCACAGAGTCAATTAACCGATCTAGTGTTGGTAGACAGCTGTACCCATCGCTCCCTGCAGTGGTGGAACCCACAAAATGTATCAAAAGGATGGCCTTTCATCAACCCTATTCCACAGATAGTGCAGAAGCATCTTTAACAGGTTGGGGGGGCTCATCTCCAAAAATTACACAATACAGGGCCTATGGAGCAACAAGCACAAAAACCTCCGCTTCAACTATCTGGAGTTTTTAGCAGTTTTTCTAGCACTCTGGGCTTTTCAAACTCACCTCATTGGCAAAACTGTCCCAGTTCGAACAGACAACGTGACAGCAATGTATTATGTGCAGAAGTAGGGTGGCACACGGTCTCTCCAACTGTCAACACTAGCTCAAGCCATTTGGAATTGGGCAATCCATCACAAGATTTATCTTCTGGCAGAACACCTCCCAGGAGTAAACCATCAAATTGCCGACAGCAGATTTACGAGTGGGAACTTCATCCCCAGGTTCTCCTTCCCTACTTTCAACAATGGGGATTTCCAAGAATTGACTTGTTCGCCACAGCCGAAAACACAAAATGCCCAAGCTTCGGCTCCAGGCTACCACACCCGCTCTCAAAGGGCAATGCTCTTTGGATAAACTGGTCCGGGATATTTGCCTACGCTCTTCCGCCTCTCCCGCTCATTCCTTGTGCGTTTCAGAAACTAGGGCAAACATCCCTCAAACTCATCTAGTAGCTCCCACATGGGCTCGTCAACCATGGTACACACCCTGTTGGAGCTAGTCACTAGTTCCACATCAAAAGCTGCACCTCACCTCCAGTCTCCTCACACAGAACCACGAAGAAATCAGATCCAAATGCCAAAGAACTGAACTTAGCGATCTGGCTCCAAAAGTCAGTTTGGTTAGTTAAATTTACCGCCAGATTGTATGAATATTCTAAAGGAAGCAAGAAGGCCTACAACCAGGGCTTGCTATGCAGCAAAATGGAAATGATTTGTTGTATACTGTCATACCAAAAAAAATCAATCTTTTAGAGGCTTCTATACGTAACAATATTGTAAGAAAGTGGGTTTCTGTTGCAGTAACCCCCCCCCTTTTTTGCCTGATAACTGATGCACTTTTCCTTGTATTTCCCTGGGCTCCTGCCAATCAGGTGCCCAGGGCCTGTGTTCCCGACCTAAAAACTGCCTAACAGCCAAAACCCAATTGGCATCTCTGGTCACCTGTCAGCCCCTGGTAAATGGTACCCTAAGTGCCAAGGGCCTTGTGACCAGAGAAGGCCCTTAAGGGCAGCAGCACTTATTGTGCCACCCTTAGAGGCCCTGTACCCTGACACACACACACTGCCTTTGCAGGCTGAGTGTCTGGGTGCAGAACAAAACAAAGAGTCGACATGGCACACATTCCTGTGTGCCAAGCCCACAACACACTGCCCTGGCATACGTCAGTCACCCCTCTAGCTGGGTGCCCTATGCCAGAGGTGTGGGCACAGGTGCATGAATCCTGTGCCCCTACAGTACCCAGGTCCATTCCTGGGTACTGTAAGTGCAGTGCTGCCACTAAGAGTATATGGTGCTGGGAGGTCGTCAATACGAACTCCACAGCACCACGATGGCTACACTGGAGACTGAGAAGTTTGGTATCAAACTTCTCAGCACAGTAAACCCACACTGATGCCAGTGTGGGATTTACTGGAAGATGCACGACAGAGGGCATCTTGGAGATGCCCCCTGAACCTAACCTACAATCCACGTCTTGTCTGAGGGGCTGCCTAGGCTGCCACACAGCAGACAGGTTGCTGGAACCCTGGGTAGGGAGCCATCTGCTCTCCTGGGCCTGCAACAATGCACATCCTGGGTGAGGTGCTAAATCTCCTCCCCCAGGATGGGCAGGGGGAAGCTTCAAAGGCATGCCGCCTCTGTGAGCTTCCCCAGGCCACTGCAACCCCCCACTCTGGCGGGAAGCTTGGCCGGAAACCCCAAATAAGGACAGGGGATGTGCCAGCCTGCCAACCCCACCCCTCAGGTGGGGGAGGCGAGGTGAAGCACATCTCCGGGCTCTCGCCATCTTGAAGATGGGAAGCCCTACCCTATCAGGACTAGGCTACTGCCCCCCTCCCACAGGAGAGAGGCAGGAAAGGGGGTGTACCCACCCCAGGGCACGGACCCGGTGGTCCCTGCTCTTTACCTACCTGTAACGCCCCTAAATTTAGTATTATGGGGCACCCTGAACCTTCCTTCCTGAGATCCCGCCGCGCAGCTGCTAACGAAAGGACGACATCAACTGACTTGGCCCCAGCCCTACCGGCCTGTTGATCCTTGAACCTGCTCCTGTGGAACTCCGGCGCCTTCAGTGGTCAGCAACCTCAAAAACCCCGGAGGACCTGACCACCTTGAGACTCTGCCAAGACTGGGACTCCCATGAGCATTGGCTCTGCTCAAAGCAAGTTTCTAACCCCTGGCATCAGCCCGGAACCGCAAACCCTGCGCACACTGCACCCGCTAAGCCAGGCCTGTGCCAGAGTGAACAATGACCCCGAGGACGTCCCCACGGCGACTGTGACCCTGAATCCAGCACCTAAGGACTCATCTCGACGCTCCTGACGAAGCCTCAGAACCAGGTACCCCCCCAACCGCGATCAACAGAGGGTAAGATTTCCCGACGACAAAAGGCACCCCTGCGGCCCCCTGTGCCCAACTCCTGGTTACCTACCTATCCTCCAACTACCCAACTTATCTCTCGAAGTGGTGGTGGCACCTGAGGAATCTTCGTCCCCGAGCTTGCAGCCTTTTTCCAACCAGGAGCTTTCCCTTTGAAATCAATTGAGAGCCCGAAGGCTCAAAAGCACCCTGCACCAGCCGCCCGAGTGGCCCTGGCAGTGTAACCTCTGCACCTATCTACTTCCCCATTTGCCCTGAGCAAGTGACCAGGAGCCCAGCTCCCACAGCCGCGTGGCCTGCTAGTCAGCAGCCACCAACCAAGGCCCACCTGCCTCCCATAGGATAACATTAGGCCTAAATCACTCTGCACCCGGCTGCCCCTGCGCTGCTGAGGGTGTAACAACTGTACCTACCTGACCCTGGGAGACCCCCGAGTCTGTGCCCAGAACCTTAACTCTTCCAGTCGACTACTTACCAAACAGCCGATAACTCAATTTTCTCCATAGGGTAACATTGACTGGTTTCTTCTGAAATTTCTTCTAAGTGTGGAGTTTCTAAAACTTAAAATATTCACCAAAAATCAGCAGAGTAACGAAAATACTCACCTGCTTTTAGGAGAGATCCCAGTGCTGGATCATGGTGCCCAGCACTGACCCTGAAAAATATTCACAACCGTACTTACCAGTAACCCAATTTTCTTCCATAGGAAACCATTGACTGTTTTTCTGTGAAATTTCTTCTGTCGATTTTTTCAAACTTGAAATATTCTTTAAAAATCGTGCTAACTTTGAAAACTTAATTACTTACCTGTTTTAGATAGAGGTCCCAGTACTGAGTCTAGGTACCCAGTACTGGATTACAAAAGTAACAAGAACATACTATACCTGCAACTTGAATTTTCTTCAATAGGGAGTCATTGACTGTTTTCTATTAAATTTCTTCTAAGTGTCAACTTTTAAAATAGCAAAATATTGCCTAAAAATCATAACAGTAACTAAGTCGACTTTTATCTCTTGTTTCTAAGAATTGTCCCAGGACTGAATCTAGGATCCAGTCCTGGAGTTACAAAAGTAATCTATTGCAAATAACTTGAAACTTCCATTAAACTCAATGCATTATTGTGATTGAAATTGTGTTGCCTATTGCAACTACTTGTAACTATCTACAAAAGCCAATTGCACATTGCAAAAGTATTTACCTAAAGCATCTCACTCTGAGAAAGTATATTTTAATACCTATTGTTGGTTCTAAAATAAAACCAGCATATATTTTTTTATATATAAACCATTGGCCTAGAGTTCAGTTATTGAGTGTGTGAAACCATTTGCTGACTGAGTGTGTACAACAAAATGCTTTACACTGTCCTCTGATACTGCCTTACTGCTCGACCAAGCTACCACTTTAGAGAGTAAAGTTATATCTAACTTTAACCTCTGCCAAACCTCTGGGGTCTGATGACTCTGCACACACTGTACCTATTTGGGAACAGTATATACAGAGCCACTTTCTCACATAATTTGATCAGAAAAAGTTTCTAAGTGTCAACTTTTAAAAATAGCAATATATGGCTTAAAAATCACAACTGTAACTAAAACGAATTTACTCACTTGTTTCCAAGAACTGTCCCAGGACTGAATCTAGGATCCAGTCCTGGAGTTAGAAAAGTAATCTTGAAAGTAATCAATTGCATAGAACTTAAAATTCCCATTGAGCTCATTGTATTATTGTGTTTGAAATTGTGTTGCCTATTGCAACAAACTGTAACTAGTATCTGCAAAAGTCAATTGCCTATTACAAAGTATTTAACTAAAGCATCTCATTCTGAGAAAGTATATTTTGATACCTATTGTTGGTTCTAAAATAAAACAGCCATATATTTTTTTATATACAAACCATTGGCCTAGAGTTCAGTTATTGAGTGTGTGAAACCATTTGCTGACTGTGTGTACAACAAAATGCTTTACACTGTCCTCTGATACTGCCTTACTGCTCGACCAAGCTACCACTTTAGAGAGTAAGGTTGTATCTAACTTTAACCTCTGCCAAACCTCTGGGGACTGTGGACTCTGTGCACACTGTACCTATTTGGGAACAGTGTATACAGAGCCACTTTCTCACAAATATCTGTTACCTTTCCAGCAAACCGGACTAGCTTACACATCTATTTGCTTGCACCTTGCAGCGGTAGCTGCGTACTTACAGAATAGACAACATCTGTCACTATTCAGAATTCCATTAATCAAAGCTTTCATGGATTGAAGAGAGTCCCCTAGATAGTCGCACCTTTGATTATCTTGACGTCCGACTCTCAGACAACATGTCATGGAAGCACCACCTAGCAAAGATGCTGATGAACCACAAAAGGGTACCGGGATCACTTGGAAGGGAACACCGCTCATCTCATAGCAGACCGGTAGCTCTGGCTCTCCGGGTCTACGATGCGAAGGCAGTTAACCAAGCATTGTATGGAGCAGAGTTGTGGGGATTTGAGAAGGCCCACGACCTCTGCAGATCTGAGCACACATTCCTTAGGGATCTAGTTATACTGCCCAAATACGTTCCCCTCACCCCCCCTTATGCTTGATACGGGCAGACGGTCCATTGGTGATGTAGCAAGGCTTTGCCTGTTGCTCTTCTGGGTCCGCATTAGGCGAACCCCAGAGCTTTTATCTTATGCAGAAGCCCTATCTGAGGTCATCAGGCTTCTAACATCAGGAAAATGATGTCCGCATGAGGGCTCCAAGCATATTGGGACAAGCAGGACCCACTGAGGAAAGATTAGCTCAAGCACCTCTATTGGGAATGAGTGGACCAACAAGAATTTAGCAATACAAATTTGGGGAGGCTAACTGCAGAATTTTATCTTCACTAACAGGATAGATACCTGCAGCCCTTTTTAGATATAATCCAGGTTCCTTCGGGACAGGCCGTTGTATATCCACTTCAGGCTTTGGACACTCCCCGTTTGTGATACCACAGCTAACTGGCACACCCACATTACAACACCAAAGAAATGTCCATGTTGCTCGGCCCCGGTAGAAAGCGTTGCCCACGTTATGTTTGCTTGCCATGCATATTCCACGTCAAGGGCGAAATGGTTAAAAATGGTTTGCAGACAACTGGGCACACGGGACCATCGTGCTGCCCTGCGCGTTCTTAGAACAGATTCTAGACAGCTTTTTGCTTGCAGAGGGGCCAAGTTCTTAAGCCATGCTTGGTCTTTAAGACGAAAGACCCAGACAGGAACGTGGTAGTCCCTAGTAGCTTGAGGGCTGTACATAGCTGTTGGAGGGCTCTTAGGCTGTGAATCTGTTTTATTTAACACTTTTGCACCTGCACTTTGTTTTTAGTCTCCACATAATGCTCTCATGAGGGGTGACTGTAAACTGGGCCCACTTGTGAATGGACTGTAATAAGTAGCACCTTAGCATTTATGCTCCCCTATTTTAAAATGTATTTTATGTATGTTTTTATTTCCTCATGTTGTATAATTACGATACTGATAGCTCTATTTACTGAACAGCATATAACACACTGTTCGAGGCATATGAGCTGCAGATTGTACACTTAGCATAGATCGCCATCTGGTGTTGGGCCCGGATGTTTGCAGTTTGTTTTTCTTCTTGGACAGTCTTTGGAAGTCACGAGTTTGGTGACTCCTCCTTCGGTCCGTACTGCGCATGGGCTTCGGCTCCATCCTCAGATTGTTTTTTTCCGCCATCGGGCTCGGATGTGATACTTCGTGCTCCGGTTTCGAACTTCTACGGTTCCAGCCTCGACGGAAAATCCTCGTTTCTTCGAGTTTCTTCATCATCATCTTCATCTCTCGAAGCGGCACTTTTCTCCATCCCGTACATCGGCACCGGCCTTCGGGCCCTCCTCGACTCCGGTCCCGGCCGATGGAAAGGACTCCGTTCAAAAAGTGCCCAAAATGTGGGTCTAAATTTCCCCACACTGACCTCCATCAGGTGTGTAATCTTTGCCTCTCTCCAGAACACGAGGCCAGAGACTGCCCCGCCTGTAAGTCTTTTCGATCGAAGAAAACCATCCGGGATCGAAAAGCTCGACGCACCATGGCGCACTCATCGTCTGCAGCTCCACCGGACATCTTCGGAGACGGCGCCGAAGCTTCGGGGCAAACACACACCGAGCAGGAAGAAGACGTCGTCAGCGCTTCCGAGGCCGACGACTCCGACGTGGAGGACATCACACCGGCGCAGCGGGCCGTGAGTACTGTGCCCCCTCCCACCCCCGCGCCCAAAACCAAAGAGACTCAGGTTACTCCCTCGCCTGCCGGCCTGGGCAAAACCAAGACCAAACCTTCGATCACCCCACCTTCGGGCTCGGTGTCGAAGCATCCAAAGTCTCACGGCAGCTCGGGATCGAGCCAGCCGACGGCCGGTGCCGAAAAACAGCATCCGGCACCGAAGAAAGCAATATCCAGCTCGACTCCGAAGCCACCGGTGCCGAAGCCTGGACTCTCGGTGCCGACCAAACACAAACATAAATCTGTCGGCACCGACGCTCCGGCGCCGAAAACTCCTTCGACGCCGAAAAAACCGGAGGCCCCAAAAAAGCATGGCGCACACAAACCATCGAAGTCCTCGGTTCCGAAATCACCGGTGCCGACGGACGATTCGACGCCACTGGCTCTGTTTACACCAGACCCTCTACAAAAGACTCTGTCCAAAGATCCAAAGACTGGACTATTGACTTTAATTATCAAGAAAAGACGCCTTGATACTCCGGCTCCTCCTCCACCACCCAAACGGAAGGACTCTGCTAATTCTCCCCTCAGAGTGCCCTCCCCACTACCACCTCCCCTACCTCCTCCACCCCCTCCCCCTCCCAGGTCTCCGCCACCTTTACCTCACTACTCTCCGGCCCCGTCCCCAGATCCGGACGACGGGGACCCGGACAATTACCCGGCGGACGCCCCAATGGATCCCACTCCACCAGGGACCCCAGACCCGTGGGAGGATTACAATAACCCTGATGTACCCGATATTCCTCAGGACGACCTATACCCATCCAGGCCGTCTCCTCCAGAGGACTCCTTGGGGTTCCATCATTTAGTGCAGAGAGCAGCACACTACCATGGGGTGGACATGCACACTGAACCAGTGGAAGATGACTTCTTACTGGATACATTCGACATACAGGACAAATCCACCTCTATCTTACCCATGCTTAAGGGTGTCACCAAGCATGCCGCAGAGGTGTTCAAAGACCCTGTCAGGGCCAGGGTACTAAACCCTAGAATAGAGAAAAAGTATAAGGCGGCACCCACAGACCCTGCATACATTAAGGGCCCTGCTCCCTTAGATTCCCTAGTTGTCTCTACAGCTAGAAAGCGGGCTAACTCCCAGTCCTCAGGAGAAGCCCCACCGCCAGACAAGGAATCCAAACTCCTAGACGCGTCTGGCAAGCGCACCGCCTCTCAAGCTGCAAACATGTGGCGCATTGCAAACACACAAGCGCTACTTGCGCGCTATGACAGAGCACACTACGATGAAATTGAGGCTCTTATGCAGCACCTCCCCGAGAAACACAAGCGTAGGGCTCATGAGCTAATACAGGAGGGTAAACTCATTACAAACACCTCCATTAAGTGTGCCCTCGATGCAGCCGACACTGCTTCTAGAGCCATAAATACCAGTGTCCTGCTTCGTCGCCATGCCTGGCTCAGGATCTCAGGGTTTAAGCCTGAAGTCCAGGCATCCATACTCAATCACCCCTTTGACCAACAAACGCTCTTTGGGCCCAAGGTAGACGAAGCGTTGGAAAAGATGAAAAAGGACACAGACACAGCAAAGTCTATGGGGGCACTCCAAACACAAGCGTCTAAACGTTCCTTTCGACGCTCCTCCTTTCGTGGCACAGGCAGAGGCTTCTCCACCGATAGCACCTCTACCTCCTACAAATCCCCTCCTCAAAATACCTTTTCAAAGGGCAACCAAAGGGGTGGTTACAGAGGCAACAACAATAAGGGCAGGGGCAAAACTAACAACACCCGTTCTGCCACCCCGCCCACACAATGACTTCCCTCCGCTCCCCCCAGACCATTCCACTCCGGTCGGGGGCAGACTGCAAAACTTTATCCACGCATGGGAGTCCATAACATCGGACAAATGGGTGACCCAAATCATTCGGTCAGGGTACTGTCTCGAGCTAACATCTACCCCACCCAATATCCCACCAAGGCACCGCCCAATGTCTCAAGAACATTCCACACTGCTCAAACAGGAGGTACTCTCCCTCCTCCAAAAACACGCTATAGAGCAGGTCCCCATCAATCAGCAAAATCTAGGGGTTTACTCCCTATATTTCCTAATACCAAAGAAAGACGGGACCCTCAGGCCCATTCTGGACCTCCGGCCTCTAAATGCCTACATACATTCAGACCATTTCCATATGGTCACCCTACAACAAGTCCTCCCGCTCCTCTGTCAGGGAGATTTTCTCACAACATTGGATCTGAAAGACGCATACTTTCACATTCCAATACACCCCTCTCACAGGAAATACCTCAGGTTCGTGGTGGACGGGCAACATTACCAATTCACGGTTCTCCCCTTCGGGGTCACCACCGCACCACGGGTGTTTACCAAATGCCTAGCGGTAGTAGCAGCACACCTCAGACGTCAACACATTCACGTCTTCCCTTACTTAGACGACTGGCTTATAAAAGCCGCGTCTTACCATCAATGCGTGCAGCATACAAACAGCACCATCCAACTGCTCCACCAGCTAGGCTTCACGGTGAACTACCAAAAGTCCCACCTCATACCATCTCACACAAAGCAATACCTCGGGGCCACTATAGACACCTCCAAAGGTATTGCCTATCCAAACACAGCCAGAATCACAAGCATTCAAGCCTTACGCAAAACATTCCTTCCCCAACACTCTCTTCCAGCAAGAGTGTTCATGAAGTTCATAGGAATGATGGCGTCTTGCATCTTTATAGTGCCCCATGCAAGACTACACATGCGTCCACTTCAAGAGTGCCTAGCACAACAGTGGAACCAGGCCCAGGGTCAGCTGACGGATCTGGTGTTGGTGGACGGCCGCACACATCACTCTCTGCAGTGGTGGAACACCACAAACCTTTCAAAAGGGCGGCCGTTCCTGGACCCGGTTCCTCAGGTGATTCTAACAGCGGACGCATCGCTCTCCGGCTGGGGAGCGCACCTCCTACACCTCACAATGCAAGGTCTATGGACGCCACAGCAAAAATTGCTCCACATCAACCATCTGGAGCTCTTGGCGATCTTTCTAGCCCTAAAATCTTTCCAAAAACAGATTTCGGGCAAAGCCGTCCTCATTCGCACAGACAACATGACTGCAATGTATTATATCCAAAAACAGGGGGGGACACACTCTCCCCAGCTCTCCCGCTTAGCCCAGAGCATATGGAGATGGGCAATTCCCCAAAACATCTTTCTCCTGGCACAACACGTTCCAGGCGTACAAAACACCATGGCAGATCTGCTCAGCAGACAAACGCAACAACTACACGAATGGGAACTGCATCCGCAAGTTCTTCAACCATTCTTCCAACAGTGGGGGCATCCTCAGATAGACCTCTTCGCCACCCACGAAAACAAAAAATGCCCAAGCTTCGCCGCCAGATACCCACACCCATTGTCCAAGGGCAATGCGATATGGATGAACTGGTCAGGCAGATTTGCATACGCCTTTCCACCTCTCCCACTAATTCCATTAGTGGTCAGGAAGCTACAACAGCACTCCCTCACACTCATTCTGGTAGCTCCGACGTGGGCCAGGCAGCCGTGGTACACCACGCTACTACAACTATCAGTGGTACCACATCAAAAACTGCACCTATCCCCATGCCTCCTAACCCAGAACCATGGAGAAATCAGGCACCCGGACCCAGCTCAGCTCAACCTGGCGATCTGGCTCCTGAAATCCTAGAATTCGGATACCTTAACCTTCCCCCTGATTGCATGAACATCATCATGGAAGCCAGACGTCCTACCACTAGAGCATGTTATGCCGCAAAGTGGAAAAGATTTATTTACTGCCGTAACAATACAATCAACCCTTTAGATGCATCCATACAGCACATCATATGCTATCTGCTCCATCTTCACAGGTGTAACCTGGCATATTCATCCATACGCCTACACCTAGCAGCGATCGCTGCTTATCTACAAAACAGACAGCATTTATCTCTCTTCAGAGTGCCCGCTATTAAAGCCTTCATGGAAGGCCTTAAACGAGTAATTCCTCCCAGGGCACCACCTTCCCCTTTATGGAACCTAAATTTAGTTCTTACACGACTAATGGGTCCGCCCTTCGAACCAATGCATAAATGCGAGCTACAGTTTCTCACCTGGAAAACAGCTTTTCTCGTAGCTATCACTTCCCTTAGAAGGGTTGGTGAAATACAAGCGTTCACTATACAAGAACCCTTCATACAAATACATCACAGCAAGGTCATACTTCGCACAAATCCGAAGTTCCTGCCCAAGGTCATTTCCCCCTTTCATCTCAATCAATCGGTGGAATTACCTGTCTTCTTCTCGCAACCTCAATCTGTTGCAGAAAGAGCCTTACACACACTCGATGTAAAAAGGGCCTTGCTATACTACATACAAAGAACGCAACCCTTCAGGAAGACTAAACAATTGTTCGTCTCCTTCTCTCCACCACATAAAGGCAACCCCATTTCTAAATCAGGGATAGCTAGGTGGATTGTAAAATGCATACAGATTTGCTACCAAAAGGCTAAAAGAACATTATCTGTTCCGCCTAAAGCCCATTCTACAAGAAAGTTAGGGGCTTCTATGGCCTTTCTAGGGAATATACCCTTAGATGACATCTGCAAAGCAGCCACATGGTCTACACCGCACACCTTCACAAAACATTACTGTGTAGATGTGCATTCCAAGCAGCAAGCTAGAGTGGGTCAGGCTGTACTAAAGACACTATTTCAAACCACTGCAACGGATACCGGTGGTCGCCGCTAGGGTTGGGTACTGCTATATAATCTATGCTAAGTGTACAATCTGCAGCTCATATGCCTCGAACGGAATATGCTACTTACCAGTATGCATCTGTTCTTGGCATGTAGAGCTGCAGAGTTGTACACGCCCACCCGCCTCCCCGGCTACCTGTATCCGTTCCAGTACATCTTATTTAGATACTACACACATGGGTTTCTCACTGTGATTACCAAGCTCCATCATTTCCCTGTTGGCGAAAAACAATCTGAGGATGGAGCCGAAGCCCATGCGCAGTACGGACCGAAGGAGGAGTCACCAAACTCGTGACTTCCAAAGACTGTCCAAGAAGAAAAACAAACTGCAAACATCCGGGCCCAACACCAGATGGCGATCTATGCTAATTGTACAACTCTGCAGCTCTACATGCCAAGAACAGATGCATACTGGTAAGTAGCATATTCCTTCTGCAGCAGGGTATTAGGATGGATTGGTTCTATACACTTGTCTGCAATGTGCCACTTCATCAAATGAACTTTTGAATACTTGTTTTAAACTTATTTAAAATGGTGTTTTTATAGGTTTTATGACACGAGCTGTCAAAATGAAGCTTATATAACAACAAAAAGAGTAATACCACCAAGGATTCCTCCTGCCCCAGTAAGGAATGCCAACATTGTTCTCAGAAGGCTCCTGGGTCCACCTTTTGAACCATTGCAGAAGTGCCCTTTGCACTTTCTTTCATGGAAGCTTGCTTTCCTCATTGCCATCACGTCACTGAGGAGAGCTGGTGAGCTACAGGCATTAACCTTAGAAGAACCCTTTTTTCAGCTACACAGAGACAGGATAGTTCTTAGCACCAAGCCTAAATTCCTTCCCAAAGTAGTTTCTGCTTTTCATTTAAACCAATCGGTTGAGTTACCAGTCTTTTTTCCTCAACCTGATTCTGTGGCAGAACGCGCTCTTCACACGCTTGACGTTAAAAGAGCTTTACTGTACTACATAGACAGTACAAAAGACTTTCGCAAAACAACTGTTTGTTGCATTTGCTCCACTTCACAAAGGCAATTCTATCTCTAACCTCTTCGGTGGGCGTGTGCGGAGGACGGCTGGGGGCCGTCCAAAACACACCCACTCATTAATTCTCCCGCATAGCGGGAGAATTCGCGCAGCGTCGAATGGGTTAAATCTAGTATTGTAAGATGGATTATTAAATGCATTCAAACATGCTATGCTAAAGCTAAAAGAACTTTAACCATACCCCCTAGAGCGCATTCCACTTGCAAAATAGGAGCTTCTGTGGTCTTTTTAGGTAACGTTCCTCTAGCTGACATATGAAAGGCAGCTACATGGTCTACACCACACACATTTACCAACACTATTGTGTAGCTGTTTTAGCACGACAATAGGCTAATGTAGACCAAGCAGTATTTAACACTGTTTCAAACAACTGCAACATCTACAAGTTAGCCACCGCTTTGGGAGTATACTGCTTTGTAGTCTATGCAAAGCATGTGTATCTACAGCACACATGCCTCGAACGGATAATATTACTTACCCAGTAAGCATCTGTTCTTGGCATGTAGAGCTGTAGATTCACATGCGCCCACCCGCCTCCCGGGTACCTGTAGTTGTTGCAGTTCTTCATTATACATTTGTATGCTTGGACATCTTATATGCTACACCTACCTAATCCATTCTTACCCTCTTGCGGGAAAACAATCGAACAATGAAGTTGATGCCCATGGGCACTATCACTGAAAGGAGGAGTCACCTTACCTCGTGACTAGGAATTACTTCTTCGAAGAAAAACAACTTGCAAATAACCAGACCCAACACTAGATGGCAGGAGTATGCAAAGCATGTGAATCTACAGCTCTACATGCCAAGAACAGATGCTTACTGGGTAAGTAACATTATCCTTATCATATAATTTGCATTTTTCGTACCAAACACTGAATAACTTTGCTTATGTGCAGTATGCCAGATATTCTGTATACACTAAATATGAATACATTATATAATTTTGGGCCATTAACTGAATTTCATTCAAACAAATGTTGTAATTACTTAAAAAATGCAATAATTGAGGTGTTAACCAATGTGATGGTGATGGTTGCAGCTCTTCTGCGGAGGTCCGTGGTGCCAGTCTTCCCCAATCTCAAAGACTGGCTGTTGAAGGCGGGCTTGCCTCAAGCTGTCTTGTCTCACCTCCAGACTACGGAGAACCTTCTGCAATCGCTAGGGTTCACTATCAACGTGCCAAAATCACACCGGACTCCCTCTCAGACACACCCTTTCATATAAGCTGTGCTGGACAGTTTCAGGCTTATCCTCCTAAGCTGCGAGTCGGGGATATTCAGGCTATGATACTGATATTTCAGTTTCTATCCTGGGTTTCAGGGAGAGTGACTCCTCAGCTGCTGGCTTTCATGAACTGCTGCATCCTACTAGTAACACGAGCCAGATGGCATATGTGCTCTCTGCAGTGGGACCTGAAGTTCCAGTTGGCGCAGTGCCAGGGGAATCTCTCCTACTTGGTCCAGATCTCAGAGTGAAAAGCACAAGATCTGCAGTGGTGGCCAAGCAACCTCGATTGGGTCAGAGGCAGAACCCTCTCCCTTCCCCAACCAGATCTGATGGTAGTGACAGATGCGTCACTCCTGGGATGATGCGGCCATCTGCAAGAGCTGAAGATCAGAGTACTCTGGTCTCTGACAGAATTCGGCCTACACATCAACATAATGAAGCTCAGTGCGATCCGACTGGAATTGAAAGCCTTTCTGACCTCCATCAAAGGAAGGCTAGTGCAGGTGTTCACAGACAGCACCACCGCCATTTGGTACTGCAACAAACAGGGCGGGTGGGGTTCTGGAGCCTTTGTCAAAATGCCCTGCGTCTCTGGACATGGCTGGAACAGCAGGGCAGGTCTGCTCAACGCCAGGTCGGACGAACTCATCTGTCGATGCTTAACGGATCACGAATGGCATCCCCATCCGGAGGTGGCGCAAGGTCTCTTTCAACAGTGGGGAAAGTCTTGATTAGATTTGATCGCCTCCATTGAGAACACGCAATGTCAGCAGTTTTGCGCGCTGGAGTTTCAACGGCGGCTCTCGCTTTAAGTCTCTTTTAGTCTTGAGTGGAGCTCAGGCCTCGTGTACGCCTTTCTTCCCATACCACTACTGCCCATAGTTCTCAAGAAGATCCGGAATGACTGGGCCCAAATCATCCTTGTTGCTCTGGACTGGGCTCAAAGTCTGGTATTCCGAGCTACTGACCGTGGCCATCGATCCTCCGATCAGACTGCCCCTTCAGGAGCATCTTGTGTCGCAGCTGCAGGGGAGGGTTCTCCACGCGAACCTGTCTACTCTCTGCCTTCTTGCATGGAGATTGAGCAGTGGCAGTTGACCGCTTTCGACCTTCCTCCTGTAATCTGTAATGCGATTCTGGCAGCCAGGCGTTCCTCCACCAAGACAGTATACGCCTGCCTTTGGAAAAACATTTGCGGCATGGTGTTGAAAGCTGGGTTTCTGTTGCCCCCCCCCCTTTTTGCCAGACTACTGATGCACTTTGACTTAATGTGCCCTGGGTCTCTGCCAATCAGGGTCCAAGGGCCTGTGTTCTTTGCCAAAACTGTACCTTGTACCCCCAATTAGCACCTCTCTGGCCACGTCAGTCCCTTGTAAAAGGTACCATGGGTACCAAGGCCAGCACTTATTTTGCCACCCTTGGAGGGTATGTATATATATGTGTGTGTGTGTATATATGTATGTATGTGTGTGTGTGTGTGTGTATATATATATATATTATCTACTGGCAGTCGCCAGTAGATAGTTATAGTTAGGACCGAGTTTCCATATTTTGAATAACTTTGGCGCCGGTTGACGAATCCTCGCGAAATTTTCAAAACTAATGGGACGCTCCGTTCAGCTCCTACCCTGAAAGTCTCGGGATGATTCGTCAAGCGGGGGCCGACAAAAAAGGGGGGTCCCAAAACGCGTTTTCCCCATGCATTTTTCCATAGGACCTTTAGTCGAAGGTACAGCCCGAACGGTGAACAGAATTACTTGAAATTTGGCAGAGAGGTAGTCCTCAGGTCAGGGAAGTGCCTTTTGCAGGTCTGGTGTCAATCTGTTCAGTAGTTCCTGAGAAAATAGCATTTAAAAGCATATAAATCTCTATATGCGCGCACCGTGCGAGCACCCTAACGTGCGCGAGCGTAATTCTGATTGGTGGTTACATGTTAGTCAACGTTCGAATCGGTCGAAATCCGGAAATGTCGGCCGCCATTTTGTTTGTTTTCAGTGCGAGAGTGAAAAAGGAAGGTGGCGAACGTGAAAAGGGGGCAGGGTAGAGAGTTCCTGACCCCCTAGCCTTTGTCAGGGGGTCCCTGAAGGGCCCCGAAGGCAGAAATTTAAAAAAAAAAAAAAAAAAATTTAAATCGCGGGGTGCGCGCACGGTGAAAACCCCCCCAAAAAAAATACGTAGTTTATTGTAAAATAAATATATAAAAACAATAATAATACATAAATAAATTGGCATTTAAAAAACCGTACAAATTCACAGAAAAAACCATAGGTTTCACACATGTTATAGTTAGGAATTAGCATTTAAAAAACCTTGCAAATTCACTTAAAAAACCATAGGTTTCACACATGTTATAGTTAGGAATTACCATTTAAAAAACCTTGCAAATTCACTTAAAAAACCATAGGTTTCACACATGTTATAGTTAGGTGGATATTTCACTCGTAAAAAACCAATGAAATTCCCCCGTTATAGTTAGTTCAGATAACTATAACTCGCGCGACCGCCACTATAACACCTAACTATAACTATCTACTGGCGACCGCCAGCAGTAGAATTATTTATTTATATATATATATATATATATATATATATATATGTATGTATGTATGTATATATATATATATATATATATATATATATATATATATATATAATCACTCCAGCTCGTATCACCTCGTGATTGCTTGCGCATGAAGAACGAGTGCAGACCTATATGTATATATATATGTATATGTTCGAGGCATATGAGCTGCAGATTACACACTTTTGCATAGATCGCCATCTAGTGTTGGGCCCGGATGTTTGCAGTATGTTTTTCCTCTTGGAAAGTCTTTGGAAGTCACGACGTCGGTGACTCCTCCTTTGGATCGTATTGCGCATGGGCTTCGGCTTCATCCTCAGATTGTTTTTTTCCGCCATCAGGCTCGGATGTAATACTTCGCGCTCCGGTTCCGAACATTTCCAGTTAGACGATCGCAGCGGAATCCTCGCTCATCGCGGTATTGTTCAGATCCAGATCTCCTCAATCACCTTCTCTTCGACACATCTTCGATTCCAGTCGTCGACTGCGGCCTTCGGGCCTACCCAAGCTCCGGTCCCGGCTGATGGAAAGAACTCCTTTCAAAAAGTGCCCTCGATGTGGGTCCAAATTCCCCCACACTGATCTTCATGAGGTGTGCAACCTCTGCCTCTCCCCGGAACACGAGGCTCGAGACTGTCCGGCCTGCAAGTCTTTCAGATCCAAAAAGACTATTCGCGATCGAAGGGCCGGACGAAACATGGCGCACCCCTCGACCTCCGTTCCAGTCGACATCTTCGGGGAAGACGTCGAGGATCCGGGACAGCAGCACACCGAAGAGGACCTCATCAGTGCTTCCGAAGCCGACGACTCAGATGTGGAGGACATCACCCAGGCGCAGAGGCTCGTGAGTACTATACCCCCTCCCGCACTAGCGCCGACACCCAAAAAGGCTTCGGTCACACCTTTGCCTCCGGGCCTAGGCAAGACCAGAGACACTGCTTCAAACACCCCACCTTCGGGCCCGGTGAAGAAGCCAAATAAGCCTTCCGGCGGCTCTGGCTCGAGCCAGCCCTCCAGCGGTGCCGAGAAACACACTTCGGCACTGAAAAAGAGAACGGCCTCTACCTCGACAGCGAGCTCTGCACCAAAGTCCTCGGTGTCGAAACCCAGCATTTCGGTACCGACCAAACCCCATAAGGCCCTCGGCACCGACACTTCTACGCCGAAGCCCACCTCGGCGCCGACCAAGAAATCGGAGGTTCCCAAGCCCAGTGCTAAGCACGGCACGGACAAGCCTAAAAAGTCATCGGCCCCGAAACCTTCGGCGCCGACGGAACAAACCTTGTCACAGGAACTGTTTACACCGGATCCATTGCAAAAGACTCTTACCAAGGATTCAAAAACTGGACATTTGGCACTCTCTTATAAAAAGAGACATTTGGACAAACCGTCTCCGCCTCCACCTCCAAAGAGGAAGGACTCTGCTACCTCCCCTTTCAGAATGCCTTCCCCACCTCCTCCACCTCCTCCACCTCCTCCACCTCCTCCACCCTCTCCACCTCCGCCCCCTCCGCCTTCTCCACCCCCACCTCATCGTTCACCAACCCCCCTCTCCAGACGATGATGATCAGGGAGACCCATATTACGATCCAGGGGATGTGCCCCAAGACCCCACCCCTACAGGATCCCCAGACCCATGGGACAACTACAATAATCCAGACATTCCAGACGTCCCACAAGATGACCTTTACCCCTCCAGGCCATCTCCACCGGAAGACTCATTAGGTTTCCACCACCTACTTCAGAGGGCGGCACATTATCACTGGGTAGAGCTACACACTGACCCAGTAGAGGAGGATTTCCTCCTCGACACCTTTGATACCGCACATAGGTCTACCTCCATACTACCTATGCTCAAGGGGGTGATAAAACATGCGCCAGAGGTTTTTAAGGACCCCGTCAGGGCTAGGGTCATTAACCCACGCATAGAGAAAAAGTTATAAAGCTGCCCCCACAGATCCTGCCTATATCAAAGGACCAGCGTCACTAGATTCCCTAGTAGTTTCCACTGCACGGAAGAGGTTAAACTCCCAGGCGTCAGCCGAAGCACCACCACCTGACAAAGAGTCAAAGCTACTGGGCGCGTCAGGAAAGCGCACTGCGTCACAGGCAGCCAAGATATGGCGTATCGCCAATACTCAAGCGCTATTGGCCAGATACGATAGAGCGCATTATGATGAATTAGAAACCATAATGCACCACCTCCCAGAAAGATACAAAAATAGGGCCAATGAATTAATTCAAGAGGGTAAGACTATAACTAACACCTCCATACGCTGTGCCTTAGACGCAGCAGACACAGCCTCACGGGCCATTAACACTAGCGTCCTCCTCCATCGCCATGCTTGGCTGAGGGTATCAGGTTTCAAACCTGAGGTACAGGCCTCCATGCTAAACCATCCCTTTGACCAGGAACACCTATTCGGTCCAAAGGTAGATGAGGCCCTCGAGAAAATGAAGAAGGACACGGATACGGCGAAATCCATGGGAGCCCTGCAGTCTCACCCTCCTAGGCGCTCTTTTCGCCACTCTTCCTTTCGGGGTACGGCTAGAGGCTACTCCTCAGATAGCGCGTCCACTTCCTACAAATCCCCTGCTCAGTCCACCTTCACAAGGGGTTAACAAAGAGGCGGCTATAGAGGCAATAACAATAAAGGCAGAGGCAAAACAAATACCGCCCGCTCTGCCACACCGCCTACCCAATGACTTCCCCCCGCTCCCTCCAGACCATCCCACTCCGGTCGGGGGCAGGCTACAAAATTTCCTTCAAGTCTGGGAGACCATCACCTCAGACAAATGGGTGACCCAAATTATTCGCTCAGGGTACTGCCTAGAATTGACATCTACCCCCCCAAACATTCCGCCCAGGCAACGCTCAATGTCACAAGAACATTCCACATTACTAAAACAGGAGGTAATCTCCTTCCTACAAAAACAGGCAATAGAACAAGTTCCCGCTAATCAGCAAAATATAGGGGTCTACTCCCTATATTTTCTAATACCAAAAAGAGATGACACTCTACGACCTATTCTAGATCTCCGGCCTCTAAACACGTACATACATTCAGACCATTTTCACATGGTAACACTTCAGCAGGTACTTCCGCTCCTCTCCCAGAACGACTTTCTCACCACACTGGACTTGAAAGACGCATACTTTCACATTCCGGTACACTATGCCCACAGAAAGGACCTCAGATTTGTAGTGGACGGGCAACACTACCAGTTCAAGGTGCTCCCATTCGGGGTCACAACAGCACCAAGGGTATTCACCAAGTGCCTAGCGGTAGTGGCGGCACACCTCAGAAGACAGCACAATCACGTCTTCCCATATTTGGACGACTGTCTGATAAAAGCCACGTCCTAAAACCATTGTGTACACCACACCGCCACTACAATCCAACTACTTCACCAGCTAGGCTTCATAGTGAACCACCAAAAGTCCCAGCTAACACCATCCCACATAAAGCAATACCTCTGTGCCACCATAGACACCTCAAAAGCCTTAGCCTACCCCAATCCGGCCAGGATTGCAAGCATTCAGGCTTTGCGTCAAAGATTCATACTTCAACACTCCCTTCCAGCAAGAGTGTTTATGCAACTGATAGGGATGATGGCCTCTTGCATTTTCATAGTGCCTCACGCAAGACTCCAGATGCGTCCACTCCAAGAGTGCTTAGCGCGCCAACGGAACCAGGCCCAGGGGCAACTGACAGATCTGGTGTTGGTAGACGGTCGCACCCATCGCTCTCTGCAGTGGTGGAACACCACAAATCTTTCCAGAGGTCGACCGTTCCTGGACCCGGTTCCACAAATAATACTAACAGACGCATCGCTCTCCGGCTGGGGAGCTCATCTATTACACCTCACAGTGCAGGGCACATGGACGCCGCAACAAAAGTTACTCCATATCAACCATCTGGAGTTACTGGCAATCTTTCTAGCCCTAAAATCCTTTCACACACACATTTTAGGCAAGGCAGTCCTTATTCGCACAGACAACATGACGGCCATGTACTACATTCAAAAATAAGGCGGCACACACTCTCCACAGCTCTCTCAACTAGCACAGAGCATATGGAGATGGGCAATTCCACACAAAATCTTTCTCTTAGCCCAACATGTCCCAGGAGTCCAAAACACCATGGTGGATCTGCTCAGCAGACAGACGCAGCAGATCCACGAGTGGGAACTTCACCCACAGATTCTTCACCCGTTCTTTCAGATGTGGGGGCATCCACAAATAGACCTCTTCGCCACCCACGAAAACAAAAAATGCCCAAGCTTCGCCGCCAGATACCCACACCCATTGTCCAAAGGCAATGCGATATGGATGAACTGGTCATGCGATATGGATGAAATTTGCGTACGCCTTTCCACCTCTCCCACTAATTCCATTAGTGGTGCGAAAGCTACAACAGCACTCGCTCACGCTGATCCTAGTAGCTCCAACGTGGGCCAGACAACCGTGGTACACCACGCTGCTGGAACTCTCCGTAGTACCACACCAAAAGCTACACCTCTCACCATACCTCCTAACCCAGAACCATGGAGAGATCAGACACCCGGACCCAGCTCAGCTCAACCTTGCGATCTGGCTCCTGAGATCCTAGAATTCGGATACCTAAACCTTCCCCCTGACTATATGAACGTCATCAGAGAAGCTAGACGCCCTACCACTAGAGCCTGCTATGCTGCCAAGTGGAAACGATTTGTTGTTTATTGCCATAACAACACAATCAATCCTCTAGACGTATCTATACAGCACATCATATGCTACTTGCTCCATCTACAAAGGTGTAACCTAGCATATACATCCATTCGGCTACACCTCGCAGCAATTGCCGCTTACCTACAAAACAGACAGCACCTATCACTTTTCAGAGTGCCTGCCATTAAAGCCTTCATGGAAGGCCTCAAATGAATAATTCCCCCCAGAATACCACCTTCACCTGTGTGGAACTTAAATATAGTTCTCACAAGGCTTATGGGACCGCCCTGCGAACCCTTGCATAAATGCGAATTGCAATTTCTCACATGGAAAACAACTTTTCTTGTAGCCATCACTTCCCTTAGAAGGGTCAGTGAGATACAAGCACTTACCATACAAGAACCTTTTCTCCAAATGCACCAGAACAAGGTGGTACCAACCCAAAATTCCTACCCAAAGTCATTTGCCCCTTTAATCTAAACCAATCGGTAGGATTACCGGTATTTTTCTCGCAACCTCAAACTGTTGCAGAAAGGGCTCTACACACGCTAGATGTTAAACGGGCCTTACTTTACTATATCCAGAGAACACAACCTTTCAGAAAGACCAAACAACTATTTGTCTCTTTCTCTCCACCACACAAAGGCAACCCTATCTCAAAATCAGGGATAGCTAGGTGGATTGTAAAATGCATACAGATTTGCTACCACAAAGCAAAACTAACACTATCTGTTCCCCCCCCCTAAAGCCCACTCTACACGAAAGATAGGGGCTTCTATGGCTTTTCTAGGGAACATCCCATTAGATGATATCTGCAAGGCAGCTACGTGGTCAACACCGCACACTTTCACTAAACATTACTGTGTAGATGTGCAAACCAAGCAACAAGCTAGTGTGGACCAGGCTGTACTAAAAACACTATTTCAAACCACTGCAACAGATACCGGTGGTCGCCGCTAAGGTTGGGAACTGCTATATAGTCTATGCAAAAGTGTGTAATCTGCAGCTCATATGCCTCGAACGGAATATGCTACTTACCAGTATGCATCTGTTCTTGGCATGTAGAGCTGCAGATCTACACACGCCCACCCGCCTCCCCGGCTACCTGTATCTGTTCCAGTCTATCTTATTTAGATACAACACACATGGGTTTCTTCACTGCTATTACTATGCTCCATCTTTCCCTGCTGGCGAAAAACAATCTGAGGATGGAGCCGAAGCCCATGCGCAATACGATCCAAGGGAGGAGTCACCGACCTCGTGACTTCCAAAGACTTTCCAAGAGGAAAAACAAACTGCAAACATCCGGGCCCAACACCAGATGGCGATCTATGCAAAAGTGTGTAGATCTGCAGCTCTACATGCCAAGAACAGATGCATACTGGTAAGTAGCATATTCCATATATATATATTCTCCCCCCCCCCCCGCGTGTTTTGGTTCAGAACTAAGTGAAGCGTCGAAATGGCACACATCCTTGTGTGCCATGCCTACAACCCACTACACTGGCATAGGTCAGCCACCCCTCTAGCTGGGTGTACTATACCAGTGGTGAGGGTACAGGTGTATCAGCCCTGTTCCCCTATAGTGTCTAGACCAATTCGTAGACATTGTAAGTGCAGTAATGCCATTAAGAGTATATAACTCCACAGCACCATAATGGCTTTACTGAAAACTGGGAAGTTTGGTATCAAACTTCTCAGCATATTAAACCCACACTGATGCCAGTGTGGGATTTAATGAAAAATGCGCACTCAGAGGGCATCTTGGAGCTGCCCCCTGAAAAACGACCAGCCTCTGGTGGGTTCCCTGACTGGTACACACCAGCCTGCCACCACGAGACATGTTTCTGGACCCCTGGGCTAGGAGCCTTCGGTCCCTGAGCCCAGAAACAAAGCCTTTTCCTGGGCGGAGGTGTTCACACTTCCCCCCCCCCCCCCCCCCAGGCCAGGAAGAGCCATCTGTGGCAGGGGAGCTTCAAAGACCTTGCTGCCTTTGTAAAGCGACCCCGGCCTCCTGCTATCAGGAGCAGTCCCCCTTCCTGTCTCTCCTCATCTTTGGCTGGAAGACAGGTGGGAAAATTAGCCAGCCCAGAAGGTGTACCCACCTCTGCCAACCCCACCCCTCAGGTGGGGGAGACTGTAGAGAAGAACTGACTTGGCCCCAGCCCTACTGCCATGTCTGCAGTATCCAAGGATCCTGCGCCAAAAGTCGGCTTGTCCTGCTGCCAGCGACCTCCAGAACCCCTGGGATGACTGACTGCCTTCAATAAAGACCACATCTCCTGTGAACAGCAGCTCTGTTCAAAAGAAGCTCCCAAGACAGACTGAGCCTGCTGAGGACAAAGAAACCCGATGCCTGGAACCACCACTGCACCTGGCGCCTACAGCCCGAGTGGCTCACCGGTCCCAGCAAGGTCCACCAGCGCTCCAGTGTCCAAGTCCACCATGGATTGACCCCTCCAGGACTCTCCGACGTCGCCTGCAGGCGAGTGGCCTAGTAAGGTGAAATCCGACATCAAAAGACACCCCTGCATCCTGCCGTCCTGCTCCCTGGAGAAGAGAAGCCAAGGTGCACCTACGTCCCCGAGCCCTCCAACTTACCTGATCAGCTGTTGGTTCTTCCCAGATGTCTTCCTGGACTGAGCCTGCAGCTAAAAACCAAGACCGGCAATCCCCTTTGAAATCAACAGGGCACCGATGCCGAAACGGCACCCTGCACCCAGCTGCCCTTGTGCCACTGCGGGTGTACTTTGGGTGCTAACTCAGATCCTCCTGAGCCTAACACCAGGAGCTTTGCTCCCATAAACTTGTGGTCTGCTCATGAGCAGCCACCAACCGAAGAACCCCTATTCCCCATTAGATAACATTGGGCCTCAGCACTCTGCACCCGGCCACCCTAGTGCCGCTGAGAGTGTTTCAAGGGTGCATCTTTGACCCTGGGGAACCCTGGTTCTAACCCCAGAATACAAACTCGCACAAAAAATTTACTTACCTGTTAACCAATAACTCAATTTCTCTCCATAGGAATACATACACTGTTTTTCCTGTGTGGAGTTGATCTGTATGAAAACCTGAAAAACTACAACTGTACCAAAACTGATTTACTTACCTTTTCTCTAGGAAATGTCCCAGTGTGATATATAGGCATATCACACTGAGTAGAAAAAGTAACTTAAAAAGTAATCTGAAAAGTAACTGAGAAGTAATCTGAAAAGTTATTACGACATATGGACTTACCTGTATTTCAATCAACTGCGTTTGAACTTGCATTCAATTGTAAACCACTGCATAAAATTTTGCAAACGCTTTATTTCACTTACCTGTACCAGGCTTGGCTTGATTCTAGAAATTAAATAACTTAATATTTTTATACAAAACTAATTGGACTGAGTTTAGTCTTGGAGTGTGGGCAATCATTTGCTGATTGTGTGTACAACAAATGCTTAACACTACCTTCTGATTAAGCCGTTCTGCTCACCCACACTACCACAAATAGAGAGTAAGGTGATATCTACTTTTACCTCTGCCTAACTTTGTGGTTCCAATGGACTCTGTGCACACTATACCTCATTTTGGCAAAGTATATACAGAGCCAGCTTCCTACACATGGTGTGCAGAAAAGTATGTTGATCCCCTTTTTGCCCCTCTTTCTGAAGTTCTGATTTTTGCTATTTCTCTTGCCCAGCACGGCTCTGCAGTGGGCACCATTAAGGGATATTTATCTGCTCTATCTGCCTTGTTACGGCTGCCTGAACAACCCTTGTATAAATCCCCTATTGTGCATAGGTTTTGAAAAGGTCTTGTCAACCTTTTCCCCCCCTTCACCATTCATTATGCCTCAGTGGGACCTTAATTTGGTTCTGACATTTTCGATGTGTGCTCTGTTTCAGTCTGTATGCAACTGTCCACTCAGGCTCAAAACAGCCTTCCTGGTGGCAATTACATCTCGCCGTAGAGCGAGTGAGATGTAGGCCTTATCCTCTAAGCCGCCTTGCTGCTCAGTCTATTCTGGCAAAGTGGTGCTTTGCACGAGGGCCTCTTTTCTGCCGAAAGTGGTCACCCCTTTCCATGTAGGCCAGTTGATCACCCTGCCTACATTCTGCGCTCCTCCACATCCCTCTGAAGAAGAGGAGCAACACCACCATATGGACCCAGAAAGAGCGTTGCCGGTCTACCTTGACAGCACACATGAGTTCCGGGTGGACGACCAATTTTTTGTGGGGTATGTTGGGGCGAAGAAAAGTCGGGCAATGCAGAAGCAAACCATCTTTCACTGGATCGTGCTCTGCATCAAAATCTGCTATGCATTAGCCAAGAAGCAACTGCCTGACTGCTTGCAAGCCCATTCCACCAGAGCTAAAGCTGCAACCACTGCGTTACCTCACGGAGTTCCAGTTCTGTATATCTGCCAGGAAGCAACATTGGCTTCCCTGCACACATCCACCAAACATTACTGTCTGGATAGTCCGGTCTTTTTGAGACCATTCGGTCCTACAGGACTTCCTAGTCTGACATTGGTCCGCAGACCTTCCTCCTGGGATGTTATTGCTTGGGTATAGATTCAAAGGTAAGGAATCTGCGGCTAAGGGTCTCTGTCAGATGAAGTTACTTACCTTCAGTAACGCCTTATCTGGCAGAGACTGTATCTAGCCACAGATTCCTTACTGACCCACTCATCTTCCCTGCTCTGCAGAAATATTTCTAGGGTCAGGGCTTGTGAGAAAGTGCTTCCTTTGACATGATTAGCCCCCACTTTTTGCCTGGAAAAATGATGTGTTTTAGATTGTAGTGCATAGGGTTCCTACCAACCAGGTTCCTTGTGCCAGTGCTTCTTCCCTAAAACTATACCACGATTGGCAACTTCAGCCCCCCTGCAAGTCCCTAGTGAATGGTACCCTTGATACCTAGGGCATGGGAACAGAAGAGGGTCTCGTAGGGACCACTTATCAAGGCCATGCTACTGCAGCTTGCAAGCCTTGGTGCAGTGAAAAACGACAGTCGACATGGCACAGTGCCTGTGTGTCATGCCAACCAGCACTGCCTAAGGTATAGGTAAGTCACCCCTCTAGCAGGCTTTACAAGCCCTATGGCAGGGTGCACTATATCTCAGGCGTGGGCATATCTGCATGCACAGATATGCCCCTACAATATTTAGGTCTAGGAAGCCCTAGTGAGTACATGGGCTGGAAACTCGACAACTCGAGGTCCCCAGCACCGTGATGTTTTCATTGAACCCAGGAGTGTTTGGTCCCAAACTCCTCCTTTTAATAAACCCACACTGATGTCATTGTGGGATTTATTAAAATATGTATCCAGTGGGCACCTCAGGGGTGCCCCCTTGTGAGAAAGTGCCATCTTTCTTGCATGGTATGCCCCCACTTTTTGCTGAATTGCTGAATGTACTTTGACTGAGTGTGCCCTGGACTCCTGCCAATCAGGTACCCAGGGCCTATGTTCCTTCCCTAAAACAAACCAAACCCAAATTGGCAAACCCTGGCCACATGTCAGGCCCTAGTAAATGGTACCCTAAGTACCCAGGGCTTTGTGACCAAGGGAGACCTCTAAGGGCTGCAGCACACCTTGTGCCACCCTTAGAGCCCCTGTACCCTTACACACACACACACACACTGCCTTTGCAGGCTGAGTGTTTGGGTGCAAAACCAAAACAAAGTCGACATGGCACACATCCCTGTCTGCCATGCCCATCACCTACACTGCCATGGCATACATCCGTCACCCCACTAGCTGGGTGCCCTATGCCAATGGTGTGGGCACAGGAGCCCTGTGCCCCTACAGTGCCCAGGTCAATTCCTGAGCCCTGTAAGTGCAGTGCTGCCATCTAAGAGTACATGGTGCTGAGAGCTCGTCAAACACGAGCTCCACAGCACCATAATGGCAACACTAAAGACTGGGAAGTTTGATATCAAACTTCTCAGCACATTAAACCCACACTGATGCCAGTGTGGGTTTTAATGTACCCAGCACCCCAGAGGCCATCTTAGAGGTGCCCCCTGAAACCTAACCTACAATCCACGACTGGACTGAGAGGCTGCCTAGGCTGCCACACAGCAGACATGTTGCTGGACCCCTGGGTGGGAGAGCCCCTGCTCTCCTGGTCCTGCAACAATGCACATCCTGGGCGAGGTGCTAAATCTCCTCCCCCAGGATGGGCAGGGGGAAGCTTCAAAGGCCTGCCGCCTCTGTGAGCTTCCCCGGGCCCCTGCAACCCCCACTCTGGCGGGAAGCTTTGGCCGGAAACCCCAAATAAGGACAGGGGATGTGCCAGCCTGCCAACCCCACCCCTCCGGTGGGGGAGGCGAGGTGAAGCACATCTCCGGGCTCTCGCCATCTTGAAGATGGGGAGCCCTACCCTATCAGGACTAAGCTACTGCCCCCCCTCCCACAGGAGAGAGGCAGGATAGGGGGTGTACCTACCCCAGGACGGGGACCTATTGGTCCCTGCCCTTCACCTACCTGTAACGCCCCTAAATCTAGTATTTAGGGGCACCCTGAACCTTCCTTCCCCCAGATTCCAGATTCCGAAATCACAAGAAGAGCGAGAATAAAAGACCTGCCCTGCAGCTGCGAAGGAGAGGGAGACACCAACTGCTTTGGCCCCAGCCCTACCGGCCTGTCGACCTGGAACCTGCTCCTGCTCCAAACCCGGCATCTCTTGTGGCCAGCAACCTCAGAAACCCCGGAGGACCTGGCTACCTTTGAACTCTGATCCCCTGGGACTCCCATGAGTAGAGGCTCTACTCAGAACCTACCTTTCACCCCTGGCAGCAGCCCGGAACCGCGATCCCAGCCCACTCTGCACCAGCCAAGCCTGGCCGGTGCCGGAGTGAACTAAACCCACGAGGACGACCCCACGGCGACTGTGACCCAGAGTCCAGCACCCAAGAACCCCCCTCGACAATCCTGAAGAAGCCTGCAGCCTCAGAACAGTGTGCCACCCCAACCGCGATCAACAGAGGGTACGATTTTCCGACACCAAAAGGCACCCCTGCACCCGGCGCCCCACAGCCCTCTGTGTCCAATCCCGGGGTACCTACCTATCCTCCAACTACCCAACTTACCTCTCGAAGTGGTGGTGGCACCTGAAGTGTCCTCGTCCCCGAGCCTGCAGTCTTTTTCCAAACCGGAGATTTCCCATTGAAATCCATTGAGCGCCCGAAGGCTCAAAAGCTCTCTGCACCCAGCCACCCGAGTGGCCCTGGAAGTGAAAACTCTACACTTTCCTACTTCCCCACTTGCCCTGAGTAAGTGACCAGGAGCCCAGCTCCCACAGCCGCGTGGCTTGCCAGACAGCTGCCACCAAACAAGGCCCCCCCTATCCCTCATAGGATAACATTGGGCCTAACTCACTCTGCACCCGGCCGCCCTAGAGTCGCTGAGGGTGAACCAACTGTACCTACCTGACCCTGGGGGACCCCTGAGTCTGTGCCCAGAACTTCAACTCTGCCAGTCGAGTACTTACCCTATGAGGAAGATAGAGTTTGCGGTTTAAGGGTAAGATTGACTGGCTTTTTCCTGAAATGTCTTCTAATTGTGGACTTTTCAAATCTTCAAAAATCAGCCGAGTGACAAACGAATTTACTCACCTGCTCTTAGGTGAGCTCCCAGTGCTGGATCTTGGTGCCCAGCACTGACTCTGAAAAGTACCCACAACTATACTCACCTTTAACTCATTTTTCTTCCATAGGAAACCATTGACTGTTTTTCTATGAAATTTCTTCTAAGTGTTGATTTCTGCAATTTCTAAATATTCTTCAAAAATCTTATAACATCTGAAAACGTAATTACTTACCCGTTTTGGATAAAGGTCCCAGTACTGAGTCTAGGCACCCAGTACTGGATTACAAAAGTAACGATAACCTATTGTTCCTATAACCTGAATTTTCTTCCATAGGGAATCATTGATTGTTTTGCTCTGAAATATTTTCTAAGTGTTAACTTTTAAAATAGCTAAATATTAGTTAAAAATCATTACAGTACCAAACTCGACTTTCATCAACTGATTCTGAGAACTGACCCAGGACTGAATCTAGGATCCAATCTTGGAATTGCAAAAGTAATCTAAAAAGTAATCTGTTGCATATAACTTGAATTTATCATTGAGCTCAATGTATTGTGTTTAGAAATAGAGTTGCCTACTGCAACTACTTGTAACTGTTTACTAAAAAGTCTATTGCATATACAAAAGTATTTTTATGAAACATCTCCTGTCGAGAAAGTATATATTTTAATTCCAAGTGTTGGTTCTAAAATAAAACAAGCATATATTTTTTTATATACAAACCATTGGCCTAGGGTTCAGTTATTGAGTGTGTGGAACTATTTGCTTGACTGAGTGTGTACAACAAGTGCTTTACACTGTCCTCTGATACTGCCTTACTGCTCGACCAGGCTACCACTTTGGAGAGTAAGGTTATATCTAACTTTAACCTCTGTTAAACCCTTGGGGTCTGTGGACTCTGTACACCCTGTACCTATTAAGGAACAGTATATACAGAGCCACTTTCTCACACCCCTGAAAACCTACCAACTCTGGTGTGGTCTCTGACTGGTTTTAGGTAACCTTCCACCACCAGACATGTTTCTGGACCCCTGGGTCGAGAACCTCTGCTCTCAGTGGCCAGAAACAAAGCACATCCTGAGCGGAGGCGTCGCATCTCCTTCTCCAGGGTGGGCACAGTGCTCGAGAGGGAAGCTTCAAAGGCCTGCCGCCTTTGTAATGCGATCCCAGCCTCTACTGCTAGCAGCAGATGGCTTCTCCCCACCACCGACCCCCGTTCAAACCCCCGCCTTTGGGCAGGAGAACCAGCGAGAAAACTTAGTAAGAATAGGAGGTGTGTGCCCCTTTGCCAGCTCCACCACTCAGGTGCTGCAGGCAAAGTAAAGCACATGTTCGAGGCATGTGAGCTGTAGATCACATGCCTTGCATACATTTTTCAGTGCCCACCATCTTGAATATGGTGGGACTTATCCAATCAGGGCTAGAGCTATGCTCCCTCCCACAGGAGGGTGGTATAATAGTCGGTGTTGATACCCCAGGTAAGGAACCCATTGGTCCCTACCTGTTACGCCCCTGTAATGCCCCTAAATCTAGTCTTTAGGTGACTCCCACAGACCCTGAAATCAAATCTATGATGACTTCCAAAGCCCGGACACCGAAGAACCGCACCAATACAGGAGAAGACCAACCTGTGACTGACTCTGCGCCAGCCCTGCCGGCCTGTCTGCTGATTTTCGCCTTTGCTACTAAAAGACGACTCGCCCTGCAGGGCTAGCGACCTCCAAAACCCTGGGAGGACTGCCTGCCTTCAACAAAGACTAAATCTCCCCTGGACAGCGGACCTGTCCAAAAAGAAACCAATTCCAAAGCTCAAGAACTCTGCCCCAAGGAACGCAAACTCACCTTTGCGCCAAACGCCCATGGCCAGAGTCCAAGTGGGCCACCGGTCCTCCGATGTTTCCCAGCACTTCTGAGCCTGAATCCACCATAGGCTGACCCCTGCCAAACCCCTCCTCGATGCCTGCAGCCTCAATCGGAAGACTCCCCATTGTGCCAACCTGGGTGTGACAGAGCTAAAACATGGCTCTCAAACTGGAGTGGTCATTTTTAGACTGCTAACTCAATTTTTAAGCAACGGCAACCCCCCCCCCCCCCCTCACCCCACCCCTCCCATTTTAACATATGTAAGTCAGCCCTAAGGCAGGCCTTTTGAGTGCTAAGGAATGGAGCTGTGTATTAAAAAGTGGAACATGTACTTTTACATGTTCCAACAGTGAAAGCCAGCTGGTTTCTTTCTTACTTTGGAAAAGTCTAATAGCCACGTTGGTAGGTGCAGAGTTACAAGCTGACACCTCATACTTGCCAACTTCTGACTGCAACTACTAAGGTTTTTACTCTAAGGTATCGAATTACTCAATGCATCAAGCCTGACTTGATGCCCAAGTCGAAATTAATGTAATCTGTTGCAGTGTGCAACTTTGACAAAGTTTCCACTTTGTTACCCAAAGCCTCCTATACCCGTACATGGTCGCATATGAGGTCTGTCCCTGAGACAGCTTCCTGCCCCCCTGAGGAGGCGTGCAGACGACTCCCACGAAAGGACAGAATAGAAGGCTGCATGTGGGAGAAGTGTTACCTCTCCCTGGTAGACAGCCATATGGGTGTTGGCCTAAAAGGGGAGCCATCTTGAGTGTGGGAAGAATAGAGCCTTCTGTGATAGCCAGATGCCACATTCGCAGGTAGTTGTCATCCGGTAGCCTATTGGCTAGTGACCAAGACCTACCCCAAGGGCTTTTTCTGAGCATAAAAAGGGAACCCCTGAAGCCCAGAACTAGGATCTCGTTGAACTGGAGAAGAGGATTGAAGGAGGACTGCCCTGCTGCACCAAGAACCCGGCGAAGAGAGACTGCACCTACGTGGACTGCACCTGCTGAACCTGGTGGCTAGCACAGGAATAGTGACTGTCCCTGCTGTGTCCTTCTCGTGGAGAGGTAGACTTCTGAGCTCAGCTGAAGCAAGAGACTCCAAGAGTCAGTTGGTTGACCACCTGTTTGCAGCACAGGGCCGCAGTAGCTGAAGGAACTTGCTGGGGCGAGTTAGTAGGCCAGATTCCTGAATCGCCACTCATCGCCGCCAAGACCCAATTCTCAAAAGTTGCCCCTGAGTCGGGCCAGGATTGTATCATTGAGCTTATGGACTGAGTAGCCCCAGGAAGATCCTCATCGACCACATGGCATCTTCAGCAACCTTGAGCATCCTGTCTCCCTTGCATCAGGACCACTCCATATAAGTCGATGACAAAGAGCCACTGACTCTGCCAGAGTTAGTCGCCTAAAGTAACTGAGTAACTTCATTGATACTTACCCAAGTTTGTCTAGCAAAAGTTTCCAAGTGTCAAATTTGTTGTATTTGCTAGTGCTTGTTTGCAATTATGTAAAACGTTTTGATTTACTATACCTTTTAAATTCTGTAATCCTCCGTTGGAGCTGTTTCATTTTGGTATCAAATTATATAAAATCTAAACCATTTTTACAAATTGGTTTCTGTTTTTTTTGTGGCCTGTTTTTCCGTTTTCTATTGGTTTGGTGCTGTTTAAATGCTTTGTGTAGGAAAGTGCCCTTTTTAGGCATGCTTACCCCCCACTCTTGGCCTGAATCTGATGCACTTTGACTGAATGTGTACTGTGTTCCCGCTATTCATTTATTTATAGTGTTTTATATAACGCAAACTTGACCCTGTGGGGTATCCGAGCGCTTCACATTAAAACCATATTTATTTAGTTTCTCTTGTACATTTCGCACAAAAGCATTTACCAATACAAAAACCGTAACATTGACTTCATTCAGCAACAAGGACTTGTGCACACATTCACAGTCTTGCGGATCTCATTATTGCAAATTAGTTTGTTGACATCATTGAAGGTAAACCCCTACAAATATCAGGTGGGATACGACCTTGGTACGAGATGTTTGTGCGTGTATTTAGCGGGAGTTTATAGGTGAGGCTGTGAGATTGAACGGAAAAGGTTACAGGAGGAATTGTTCCCTGCTAGCCAGGTTGTCAGTGCCTCTATTCTTTCCCAAAACTGTACCTTTGTTTCCACAATTGGCACACCTCTCGCCCACAAATAAGCCCCCTATAAAAAGTACCAGTGGTACCAAGGGCATTGTGACCAGAGAGTCTCTGAGGGCTACAGCATGTATTATGCCGCCTTACGAGACCCCCTCACCAGAACACATAAGCAGGTGTTTTTTGTTTTTATTTACCACTCCAAGTGGGGTTCTTCATCTGGGATCCGTAAACAAAAATAAGTTAATAAAAATAAAGACACTCATGCTAGTCAACTGGCGCTCACATGCATGGTAATGCCTATACATGCCTACTGAATAACTTGGCACCAGTGCATCATGTCACATTTGCACACATTGCATCAGGATGCATTTTTTATTTCTTTTCACTAATGCTGTGCAGGTTAGCCCGAAGGTGAGCACTATTGGCATTGCCAACGCTTGTCCTTACCACTTATTTATAAAAAAGATGACGCAGCCAGCATAACTGGGTAATTGGATTTAGAAGGAAGGGGTGACCATTATGGAGGGCGGGGTCAGGCTTGGGAGTTCCAGAAGAGAGGGTGTGGAGGAGAGGGAAGCAAAAGGGAGAGGTGTTTTTGAAAGTTCTGTTTACCTTTATAAAATGCAAATGTAAACCTATTTAAACCTAAGAAAGATAACACTAAAGTCTACGAAAGTATTAATCCGCAAAGCATATGATTCATGTGTTAGTTATTTTCTAGAATACACCAGGCTTGACCATAAGTTGAAGCCATTTTCAGGCTTCCTACCCTTCATTCCTGAAATCCTTAAGGAAATAACCTCAAAATCTACCTCTTCTGCTCATGCAACATGATAGAAACAGTACACTTAATAGTACCTAATGACCGTATAGCCCAACCAGCAGATACAACATGCTTGACATTAGTGCCACTTTGTCCATGTTAGACTGCTCAGACCTGTAAAGACACTTAGTGAGTACAAGAGCCTTTTTCTTATCACATTAGTTCCCAGGATTTGGTTTTCACCAAAAGTGGTTTAGTTTCCTTACTAGTTGCACAGAGCCAAGCTAATGCCAATCAAATGCAGATTGCTGCAGAAGTACCATATTTTCTTATTCTCATTCAGTACATACATGTGCACCTGCTCACCAACTATCCTAAAGTATATGATGGCTAACGCTGCATCCAAATTTAGGGAAATGAAATAATTTTAAATATTGCAATGAAATGAGGTACTCTGCTCACCAAACAGTCACACTGTTATTTTTTTTCTCTGTCCCCCAAGTAGTATAATTCATGTTGCTGGGCGATCAAGACATCCCCAAACATCTTACCACATGTGTGCTCCTGGGAGAACACACCTTTAGTTTTAAACCAGACCGATGACTTAACCCTTAAGCATTTGCAAAAAAACTAGTGCTGCCAAACTTGAGTGATTCAATACAGTATAAAAAAAATGTGTTAATGAACAAGTGGATGTGTTTCTTCATCATTGGTGATTATTGATTCCAGTCTTTACATGGCATATTATGTTTGAACACTTTACTATTCACTTTTTTTCCACTGATGCCTTTTTATTGAACTGTATTTCATTCACATAGCTCAGAACAAAAAAGACCAGCGTCGTAATTGGAGAGCTACAGAAGACAGGAGTTGAAAAACTGCTTTGTGATTGCAAGGTGAGTAAAAGTCCAGAACATTTGATTGAGCCTAGACTTTGGAACCTAAGCAATTGAGCACAGGTTATCTCATTTTTATTTCCCTTTATAGAATGCAGATCAACGTTGTGTCGAAGAGGAGTTAATACGTTTTTTGTCGAGCGAGCCAACACCAGATTATCAGGTCACAATTGGAAAAATCGCTACAGCATTAGTAAGCAGATGTAAGACACAGTCACGCTTTTACCCTCAGCATGTCTTCGTTCAAATGGTGCAAACAAACAGGCTGTCTTACAGGTTTGTGTAGTTACATTATTTTATAATTGTTGAGTATATGTTAACCAAAAAAGGAACACAGATTTACACATAGCAATGTGAAGTGGTTATCACACCACTTATGATTCATATTGAGCATCATTGTGTTAATAACTTGTCAAGTAATTCACAGTTTTACAAATTATAATTGATATTCAAATCAACAGTTAACTTTCTATTGCTATAAATATGTATCTGTTTGAGCTGGGTTTTTTTTTAGGTCCCTGATATAGCAACGTAGCAGTTTGTTAGTCTGTGTATATAAAGATCCCTTTTGTACTCATTCATTTAAAAGGCATGATTGAAAAACAAGAGGATACGGGTGAGGTGAGCCGCTAATACTGCTATTACAGCTCACATATAATCATGAACTATATGATTCATAGCTTGCAGGGATGTAAGATTGCTACTAGAGGAGTGAATGCTATGTGTCCAAGGGTAAAATATAAAAGCACTAGTGAGTAATTGCCCACATTTCATTACATTGTTTTTGTAGTGTCTCCCTCTCTCACTCCCTCTCTCCCTCCCTCTCTCTTTCTCTTTCTTTCTCTCTCTCTCTTTCTTTCTCTCTCTCTCTTTCTTCTCTCTCTTTCTCTCTCTTTCTCTCTCTTTCTCTCTCTCTCTCGCTCCCTCTCTCTCTCGCTCCCTCTTTCTCTCGCTCCCTCTTTCTCTCGCTCCCTCTTTCTCTTGCTCCCTCTTTCTCTTGCTCCCTCTTTCTCTTGCTCCCTCTTTCTCTTGCTCCCTCTTTCTCTCGCTCCTTCTTTCTCTCTCTCCCTCTTTCTCTCGCTCCCTCCAGTCTGTTTGGACATGGGCCAACCTTGTGAAAATCAGCCTGGGTCCTGCTCCCATAGGAACACTACATCGTAAACTGCCAGGCTACATTTCTTCTAAATGGGTACTCGAGGGCGCAGACTCTCGGGCATCAACGGCTGGTAACGCAGCTTAACTTCAGATCACCACACACAGCTGTTTGTTACAGCAATCTTAGAAGATCTCAGAAAGGAGTTAAATAGAGACCATGTAGAGCCCTGATCTTAACAAGAATATGGAATATTAGGCAAGGTGCTGGACGACTTTGGTTCCACTCCCCAAGATTTAAGACCTTCCTGCCTCTGTTCTCCTGCAAATATCAGATAATCAATTGTTATATACCACATGGTTTTGCATGGTCACTGGTACTGTTAAGCTTGTACATGTTTTCTTTAATGTCCGTTTTAAGATGTTTTCGGCATAGGGTTTTATAATTAAACATATGACACCCAATTGATTTTCATGTTTCACTCGAAAGAATGTGTTGACTACCTGGCACTTTTGGATTATTGGTTGTCACAACCAGTTAAATCCCAATCTGTAGAACACAGACATTATGATGATTAGGTGCAGTATTAATGTGCTAGTCTAAAGATCTCTGGTTGGCAGCACTGAAAAGTGGTCTATGTAGGAAAGTGCCCCATTTTGACATGGTCACCCTACTTTTTGCCTAGTAAATGAAGCAATTTTAACAGAAGTGCACTGGGTTCCTGCTGCCCACGGCCCCAGTGCCACATCTCTTTCCCTAAAACTGTGCAACTGTTCCCCCAGTTTGCAACACCTTTTGCACACCTGTAAGTCTCTAGTAAATGATACCCCGGTTACCCAGGGCCTTGATGTAAAGAGGGTCCCTTAGGGCTACAGCATGTATTTTGCCACTCTAAGGGACCCCTCACCAGACTCATGCAAACTGCCACTGGGTTTCTGGGTGCAAGACAAAACAAAGAGTCGACATGGCACACATCCCTGTGTGCCATGCCCATCACCTACACTGCCATTGTGTATATCAGCCACCCCTCTAACTGGGTGCCTTATGCCAATGGTGTGGGAGCAGGAGCCCTGTGCCCCTACAGTACCCGGGTCGATTCCTGAGCACTGTAAGTGCAGTGCTGCTATTTAAGAGTACATGGTGCTGAGAGCTCGTCAAACACGAACTCCACAGCACCATAATGGCAACACTGAAGACTGAGAAGTTTGGTATCAAACTTCTCAGCACATTAAACCCACACTGATGCCAGTGTGGGATTTAATGTACCAAGCACCCCAGGGGGCATCTTAGAGATGCCCCCTTAAACCTAACCTACAATCCGCGTCTGCTCTGAGGCTGCCTAGGCTGCCACACAGCAGACATGTTGCTGGACCCCTGGGTGGGCCTGTGCCTGCAACAATGCACATCCTGGGCGAGGTGCTAAATCTCCTCCCCCAGGATGGGCAGGGGGAAGCTTCAAAGGCATGTTGCCTCTGCGAGCTTCCTCAGGCCACTGCAACCCCCCACTCTGGCGGGAAGCTTGGCCGGAAACCCCAAATAAGGACAGGGGATGTGCCAGCCTGCCAACCCCACCCCTCAGTTGGGGGAGGCGAGGTGAAGCACATCTCCGGGCTCTCGCTATCTTGAAGATGGGAAGCCCTGCCCTATCAGGACTAGGCTACTGCCCCCCTCCCACAGGAGAGAAGCAGGATAGGGGGTGTACCCACCCCAGGACAGGGACCCATTGGTCCCTGCCCTTCACCTACCTGTAACGCCCCTAAATCTAGTTTTTAAAGGCACCCTGAACCTTCCTTCCCCAGATTCCAGATTCCGAAATACAAAGAAGAGCAAGAAGAAAGAAGACCTGCCCTGCAGCTGCTAAGAAGAGGAAGACACCAACTGCTGTGGCCCCAGCCCTACCGGCCTGTCGACCCTCGAACCTGCTCCAACCCGGTATCTCTTGTGGCCAGCAACCTCACAAACCCCGGAGGACCTGGCTGCCTTTTGGCTCTAAGCCCCTGGGACTCCCATGAGTAGAGGCTGTACTCAAAACCTACTTCTACTCCCTGGCAGCAGCCCGGAACCGCGAACCCAGCACACTCTGCAACAGCCAAGCCTGGCCAGTGCCGGAGTGAACAAAGACCACGAGGACGACACTCCTGAAGAAGCCTGCAGCCTCAGAACAAGGTGCCCCCCCTACCGCGATCAACAGAGGGTAAGGTTTCCCCGACACCAAAAGGCACCCCTGCACGCGGCGCCCCGCGACCCCCTGTGCCCAATCCCGGGGTACCTACCTATCCTCCAACTACCCAACTTACCTCTCGAAGTGGTGGTGGCACCTGAAGAATCCTCGTCCCCGAGCTTGCAGTCTTTTTCTAAACCGGAGATTTCCCATTGAAATCAATTGAGCACCTGAAGGTTCAAAAGCACCCTGCACCCAGCCGCCAGAGTGGCCCTGGCAGTGCAACCTCTACACCTACCTACTTCCCCACTTGGCCTGAGTAAGTGACCAGGATCCCAGCTCCCACAGCCGCGTGGCTTGCTAGTCAGCAGCCACCAACCAAGGCCCCCCCCTATCCCTCATAGGATAACATTGGGCCTAACTCTCTCTGCATCCGGCTGCCCTAGAGTCGCTGAGGGTGAACCAACTGTACCTACCTGACCCTGGGGAACCATGAGTCTATGCCCAGAACCTCAACTCTGCCAGTCGAGTACTTACCTTTAAACCGATAACTCTATTTTCTTCATAGGGTAACATTGGCTTTTTCCTGAAATTTCTTTTAAGTGTGGACTTTTCAAATCTTAAAATATTCACCAAAAATCAGCCGAGTAAAGAAAACGAAAATACTCACCTGCTCTTAGGTGAGCTCCCAGTGCTGGATCTTGGTGCCCAGCACTGACTCTGAAAAATACTTACAACTGTACTTACCAGTAACCCAATTTTCTCCCATAGGAAATCATTGACTGTTTTTCTGTGAAATTTCTTCTAAGTGTCAATTTCTGCAATCTTTAAATATTCTTTAAAAATCGTATGATATCTGAAAACGTAATTACTTACCTGTTTTGGATAAAGGTCCCAGTACTGAGTCTAGGTACCCAGTACTGGATTACAAAAGTAACGAGAACATACTGTACCTGCAACTTGAATTTTCTTCCATAGGGAATTATTGACTGTTTTCTCTGAAATATTTTCTGTCAACTTTTAAAATAGCTAAATATTGTTTAAAAATCATCACCGTAATTAAGTCGACTCTCATCACTTGATTCTAAGTACTGACCCAGGACTGAATCTAGGATCCAGTCCTGGAATTCCAAAAGTAATCCTAAAAGTAATCTGTTGCAAATAACCTGAAATTTCCATTGAGCTCAATGCATTATTGTGTTTAAAATAGTGTTGCCTATTGCAACCACTTGTAACTGTTTACAAAACTCAATTGCATATTGCAAAAGTATTTATATAAAGCATCTCATTCTGAGAAAGTATATTTTAATGCCAAGTGTTGGTTCTAAAATAAAACAAGCATATATTTTTTATATATAAACCATTGGCCTAGAGTTCAGTTATTGAGTGTGTGAGACCGTTTGCTGACTGGGTGTGTACAACAAATGCTTTACACTGTCCTCTGATACTGCCTTACTGCTCGACCAAGCTACCACTTTAGAGAGTAAGGTTAGATCTAACTTTAGCCTCTGCCAAACCCTTGGGGACTGTGGACTCTGTACACCCTGTACTTATTAATGAACAGTATATACAAAGCCACTTTCTCACACCCCCTGCAGCAGACCTTACAGCCCTAAGGCAGGTTGCATTATATTACATGTAAGGACATATCTGCATGAGCTGATATGCCCCTGTGATGTCCAAGTCAGTTGTTGGACATTGCCAGTGAACAGGGACGCCATCTTGGGTGTATGTACTGAGCACCGTTGATTACAAGTTCCCCAGCCACATGATGGCTTTACTGAAACCAAAGATGTTTGGTATCAAACACATCTTATTAATAAGCTCACACTGATTCCATTGATGGATTTACTAATACGCGGTTAGAGGTAATCCCTGAAACCTAATAATCCGCTGGCTGACTGGTCCATTTCAGCCTGCCACCACAGACATGTTTCTGACCTCCTAGGAGGTGTGAGCTCCACTCTTAAGGTCAGGAACAATGCCTGCTCTGGCAGGAGGTGTTTTACACCTCCTCCAAACACGATGGCTAGCAATCAGCATATCCAGGCCGAAGGCTTCAAAGCCATGCCACCTTGTGTCTGCAACCCTGGCTTCCCCCTGCCCTGAGGCCTATTTGGCACCAGAACAGGCGGGAAATTACTATGCGACGTAGGCGTGGAGGACACCCAGGTCAGTCACACCCCTAAGGTGAGCTGCCTGATGTGCCCCACTCTTGGAAAATACTGCCGTCTTGGTGATGGCAGATTTTAGAAAACTGGGACAGTGTTATGCCCACAGGATGTGGTCATGTACGGGGCATAGTAACCCCAAGGGTAGGTAGCCCATTGGCTACTCCTTTCCACTCTCCTAGCACCCCTCAATTTAGTATTTAGGGGCTCCCTGAATCCAGAACTGCAGATTCCACTGACTGAAAAGAAGAGGAACCTGAAGAGGCACCCCACAAGAAATGAAGACTGTTTTGGACTTTTAGAGTCAAACCCTACCTGCCACACAGAGACTTGACAATTGCAAAGACCCAACTCGTCCTGCAGCTGTGCATCCTCCACAAGCCCCAGAGGGTTGTCAGCACTTCACCCAGCATCCAGTATCTCCCGTGGAGTTAAGGAGCTACTTGTCCTCAGGCACCAGGTCTACTGAGCAGTAGCCACCCAGGAGAAGGTCAGCGCACTCAAAGATTTCAGATCTGTCTTCCTGCCACGCCTGAAGATACCAAGATCTCTACGGACCCTCCTGCACCAATACCAGGGGTACCGGATCATTGCCTTTACCAACGATTGTTGAAAGTCCAGACTCCAACGACAGCACCAAGACCCGCCGACAAGGGATGTCCACACCACAGAGGCCAACACAGAGAGTGGCCTAGCTGTCCTGTGTTTTTTCCCCTTTGCTGGTCCTGGTCGACAACCGTGAACCGCCCTGCCCAAGGAAACTAACTGCTCCCCATGCTCCCAGGACCATCATGACCCGAGCTCCCCATTGGGAGATCCTGGACTTGTACACCCTTGCAGCCTATTTCCAGATGGTGCCCCTTCCTTTCTACCGCATTGCGTGCAAGGCTACCAACCTGTCCAGCACTCCTACACTCACTCACCAGGCAGAGGTAAAAGTAGATAGCACCTTACTCTCTATTTGTGGTAGTGTGGGCGAGCAGTAAGGCTTTATCGGAGGGTAGTGTTAAGCATTTGTTGTACACACTCAATCAGCAAATGATGTCACACACCTAAAGACTGAACTCAGACCAATTTTCTTTGTATAAAAATGTTGTTAATTTATTTTATTTCTAGAACCAAGCCAAACCTTGCACAGGTAAGTGAAATAATTGCTTTGCAAAATATTATGCAGTGTTTACAAGTGAATGCAAGTTCAAATGCAGTTGTTTGAAATACAGGTAAGTCAAGGTATTGAAATTACTGTACACATTATTTTTTAGATTACTTTTTAAGTTACTTTTTCTACTCGGTGTGATATGCCTAGATATCACACTGGGACATTTCCTAGAGAAAAAGTAAGTAAAATCAGTATTGCACAATTGTAATTATTCAGGTTTCCATCCTAATCCACTCCACACACAGAACATTTTTCAGAGAAAAACAGTCAATAGGTTCCTATGGAGAGAAATTAAGTTAATGGTTAGCATGAAAGTACTTGGTCTTTGGGGTTGAGTTTCTGGGGTATGAACAAGGGTTCCCCTGCGGAAGTTGTTGATACCAAACTTCTCAGTTTCCAGTAAAGCCAATATGGTACTGTGGAGTTTGTAATGACAAACTCCCAGCACCATATACTCTTCATGGCATTACTGCACTTACAATGTCTGAGAATTGGTTTAGACACTGCCGGGGTACAGGGCCCATGCACCTGTACCCTCAACACTGGGATAGTGCACCCAGCTAGAGGGGTGACTGGTTTATGCCAGGGCAGTAGGTTGTAGGCATGGCACACAGGAATGCGTGCCTTGTCGACTCTTCACTTGGACCTGCACCAAAACACGCAGCCTGCAAAGGCAGTGTGTGAGTTTAAAGGTACAGGGCCTCTAAGGGTGGCACAATAAGTGCTGCAGCCCTTAGAGGCCTTCCCTGGTTACAGTGCCCTGCGTAACTGTGGCACCAATTACCAGGGGCTGACCTGTGGCCAGAGAGTGCCAATTGGGTTTTGTCTTCAATGCATTTTTAGGGAAAGAATATAGGCCCTGGGTACCTGATTGACAGGAGCCCAGGGCATACTCAGTCAAAGTACATCAGCAGTTCAGCAAAAAGTGGGGGCAACCATGCCGAAAGAGGGCACTTTCTCACAAGGGGGCCCCAGGGGGACAATAATGCTGGCACTGAGGAAGGTGGCGGCCTGCTGGTAAGAAGGTATATCCCGCCCGAGACTCTGGGACGTCCCACATTGATACCCCAGTGGTGCTGCCGCTTTAGTGGCCCATAGGTATGAGTACCTGTGGCAGGCGGGGTGTCCGAAAGACAGAGGACACTCCTCCGGGGAGACCATTGCCTGACTTAAACATGGCGCAGCCATGACATGCCGTCCAACCGGACAGAGAAGGAGCCACCTTGTAGCGGGACATCTGGGTGGTGCAAGAATTCTAGATGCCTGGAGGAAAGTGCGCCAATGGCGAAAAGGGTGGCGAAAAGGCAGAGGAGGGGCGATAAGGTCTCCAGCCGCAACAATGCACAAATGGGTAGGCCTCTGCCTGATCTCAACATGGCAGAGCCGTGACGTGCCGCCAACTGGGACTAAGATGGAGCTAATCTGCAGCAGCCGCTTCTGAAGTACTGGGACTCCGAAGGAAATGCAGGAGATGTTGGCTATCACCTGCAAGTGGGAGGGAATGGTATTCTGGAGGTTTGGGACCCCTGCACACACCGCTGACATTTGGAGAAGTCAAGTGGGATAAGCAAAGAGGCATAGCTTGGGCACATGGCATACAGTATAATTAAAAAACGTGCTGGCTTTGTCACCCAATATGAGTCTGTGTGGCATAATGAGACTGCACCCACTAGTGTATATCCATTGAACCTGGACACCTCAGCAAACACAATATCTCTACTGAAACGTGGACTGTAGGGGTTCTGCACAATCACGGACTAGTTGCGAGGGAACTGGCGCTCTTCTGAAGAGAGGAAGCATGACTTGCCCCTCCTCTGGGCTGCGGGCGAGTGTATCAATCTTGCATCTTCTCCCCTGATTGTTAGCTGTGGGCCGGGTCACACAGAAGTGAGGCGCCTCTAACTAACCAACACAAAAGGCACTTTCTCGTCACCCTCTCTGCCGGACTGCAGCCTTTATTGCGCCTAAGAAAATGCAGGTCAATAGGGTTTATTGCTACTTTGCACCGAAACCTGGCAGAGGGAGCAGAGGACCCTGATTTAGAGGCTTTTGTTGGTAGGCTTGTTATCAGAGCTTGTGGGAGATAAGCAGCTGAAGATCAAGATCGACAGGGTCCACAGAGTGGAACCTCCTATGCAGGGAAGTGGAAGAGGACCACGCAATGTCTTGGCGAAGCTGCACTCCTTCAAGGTGAGGGAGATGATTCTTCAAGCAGAGTGGAAAGCTGATAATATTGCCTTCCAGGGTGCCACATGTTCTCTCTTTTAGGACGTTTGCCCCGCCACACTACCCGGACGTCTTCAGTTTTGTCCCATCCCCGATAAACGGTGACAGGATCATATAAAATATCACTGGACATTCTCTTTTGGTATAGCCTTTAAGTTTCAAACTAGAACTTGCCTCATGACGGACTTCTCAGAGGCGGCTTCCAAATTCAGAGGATCAGCACACAGGCGAAAACCCAGCAGAGTCCTCTGAAGCAGTAGCAGAGAACGGAGATGAGGAACGATGGCTTACTCAGCCCCGCCTGAAGACACAGAGGAAACGTTGACATGATGCTACTAGCCAGCCACCCACGAATTTACAAGGTCTAAGGGCTACATATACTAGAGGACTGTCATCACCCTAGAGGATGGTATTGACCCCTCCGTGTTCCACTAATATTTTCTCTGTGGAGTGTGAATGAACCGGTGAGCACGGTGATGCACACTAGAGGAGTAACTTTTGCTTTGGATGGAGTTTAAGTTGTTGATTGTGTTGCTGTACACTAGGCCTTAACCATAATGGTTAGGTATTTAGGTAATTATCCGCTAATGCAATCTGTATGCCTGATGTGATGTTTTGCTTTATTGAACAGATAAGTTCAGGGAGACTTCGTGTCTCATTTGTTATTGTTGGGGGTCGGGGTGGGGCTGTTTAGTGGTACACAGGGAATGACTTTTATTGGAGAGACAGGGGAATGACCCGGAATGGGTGCAATACAGAAATATTGTATTGAACAGGGAGCTGTGGGTAAATTAGACCATCACCGAGGTATACACCTCGATACTCACTATATCACACCCTATCTCTGACCGCTCTGTTGATAACTACACTCACCTTAACTCTACCGCAGAGCTCTTCAAACTGGAAATTTCTCCTGGATCAACACCACAATGTGGTAGCAATACAAGAGACACAGCTTAGATGTATTGCTAAGCAAAGATTACGCCACAGGGCCTACCCTAGGCAGTATAAATCCTCCACCACCACTAAACATAATGAGATCATCCTATTTTTATTTTATACCTCTTTAAACTTTCAACCAGGGCGCAAGTGTACTTTTAGCCTAGTGGTGGCTGGCAGGGAACGGGGGAGGGCGGCAGGCGGTGGGGGGCTCAGGGGAGTGGGGGGGGGACAAAATATTTTTAAAGAAAACACTTACCTCTTTGTGCTGCTGCTGCCTCCGTCTCTTCTCCCTCGTTGCTGAAGAGTCCAGAAGTGCACATGCTGCCCTGAGCCAATCACAACGCTACAATGCAGCGTTGGGATTGGTCTGAGCACTGTAGTTTGGCGCTCAGACTGGGACAGGGACCCTGTGCATGTTCCCTACCCAGGATGTAAAGCCTGAGACGGCCGGCTAAGCAGTCATGCGCACTTAGTGTGCACAGTCCACTTCTCCTCCCTGAGCCACCAGCCCCACCCTAACCCAGCCCCGCAGAAACGAAAAATAAAATAACTGTGTTCGAGGCATATGAGCTGCAGATTACACACTGTGCATAGATCGACATCTGGTGTGGGGCCCGGATGTTGCAATTGTTTTTCTCTTAGAAAATCTTTGGAAGTTACGAGGTATGTGACTCCTCCTTTGGATCGTATTGTGCATGGGCTTCGGCTCCATCCTCAGATTTTTTTTTTCCGCCATCGGGCTCGGATGTGTTTTTCGGGCTCCGGTTCTGAACCGTTACAGTTCTTCACAACGGCATGCAATCCTTCCCTTCTGCGGTATTGTTTTCGATCGCGATCTCCCCACTCGACGCGACTCCTCAAGAAACTTCGATTCCAGGCGTCGACGCAGGCCTTCGGGCCTACCTCAGCTCCGGTCCTGGCTCATGGAAAGGACTCCATTTAAGAAGTGTCCTCGATGTGGGTCCAAATTTCCCCACACCGATCTCCATGAGGTGTGCAACCTCTGCCTCTCTCCAGAACACGAGGCTCGAGACTGTCCGGCGTGCAAATCCTTCCGGTCCAAAAAGACTATTTGAGACCGAAGAGCCAGGAGAACAATGGCACACGCGTCGACTGCAATCCCCGATGACATCTTCAGGGAAGGCGTCGATGTTCCCGAAGAACAGCACACCGAAGAGGGCCTCGTCAGCGCCTCCGAAGCCGATGACTCAGATGTCGAGGACATCACTCCGGCACAGAGGGGCGTGAGTACTACTATCGATCAGGCGAGGCACCACCACCTGATAGAGTCCAAACTCCTAGATGTCTCTGTCAAGCGAACAGCATCTCAGGCAGCCAACATATGGCGCATTGCGAACACACAAGCGCTTTTAGCACGATACGACAGGGCGCATTATGATGAGCTAGAAGCAATCATGCAGCACCTCCCTGACAAGTACAAGAATAGAGCCAACGAGCTAATCCAGGAGGGAAAAACCATCACCAACACCTCCATACGCTGTGCCCTCGATGTTGCCGACACCGCCTCTAGGGCAATTAACACCAGCGTCGTCCTCCGTAGGCATGCCTGGCTGCACATTTTCGGTTTTAAACCAGAGGTACAGGCTTCCATCCTTAAGCACCCCTTTGACCAACATCATCTCTTTGGCCCAGACGTAGCCCTTGAGAAGATGAAGAAAGACACCGATACGGCAAAATCTATGGGAGCCTTGCAGTCACACCCTCCTAGACGCGCCTTTCGCCGTTCTTCCTTTCGAAGCACATCTAGAGGCTACTCCTCCGACAGCGCTTCTACGACATATAAAGCCCCTACACAATCCACCTTCACTAGGGGATACCAGAGAGGTGGCTACAGGGGTAACAACAATAAAGGTAGAGGCAAAACTAATACCTCCCGCTCTGCCTCCACTCCTACCCAATGACTTCCCTTCACTCCCCCCAGACCATCCCACTCCAGTCGGGGGCAGACTACAAAATTTCCTTCATGTCCGGGCTACTATCACCTCTAACTAAAATCAATCCCCCCAAACATTCCACCAAAACACCGCCCAATGTCACAGGAACATTCGTCACTTCTCAAGCAGGAGGTAATCTCCCTCCTACAAAAGAGTGCGATGGAGCCAGTTCCTACCCAACAACAAAATATGGGAGTTTACTCCCTATATTTCCTCATACCAAAAAGGGACGACACTCTAAGGCCCATCCTGGACCTGAGACCCCTAAATCACTATATACATTCAGACCATTTCCACGTGGTCACACTTCAGCAGGTACTTCCCCTGCTCTCCCAAAACGACTCCCTTGCCACCCTAGACCTCAAGGACACCTATTTCCACATTCCTGCTCACACAGCTCACAGAAAATATCTCAGATTTGTAGTGGACGGTCAACACTATCAATTCAAAGTGCTCCCATTCGGAGTCACCACAGCACCGCGAGTGTTTACCAAGTGCCTAGCGGTCGTGGCAGCACATCTGCGAAGACAACACATACACGTCTTGCCATACCTGGACGACGGGCTAATAAAATCCAGCTCATACCACCAGTGTGTACAACACACTCTCGCAACTATACACCTACTTCACCAACTGGGCTTCACAGTAAACCACACGAAGTCCCATCTGCAACTGTCCCACATAAAGCAATACCTAGGTGCCACGATAGACACCTCAAGAGCACTAGCCTACCCCAGTCCTGCCAGGATAGCAAACATTCAGGCCCTACGCGCCAAATTTCAGCCAGAACACACTCTTAAAGCTTGAGTGTTCATGCAACTCATAGGAATGATGGCCTCTTGCATATTCATAGTACCTCATGCAAGACTCCAGATGCGTCCTCCAAGAATGCTTAGCGCGCCAATGGAACCAGGCCCAGGGTCAACTGACAGATCTTGTGTTGGTAGACGGTCTTGCCCATCGCTCTCTGCAGTGGTGGACCACCAAAAACCTTTCCAAAGGGTGACCATTTCTGGACCCTGTTCCTCAGATAGTACTGACAGCGGACGCATCGCTCTCCGGCTGGGGAGCTAACCTACTACATCACACCATGCAGGGCAAGTGGACACCTTAGCAAAAGTTGCTCCACATCAACTATCTGGAGCTACTAGCAATATTCTTAGCACTAAAGGCATTTCAGACACATATATTAGGCAAGGCCGTCCTAGTTCGCACAGACAACATGACAGCCATGTACTATTTACAAAAACAAGGCGGCACACACTCTGCAGCTCTCTCAACTAGCACAGAGCATATGGAGATGGGCCATACCCCAAAAAATCTTCCTCCTAGCCCAACATGTCCCAGGAGTCCAGAACACTATAGCAGATCTTCTGAGCAGACAAACACAACAAATCCACGAGTGGGAACTCCATCCACAAGTTCTTCACCCGTACTTTCAAATGTGGGGGCATCCACAGATAGACCTCTAAGCCACCCACAAAAACGCCAAATGCCCAAGCGTCGCCGCCAGATATCCACACCCATTGTCCAAAGGCAATGCGATATGGATGAACTGGTCAGGCAGATTTGCGTACGCTTTCCCACCTCTCCCACTCATTCCCATAGTGGTACGCAACCTACAACAACACTCCCTCACTCTCATCCTAGTAGCTCCAACGTGGGCCAGACAACCGTGGTACCGCACCAAAAGTTACACCTCTCTCCAAGCCTCTTAACCCAGAACCATGGAGAGATCAGACACCCGGAGCCAGCTCAGCTCAACCTTGCGATCTGGCTCCTGAAATCCTAGAATTCGCTATCTGAATCTTCCTCCTGACTGTAAGAATGTCATTAGAGAAGCTAGGCGACCCACCACTAGAGCTTGCTACGCAGCCAAGTGGAAACGTTTAGTGGTCTATTGCCACAACAATAACTTCGATCCCCTAGATGTGTCCATTCAACACATCATAGGCTATTTACTACACCTCCAAAGATGCAACCTAGCCTACTCGTCTATTTGACTGCACCTTGCAGCCATAGCAGCTTACCTGCAAAACAGGCAACATCTATCACTCTTTCGAGTACCTGCCATAAAAGCCTTCATGGAAGGCCTCAAAAGAATAATTCGCCCCAGAGTGCCACCCTCACCTGTGTGGAATCTAAATATCATTCTCACTAGACTAATGGGGGCCACCCTTTGAACCTCTACACAAATGTGAACTTCAATTCCTAAAATGGAAAACTGCCGGTTCGAGGCATATGAGCTGCAGATCACACACTTAGGATAAGATCGCCATCTGGTGTTGGGCTCGGATGATTGCAGGTTGTTGTTGTCTTCGGAAGAAGCCTTTTGGTCACGAGACTCCTCCACTGGCCAACAGTGCGCATGGGCATCCACTTCATCCTCAGATTGGTTTTTTTCCGCCATTGGGTTCGGATGAACTTTTCCACTCCGGCTGAAAACTTCTGAAAATCCAGCTTTCGAAGCGAAAAACCTTTACAACTCGACGTCGAAATTCTATCGGACCGGTTCTGGACACAGCTCATGGAAAGGACACCTTTTAAAAAAATGCCCCCAATGTGGAGCAAAGTTCCCCCACAGTGACCACCACGAGGTCTGCAACCTGTGCCTCTCGCCGGAACATAACTAATCCAGCTGTCCAGCCTGCGCCGCATTCCGATCCAAGAAAACCATCCGGGACCGAAGAGCTTGACGCCATATCATGTCCAGACCGGCTCCAGAACCAGAGGACATCTTTGCTCAGGATGTCCCGGAAGGAGATTCCGAAGAACTCCAAATTATATCCGAAGCGGACGATTCCGATGACCTCATCACTCCGGGGCAACGAGTGAGTACCAGTGCCCCTACCTCAACCCCCCCAAAAAAAGCATTGGTCAAGACTCCGCCAGCTGGCCCCAGTCGCGACCGAAAATCGTCTTCAGATGCCCCGCCCTCGGGCTCGGCTCAAGAAATATAAGCCTACAGGTGGCTCGGGCTCGAGCAAACCACATGTTATAGTACCCACAGTACCTTCGGCACCGAAGACTCAAGACCTCTCGGCACCGAAGCAGGCTCTGAAACCATCGAGACCTATTGATAAACCGGCATCTAAAGCTATCAAGCTCAAAGATTCCCTCTCGGCACCGAAATCTCCACCGGCACCGAAAAGTTCTTCGGCACCGAAATCATCATCGGCACCGAAACCCTCATCGGTACCGAAACAACTGTCTAAAGTCCAAAAAGACTCTACCGATCATCCAAAACATAGATCGGAACCGAAAAAATCAGCACCAAAGCCACTTTCGGACAATGAAGAACTTTTTTACCCTGATCCCACGCAAAAAAGGATTTATATCAATCCAAAAACTGGACATGTCACCGCTGTGCCATACAAGAAAAGGAAGCAGGACAAAACACCTTCTCCAGCTCCCATAAAGAAGAAGGACTCCGCCACCTCACCCATTCGTCCTTCCTCTCCTATATCACCTCTCACCCCACCCCCCCTGCCCCCACCTCCTTCTCCTCTACCATCTCCTTCACATACACCACCTCCACAGGATGATGATGATGGCTTAGGGGGAGGGGGTGATCCGGATGACCTTAATGATCCTAATGATCCTTTCACACTCCCGGATACGGCACCCTTAGATGACTGGGCTTACCCTTTACCTGATATTCCTAATCCCACTACATACCCCTCCAAACCCTCCCCTCCAGATGACCACCTAGGGTTTGGGCAACTGATAAACAGGGCGGCACTTTTCCATGGCGTCACCATGCATTCAGATACACCCGAAGAAGACTTTCTTCTAGACACATTCGAACAGTCTCAAAAATCAGTTCAAATCTTGCCCATGATTAAGGGAGTCAAAAAACACGCCACAGAGGTTTTTAAAGACCCTGTCAGAGCTAGGGTTCTTAACCCCCGAAATGAAAAAAAAATATAGACCTGCCCCACAAGATCCCGCTTACATTAAAGCACAGCTCCCTCTAGACTCTTAAGTAGTTTCAAACGCAAGAAAGCAGCCTAACTCCCAAACAGGAGACACACCGCCCCCAGACAAAGAGTCTAAGCTATTAGAGGCCTTGGGCAAAAGAGTTGCAGCACAAGCCGCTAACCATTGGCGTATTGCCAACACACAAGCCCTATTAGCCCGATATGATAGGGCTCATTATGATCAGTTAGAAGATCTTTTACAACACCTACCAGATCAGTACAAATCCCTTTCCAATGACCTCATCCAAGAGGGGAAACTCATATCTAACGCATCAATCAAATGTGCACTAGACGCCGCGGACACTGCTTCTAGGGTGGTCAACACAAGCATACTTCTTAGACGCCATGTATGGCTACGTATTTCAGGCTTTAAGCCGGAAGTACAAACAACAATACTTGGTCAACCATTCAACCAAGAGCAACTATTTGGGCCCGCAGTAGATACTGCACTTGAGAAGATGAAAAAAGATAACGAGACTGCTAAATCAATGGGACCATTACAGTCTCCACAACCACAAGGCCCCTTTCGACGCTCCTTCTATAGGGGAGCCTCCAAAAATATTGGGACAGGCACCTCTTCCACTTTCAAAACCTCCGCGCAAACATCCCCCAACAGAGGATATTTTAGAGGAGGATATAAGGGAAACAACACCAAGGGCCGAGGTCGGGGCAATACCAACACCCGCACCTCTCCAGCCACTAAACAGTGACTTGCCTCCACTCCCCCCAGACCATTCCACTCCGGTTGGGGGAAGACTCCAACAGTTCCTACCTGTCTGGAATTCCATTACAACAGACAAGTGGGTAAGACAAATTATCCAGTTTGGTTACTGCCTCGAACTCACAAACGCCCCCCCCCCCACACATACCACCCAAACACCGTCCAATGTCACCACACCATCTTACACTCCTCAAACAGGAAATTTGGTCCTTGCTTCAAAAACACGCAATAGAACCAGTTCCACTCCAACATCAGGGTACAGGAGTATATTCCCTATACTTCCTAATCCCCAAAAAGGACGAGACGTTAAGACCCATACTCGACCTCAGACTCCTAAATCAGTACATACACTCAGATCACTTCCATATGATCACTCTTCAACAAGTGCTCCCACTACTTCAACAAGACGATTTCCTTGCCACATTAGACCTCAAGGATGCATACTTTCACATCCCCATGCATCCTGCTCACAGGAAGTACCTAAGGTTTGTGGTAGACGGACAGCACTATCAGTTTACGGTCCTCCCATTCGGAGTAACAACTGCACCTAGGGTATTCACCAAATGCCTAGCAGTAGTGGCCGCGCACCTCAGGAGACAACAAATCCATGTCTTCCCGTATCTCGACGATTGGCTCATAAAAAAAGCCAATACTTTCGACAAATGCGTTCTCCACACTCACCGCACTATTCAAACCTTACACAACTTGGGATTTACCATCAACTATCCCAAATCTCAACTGCAACCCTCCCACATACATCAATATCTGGGAGCCACCATAAATACTTCCAAGGCCATAGCTTATCCCAGCACAGCCAGGATAGCCAACATACAAAACCTCATCTTAAAATTTCAAACTCAACACTCTCTTCCAGCAAGAGTGTTTATGCAACTGTCCGGCATGATGGCGTCCTGCATCTTCATTGTGCCTCACGCACGACTTCAAATGCGTCCCTTGCAAGAATGTCTAACACAACAGTGGAACCAGGCTCACGGACAACTTACCGATCTGGTGTTGGTGGACAGTCGCTCACTTCGCTCACTGAAATGATGGAACACCATCAACCTGTCCCAAGGGCGTCCGTTCTTAGAGCCTCTTCCTCAAATAGTGCTGACAACCGACGCATCTCTCACAGGGTGGGGAGCCCATCTCCTACAACACACCACTCAGGGCAAATGGACCACTCAACAAAAACTGCTCCATATCAATCACCTAGAACGTCTAGCGGTGTTCCTAGTGCTGAAATCTTTTCAAGTACATCTAAGGAACAAAACTGTCCTCATCCGCACAGACAACATGACGACCATGTATTACATACAAAAACAGGGGGGACACATTCTCTCCAACTGTCCCAACTCGCACAGAACATTTGGAGATGGGCAATTCCCCAAAACATCTACCTGCTAGCGGAACACCTTCCAGGGGTTACAACAAAATGGTCGCACACTGCTGACCTACCTGCGTGTTACCCCAAAGAACTGTGGTCCCTGTAGTTAGCGTCGGCGGATACACCTATGCTCGTGTCGTGAGTGCAAGTGTGAATAGCGTTAGCCATCCCTGGACACGTGTTTCGAGGTAGTTGCCTCTCGTCAGCAGGGAGTAGGAAAGAGTGTAGGGTTGCAATGTAAGCTGCTAAAATCATTATCAGGTCTAGTACCTCTCGTAGCAACGCAGGTGCGTAACCTGAGTCCGTCGACTCCCCGGCTCAGAGAGCCACTAAATAGTTACAACAAAATGGTCGCACACTGCTGACCTACCTGCGTGTTACCCCAAAGAACTGTGGTCCCTGTAGTTAGCGTCGGCGGATACACCTATGCTCGTGTCGTGAGTGCAAGTGTGAATAGCGTTAGCCATCCCTGGACACGTGTTTCGAGGTAGTTGCCTCTCGTCAGCAGGGAGTAGGAAAGAGTGTAGGGTTGCAATGTAAGCTGCTAAAATCATTATCAGGTCTAGTACCTCTCGTAGCAACGCAGGTGCGTAACCTGAGTCCGTCGACTCCCCGGCTCAGAGAGCCACTAAATAGTTACAACAAAATGGTCGCACACTGCTGACCTACCTACCTTGTTGTTACTATTTAGTGCATTGCATTGCTCTCGATCCTGGGGGATTTGCAGAGGGTGAGATCTTTCTAATGGGCGATTTTAACCTTATCTGGGATCCCAAAACCTTAAAGAAGACCATTCCCTCCCTGGGCCTAGAAGACGCTTGGAGAACCATGCACCCAGTGACTCAGGATTACGCTTTCTTTTCACACACACACTGTACCTACTCCAGGTTAGACAATGTGTTTGTTAGCCAGGCACTCCTCCCAGTCTTAATAACTGCTTCATTTCACCCTATCCGATCACGACCCTGTAACGTTGACTTTAGAATGCGATGCCCCTCCCCTGAATATCGCCCCTGGTTCTTACCCGGGTCACTTACTAGGGATGGGCTCCTGCCGGACGATTTGAGTTAGGCTGTTAGAGAATATTTTCAACTAAGCGTCTCCTGGGATACTAATCCTTCCAATAATTGGAACACCTTTAAGGAGGTGCTACGTGGGAAATGTATCACTCTAATCTCCACTTTAAACAAACAATGAGCACAAGACATGTTGGCTCTAGTAGCAGAACATCAAAAAGCAGAACAGGCGAATAAGGAGACCCCGACTCTGCCCCTACTGAGAAAAGTTACGGCCTTGATGCAATCTATACTAACAGAGCGGAACTTACCCTACTGAGACTCAAACGTATGACTTAGGAACAGGGCAGCAAAGTAGAACCATAGTGGGTGCGACAATTTAGAATCAAACGTGAGAGTGAATATATATACGCTATATATACCGAGAAACAGGAGGTATCGTAGTGTCTGATGTTGAGAAAGCACAGGCCTTTGGGGATTTTTATGGTGATCTTTACACTGCAGACACGGTTGAGGAGATAGCTCAGAAACAGTATTTCGATGGAGTAGACCTCCCGAGTGGAAGAGAGGCCCAGAATGACCTTCATGGGGAACCAATAAATGAGGAGGAGGTACGCAAATACCCCACCATGTAGCCCCTTTTAACCACATGGCTTCATCAGGAGCTGTCACTGCCCTCCATTAGTGAAGCACTCATATCGATTATCCCAAAGCCAGGGAAAGATCTACAACGCTGTGGTTCATATTGGACAATAGCGCTACTTAACTTAGATGCCAAGTTAAATACGAAGATCATTACATCCAGGCTTGACGATCTTTTACTAGAACTGATCCACCCAGATCAGTCCGGATTTATCAAAGGGAGACAAACTCACAATAACCTACAGTGTGATCCACTTGGTTGAGAAAGTTACAAAAATAGACATACCGGCGGCTATTTTGGTTTTGGCTGCCGAGAAGCCCTTTGACCCTGTGGATTGGTCTTTCTTATTCCATACCTTGCGCCGTTTTGGCTTTCGCAATCCATTTATATCCATTATCAAGTCCAATTATGCTGCTTCACAAGCCCAAGCGTGGGTTAATGGAGTGAGTTCAAACCTAATCCATGTCAAGAGGGGGACGAGACAGGGGTTTCTCCTGTCTCCATTTCCATTTGCCCTCCGTATTGAGCCTCTGGCTGCTACAATATGCAGAAATCCCTCTATTCAAGGCATCAATTTTGGCTCCACAGAGCATAAAATGTCCCTATTTGTTGATGATGTACTACTCTCATTAACCTCACCCTGATCTTCTTTAGGGGCACTACAAGTTGAACTGAGCCACTTTGAAGAGGTGGCAGGATTCTGCATTTACTTAACAAAATCATTATTGCTTAATATGACCATGCCAGCCCCTGATATGGAGGCGGTGGTGGCATCCACCCCCTTTAAGTGGGACAAGAAAGACAGTACCTATTTGGACATTAAAATCACCCCTGAGTTTCAGACCTCTATCGAGCTAACTACCCACTGCTTTTACAGCAGTTGAAAACAGATTTTAGACAATATGCTCTCATGTATTACTCTTGGTTGGGTCGCATCCATACAGTTAAAATGACGGTCTTCTCCAAACGTCTATATCTTTTTCAGGGCCGACCTGTCGAACTTAACCAAGGCTTTCTATCCACTTTGTGCTCCCTAGTCATTTAGTTTATTTTGCAAAACCGTAGAGCCCGTCTCTTATATAAACTCGTCAGACTCCCAAAAGCCTCGAGAGGCCTAGGCCTGCCTGATTTCCAGCTATATTATGAAGCAGCCTAACAGAGTAATTTCAGAATGGTCAGTGTGCGAATAGGATAAGCATTGGCTCCATATGGACAGGGCGGGGAGATATATCTAGGACCTCCTGTGGAAACCTAAAGTGGAGCGCCCTCGGAATACTTACCTGAGCACACCTACAAAGACTACACTTAGGGTTTGGGACGAGGTGAATAGATCAGTCTCCTGGACTACCTTTCCTTCACAGTTTACACCAATCGATTATAACTCTGCCTTTACCCCGGCACTACAGCCTAGACCCTTCGACGCTTGGAGGGAGGGGAGATGTCTTACCATCTCGGTTCTTTTCCATTATGAAGGTATCCTAACCTTCGAACACTGTCAAAGAGATTTCCATCTTCAGCCTTGTCAGGAAGTGCCCTCTTTCTCCATGGTAGCTCCCACGTTTTGCCGAACTGTGCTGTGCTTTGACTGAGTGTGCCCTGGGCTTCTGCCAATCAGGTGCCCAGGGCCTAAACCTGCATTAAAAACAAAACTCAATTGGCATCCCTGGCCACAGGTCAGCCCCTGGTAAATTGTACCACAGGTACCCAGGGCACTGTGTCCATGGAAGACTACTAAGGGATGCAGCACTTGTTATGCCACCCTTAGAGGCCCTGTACCATTACACACACACAATGCCTTTGCAGGCTGCGTGTCTTGGTGCATAACAAAGTGAAGAGTCGACATGGCACACATCCCTGTGTGCCATGCCTACAAACCACTGCCCTGGCATAGATCAGTCACCAGTCTAGCTGGGTGCTCTATACCAGTGGTGAGGGTACAGGTGCATGAGCCCTGTACCCCTACAGTGTCTAAACCAATTCTTAGAAATTGTAAGTGCAGGGCTGCCATTAAGATTATATGGTGCTTGGAGTCTGTCATTACGAACTCTACAGCACCATAATGGCTACACTGAAAACTGAGACGTTTTGTATCAAACTTCTCAGCACATTAAACCCACACTGATGCCAGTGTGGGATTTAATGAAAAATGCACACAGAGGGCATCTTAGGGATGCCCCCTGAAAAACTACCTACCACTAGTGTCGAGGCTGAGTGGCTGCTTTCAGTTGCCACCACCAGACATGTTTCTGGACCCCTGGGTCGAGAGCCTGCTGCTCTCGGGGGCCTGAAACAATGCACATCCTAGAACGAGGTGCCAAGCCTCTCCCCCCAGGATGGGCAGGGTTCACGAAGGGGAAGCTTCAAAGGCTTGCCGCCTTTGTGAGCCTTTCTACTACCCCCCCACTCCCCTTAACACCCATAAATTGAGTATTTAAGGGACCCCCGATACCATATCTTCAGATTTCAATGGCCCAAAAGAAGTGTATGAAGAAGACAACTGCTGAACCAAGAAGTACGATGGACTTGGTGCCAACCCTACTCGATTGTCTGCTGCACCCGTCCCTCCTGGAGCCTGAAGCCTCTTTTTGCAGGCCTCCTCTAACCGCAAGGTACTCCAGCACTGGGTTGAACGCCAAAAGACACCAATGCACCTGAGCCCCATAGCCCGAGAATTGGACCAAGGGTGTCCCTGTGTGCCGGTGGATCTCAAGGGTTGTGCCCCTCTGTGGCCTCCCCTGGTCTTGTGTCCCAGTCCCTGCTTGCCACCCCTTTGTAAGAAAAACTCCGGTAAGAAAAACCTGACGTCAGAGGACACCCAGGCACTAGAAGCCCATGGACCTTGGAGAGCTCAACCGATTGTGTCCCTACAACCCACAGGATCCCAACTTACCACTACTGTCGCCGGTGTTCCTGGTGCAGCCTCCGGTTCGACCCCTGCAGCCTGTTTTCCAAAACAAGTTCCTCCATTCACTTGCAATGGACGCCCGACACTGTGTTTGCACCCGGCCGCACCGTGCCGCTGCTGGTGGTGTATGTTTGGTGCTGATTTGTTCCCCCCGTACTTGTCTCAAGCTCTGAAGTTTGAACCCAGCAGCCGCTTTTACTTACCTGTAAGCTGCGCGTCTTCAAGCACCCCCCAGTCTCCATTGGATAACATTGGGTCTGACCTCCAGCTTTGACCTATGCACCGGCCGCCCCTGGTGGTGCAGGAATCTAAAATTGTCATTAGTTAACATTTTTATCATATTAATTTAAACTAGTCACCCACTGTTTAAAAAATCTAATGTCTGTAAAGTAGTTAGGCCTTTTTAGTTCTTAGCATTTTTTGTAGGTTTCTAATAAGACCCCAACTACTTTAAAAACCATGACTGCTAATGCAGGGACCTCCCAGGAGATTAACCTGGTGCCCTATGCACATCTGAGAATGCCACAACTCAAAGAATTGTGCAAAGCATGGAAACTTGCCATGGGTACTAAACCCACAAAAGCCCAACTGTAGCAGTTGCTGGCAGAAAATGACAAGGCCCGGCAAGTAGAACCTCCCCCACTGGGAAAGAAGATGATGATTCCCAGGTAGTAGAGGAGGATGACACTGACTCCATATCTACCCCCTTAGACAGTAACACCACTGGTGAGAGTGACCCCAGTAGTGCCCCAGATGAAGTAGGCACTGGACATATAGATCTCCAGAAACTGGCCAGGAATATAGACCTAGAAGCTAAACTCTTGGCCATAGAAAAAGAAAGAGCTGAGCTGGGCCTAGGACCCATCTCTGGTGGCATCAAAATAATAAATATGGAGCAAATAGAATCTTTTTCACTTTAAGATCCCCGAAAGGATTTTCCGTAAATTCCTTGAGGGTGATGATATCACTAAGTGGTTCATTGCATTTGAGAGAGCCTGTCATGGCAGACCGGTCCACAGGGATCTTTGGAGTGCAATCCTGTGGAAAATGTTCTCAGGGAAGTGCAGGGATAGACTGCTGACACTCCATGCGAAAGATGCTACATCCTATTGCCACACAAAGGGTACCCATATTGAGGGCTTTGGATTTAGTACTGAAGAGTATAGGATCGGATTCAGGGAGGCTCGAAAAGCCCAGAGCCAGATCTGGGTAGATTTTGTAGACTATTTATCGAAAATACTAAGAGGTTGGCTAGATGGTAACAATGTACATGACTAAGAAGGGCTGTATAGTTTGATAATGAAGGAGCACCTTTTAAGTAAATGTCACCAAGAGAAACTACATCAATTCCTGGTAGACCTCGGTGCACTTTCTACTCAAGAATTGGGGAAGAACACAGACCACGGGGTCAAGACAAGGGTGACCAAAACTTCCACTGGTGGGGGAGACCAAAAGAAAGAGGCCAAAAACCCACCCCAAGGGAAAGAAGGTAATCCTAAAAACAGAGTCTTCTTCAGGCCCCCCCAAGATCTGCTCAGAAGGGTGGGCCCAGAGACTCTTCACAGCTAAAGGAAGGGTACCAGGGAAGGAGCTGGGATCCCAAAAAGGCTTGTTGTCATGACTATAAATCCTTGGGACACCAAACTGGAGACCCTAGCTGTAAAAATAAGAAAAATGCTTTTAGCCAACCTGCTGTAAAAGCGGTTGCTAACGTCCAGATGTGGCCTGACCATGTCAGTGACTCCATTTTGCAGGATCACCTGATTCCCCTTGGAAAGTTCCTTGAGGCTCTGCAGAGTGCAGGCCTCACTATCACGGCAAGCAAGTGCCAGACAGGGCAGGGCTCTTTTGTATACTTTGGCCACCTAGCAGGTGGAGGCCAAGTTCAATCCTTACAACCCAAAATCCAGACATTTGTGGACTGGGTAGCGCCAACCACCCAGACTCAAGTCAGGGCATTTCCTAGCTTGTCTGGGTACTACAGGAGGTTTGTGAAGGGTATGGCACCATTGTGGCACCCCTCACAGAATTGACCTCTAAGAAGATGTCAAAGAAAGTAAACTGGATAGTGAGCTGTCAGAAGGCTTTTGACTCACTGAAGGATGCTCCAGATTATTCCAAGCAATTAATTGTGCAGACAGATGCCTCTGAGCATGGATTGGTGCAGTCCGTACCTAAACAAATGATGGACATGACCAACTTTTTGCTTTCATAAGCAGCAAACTACTCCCTAGAGAGCAGCATTGGAATGCCATGGAGAGGGAAGCCTTTGCTGTGCTGTGGGCCCTGAAGAAGTTTGGGCCGTACCTGTTTGGCACTCACTTCCTAGTTTTGACAGATGAGAGGCCTCTCCGATGGCTACAACATATGAAAGGTGAAATCCCCAAACTGCTAAGGTGGTCCAAATCCCTAAAGGGAATGGACTTTACAGTGGAACACAGACCTGGGACTACCCATGCCAATGCAGATGGCCTTTCCAGGTTCTTACATTTAGAAGATTAAGACTCTCCAGGGGAGGTTAGTTTCATCCTCTTTCACATGTGTGTGGTGGGGGGCAGAGGGACAGGGTAGTGTGAGAAAGTGCCTCTCATTGACATGGTTGGCCCCCACTTTTTGGCTAGTATTTGATGTGGTTTCGATTGTAGTGCACAGAATTCCTGCCAAATAGGTCCCCTGTGCTAGTGCTTCTTCCCTACAACTATGCCACATTGGCAAATTCACCCCCCAGAAAGTTCCTGGTAATTGGTACCTGGCTACCTAGGGCATTGGGACTGAAGAGGGTCCTCTAGGGACCCCTCACCTAGGCCATGCAGATGCCACTGCTGCATGAAGGCCGGGTGCAGACAAAATGACTAAATTGACATGGCACACTGCCTGTGTGGCATGCCAACCAGCATTGCCTAAGGTATAGGTAAGTTACCCATCTACCACACCTTACAACCCCTGCACCCGAAGGCCCTGGGAATTGAGGAGCTCGACTGACTGTCCCTGCGACCTACAGCATCCGAACTTACCTCTATCGCCCTTCGTGAAGCCTCCAGTTCGACTCCCGTGCATAACTAAACCTCTGAAGCATGAGCCCTGTAACCGCTTTACTCACCTGCAAGCGGTGTGTCTTCAAGCCCCCCCCCCCCCCTCCAGTCTCCATTGGGTAACATTAAGCCCAACCTCCAGATTTGACTTCTGCCCCTGTGCCGCTGGTGGTGCAGTGTTTGTGCTTACCTGAACCTTGCCTTCTGCTGACCGTGACACCGGAAGACTGAATTTGTAAGTGGCTTACTTACCTGTAAAACCGCATTATTGTTTTCCTCCATAGGTTAACATTGCAAAGCCTGAAAATTGCACTGTGTCCACTTTGGAAACTGAAAGGACCTTGTATTAAAAACGTACTTTGCGAAGATCTTGGTCTTAAAATAAAGATTATTTTTATAAAATTGATGTGGATCTCCTTTTTGGGTCGTTTGTCATTTATTGATTATTGTTTGCATAACAGATGTCTTATACGCCCCTGCGTTAGGCCTAAATCTGCTCACCCACACTATCACAAATACACTTGGGTTTGCATTGAGCCCTGTACACTTCATGGGCAATGTCTGGACTCTGTGCACGGTATCACCACCTAGTGGTATACCATATACAGACCCAGCTTCCTACACTCCTCCAGCAGATTGACTACCAGGCAGTACCGCAGATGGCCTGGCTTGAAAGAGGATACTGCGTTAGTGAAGCAAATGGCTATCACACCTTAGCCTGCCTACTACTTTGTGAAGGGAGGCAGACTGGCATCTCTTCCAGAAGTAGGAAAGCCATAGTAGAACTGATTTTTCAGAAGGAGAGGCTCATCCCAGGGGTGTGCTCAGAGCTCTGCATGGGCAAAGAAAACAAAAACTATCTTGCATTTTTGCAGAGAGGGGTTCTCGGGGAAGTTTTTGGCCTTACCCCCATGAAAGTGATTTAAATTGCGAAGGGTTGCCCCGTGCAAACTGTTCCCCTTTTGCTAGTTAGTCCTCTCCTCCCTCAAACTCGAAGTTGACTCGATGGCTACCGAACTGGAAAGAAGACAAGAAGGACTGCACCTGATGCACCCGAGGGATCTGCAAAGACAACTGCCTGCTGTGCTCACTTGCGGAAAAGAGCTCTACTTGTTCCAAGACTGAAGAAGTTAGTCCAAGGGCTAGTTGGCTAGCTTCCTGTTAAGCTTCAGAACCACAAAAAGCTAAGGAAGCCCACAGCCCTCAAGAGCCCAGCTGGCCGGGAATGCATGAAAAGCACTTCTTTGCTGGACTGCTGTAAAGGATAATAGAGCACTGAGGACCCTGAGACTGCTGTATGCACCATGTAACTGTCTCCCTCGACCCAATTGGTCCCTGTGACTGGGTCCTAACCTGTGCTGGCCCATCCAAGAGAAGATTGGTAGTCGTTCTGGCACGTTGGCTCAGAAACCGCTAAGCCAATTACAATTTATGCTATTTAAATTATTTTATTTACCTTTGAAAAATTATATCTCAGGCTTCCATCTATAGATTTTGGTCGTTTTAGTGTCTATTTCAAGATAAAAATACAACCTATTTTTATAAATCGGTTTCCGATTTTTGAGTTGTAATTCTTACTTTTTTACTGTTTTGGTACTTCCATTTGTTTTAAACTTGTTCCTTTGATGAAGCCTGTCTGCTCTGTGCCACATGACTAAGCTAATGGTTTTATTAAAGAAACCTAACTGGACCTGATAAAGATTGTGGCATCATTACATGGTGAGGTCTGACAACCACACCACATTATAATTCACTTTTCTTCACTGACCCTAGCCCAAGTGTTTCTGGCGTTGGAAGCTAGAGACTGGATGGTGTCAACTGCAAGATGCGTATTTCTACATTGGAAGTATTTGTGCTTAGTGAGGGGTGCAATGCATTACCAGTTGGCAGTACACCCCTTTGGCTTAACATTGGCACCTCTAGACTTTACCAAGGGTGATAGCTGTGGTTGTTTCTTGAGGTTGGGCATCCCCCATTTTCCTGTACCTGGGTGACTGGCTGATCAAAGCTGGGTCGCCGGAGGTAGTGTCATGCCATCTAGTCAACGGTATTCTTGCTGTTCAACCAGGTCTTTTCATTCAACAAGCTCAAATTGTCCCTGAGCCCTCCCAATGACTCCAGTTCATAGGGTAATTGCTGGACACCACCCTTCGCTGTAACTTTCCTTGACTCATAAGATTACTGCCAATCAGAAAATGCTCCAAGCCTTTCAACTAGGTGCAAAAATTCCAGTCCTGAGGTTCCTATGTCTGCAAGCTTCCTGCATTTTCCTAGTCACGCATGCACATTGGCAAATGAGGGACCTGCAATGGTGCCGCCGCAGGCAGTGGCTACAATACAGGGAGACCTGTGGACTTCATGGTAATCTTTCCCAGCGCTACGCAGAAGCAGCTTGGGTGGAGAATGAGATGAGCCTGAGCTGCGGGATGGCCTTAACTCCCCCTCTGACAGTGGCTATGGTGGTGACGAACACCTCAACTTTAGGATGGGAAACTGTTTGGACAATGCTCAGTGCGATCAGTTCTGTGCTCTCCAGCATCAATTGAGGGTAGCATTAGAGGACTCATTACAGTTAAAATGGAATTGTCTACTTCACTGTGCTTGCCCCCGTCCCTTCAATACCCTTGATTCCTCTGGTTCTGAGAAAGGTGACCTAAGACCAGACCCAAGTCACTCATCACCCTGGATTGGCCAGTGAGGGTATGGTATGCAATCCTTCTGCGCTTCTCCACATGTCCCCTGCTCATGCTGCCTATCCCAGTTAGAGGGGTTAGTACTGTACCCCATTCTCCAAGGACACCACCTCAATGCCTGGAGATTGAGTGGGGACATCGCAGTTCGTTCCAACGGCCTCAGGAGGTGGTTTGTCATTCTTTCAGCGTTTTTACTCTGGAAGATGGAGTACCTTTGTTGCATGGTGCACGGACAGCAATGTGAACCCTGTACAGGCCAGGCTATCCCAGGTCATACAACTTGCACTTCACCTTGCCCAGAGGAGTTGTACAATTGATACTGTCTAGGGATATACAGTGGCACTGTCTGCATTCATCTCTCTTCTAGACCGCCAGTCCCTGTTGTAGTCATTTTCTGAAGGGATTAAAAAATCTATATCCTCTCAACCTCCTTTCTTGTTCCTCAGTTGGACTTTGAGTTAGTGTTAATTCTTTTCAGTGGGGACTCCATTTGAGCTGATAGACAGTTGTCCATTTAGGATGTTGACCTTGAAAACCAATTCCTAGTATCGCTAACTTCAGCCCTACTGATGCACAAAATGCAGGCTCTCCGTTCCTGTCCTCCATTTACATCTTTTCACATGTACAAGTTGGTGTTTAAAACCAGAGCTGCATTCCTCTCTAGCTGGTGACTCTATTCCATCTGAATCAGTCCATCGCCCTTCAACTTTCTATCCTTGCCCCATCCCACAAAGAAGGAAAAATGGTTACATAGATTGGATCCTTTGGTAAAAGTCAGCTAATGCCTGGATTGCACCAAGGACACATGACTGAACGGAACTTATTCGTAGGGTAATGTGGTCCCAAGAAAGGCAAGGCGGTACAGAAAAGGACTTTGTAAATATGGATGATCTTCTATTTAAGACCTTCCTTGCGCTTGCCAAGAAGGAAACTCAAGAAGGAGTCTGGGCCCACCCTACCAAGGCTAAAGCAACCGCATCTGCTCTTACAAGAGGAGTTATGATTGCAGACATATGTAATGCAGCCACATGGTCGTCTCTGCATACATTTGCCAAGCATTACATGCTGGATTCCACGGTGCCTTGAGGTTATCATTTGCCAGACCCGTCATGCAAGATTTCTTGGTTTAATGGTAGAAAAATCCATCAGAATAAAAAAGTTACATACCTGCTGTAACAATCTATCTGGTGGATACTTTATCTACCTGTAGATTCCTCACCGACCTGCTTGTCTCCCTGTTTGATGGATAGTTATGGGGAACGTTAATAAGATCCCATATATGCATATGTTTTGCTGCTGCGCTACTCTATTGATGTCAATCTGTCCTCTCCCCTCAAAGGCAAGGAAAAAAGCATGGAAACTGACGTCATTGCATAAGGGAAGGCACTGTATAGCTTCAGTGTTGTCATCTGATGCCCTTTTGGTTGTCATTACGAAGCCAGCGCCCTCTACCAGTGACATGAGAGCTTTAAAGTTTCTGGATCCTGTCTGGCACCTGGGATTTTTCCAAAGGAGAGGAATCTGTAGGTAGAGTATCTACCAGAAAGATCGTTACTGCGGGTAAATAATTTTTTCTTATGTGTCCATGGTTCAAACTTGTTTTTCTGATTCATTGATGCAAAGCCTCTAATATTGGGGCCAGTGCTGCAAGAATCTGAGTTGTGCTTGCATTACTGGCAATGATTCTAGTACAAAAACGAGTACACATTTTTGCAAATTGTAGTAATTTGAAGCAAAATAAAATGTACACAGGAACATCTTCAACTTGAAAAGCGCTTTGCTAAACTGTTGCACAACTTCAGAAACCTTTTCTCTGAGGCATCTTGTTGTAAAATGTGTTTGATATAGGCCAATATGTTTTAAAAAATTGAGGGAGAATCCGTGTAAAACCATGAAAACAAGTTAGTGGGCCGATTTTTAAAACAAGATCCACAAGTGGAACTGCACATGTATACTTACATTGATGCAGGTTTGCAACTTCCTGGAATTAGCAAATGTTTACAGTAGTATACCTGAAATCGTACTCCTAGCAAACTTGTAAAGGCTGTTTTTACATGAGCAGATATACATGGTCACAGGTTTGAGTCCCTGCGTGTCCCCTTCTTCCTTTCTTCCTTCCTTAGGTCAATAAAATGAGGACTGTTGTGTTGGATAACATTAAACATCTGTTATTTCAGCACCAAGAGTCCCTAGGGTTAATATGCGCTTTACAGATATGCAGTCTCTGTTATGTTGTATTTGTTCATACAGAAATCTCCTAAGTGATTGCAAAATCACTTTTTCTACACTCCCTTTTTCCCCACTCTAAAACATTTTACTCCTGGCCTTGCCACAAGTAAATGTCTACTTTTTCTGATGTTGAAAGACATTGAACCGGACTTGTTAAATACACTTCCATTCGCAAATAAATGGGTGTATACAAGCTTGTCAGTGCATACCAGCCCTGGAATTGCAACTTTTCACCTTCTTCCAGACCCTGTACGTAGATTGGCAGAAATGTGTGAGAATTGAAGCCATACTATAATCCAAACCCATTTTAAAACCTGAGCATAACTTGAGAGGCTGCCATACGTTGGCACCTCTCTGCATGTTACCCTAAGGGAAAAGTCGATTTGTTTAAAGCACAAGTAGATTTCTGAAGCACTGTGTCCCTTTGGAAAGTATTTGATAAAATTCTCTACCCCTAAAGCACTATTACAGTGCAATAAAGTGCCATTTAAGTTGGTATAAAACGGACTGTGGTTTGATCTTTTTAAATATGCATTCATAACTTCATATTAGCCTTGAATTAACCACAACTGAAGCTGGTATTCTTTCTTTCAGCTCTTGTCCTGACTTAATTAAATTACTTTTGGAAAAGGATGATATGCAACTGTTGCAACTTTGTCTGCATCTCTTTCCCGATATTCCTGAATCAGTTACTTGTGCTTGCCTGAAGACAGTCCTAAAGTAAGTAACAGATTAGTCAAATTCATTGTTGAAGCATCATTTGAAATTGATTTTTTGTATTTGATTTGCTTTGCGAGAGAATGTGCACCTGTTTTATATTGACTCCATAGATGATTCACAACTTTAATGAACTTGCGCTACTCTTTAGAAAAGCAACGCAAACTATATATAGCCCATTTGTCATAAAGTCTTATTTTGATTAATACAAATTCAGGGAAATCAAATCCCTAAAGATGGAGACATGATTTGGATGCATCATTAAGCAAATGTTTGAATTCAATCATAAATGCATTTAAAAAAAAAGCTCAAATACAGTTCAATAAAGCTTTTGTCATATTTTGAGTATTTTATTTTTTGACACATGTTTACAGGTGCAGCTCTCTTGCTTTATCACCACCCTTTCTGTAATAACTGGATCTATTTAAAACCAGTGCTCCTCTGAGGTTTTCATTATGTAAAAAACCATTCTACCTCCTCCAAACACTACTATAAGAAAACAAATCAATTTGAACTTTTTACTTGTGTGTCAATGAAGACTTTATTCTCCTTTAGCAAAATTTCATTGTTGACTCTTTCTTAAAAATGTTATCGAGACAACTGAGTAGCATTTTACGTTCAGCCATAGGTTTTTTTTGTTTGGTTCAAACTGCCTGTACATATTTGGTCGCAATTACAGATGTAAACACTTTTAGTTAACTTAGAAAAGTGAACCATGTTTTCTTGTTTCTCACGCATAGGCTAAATTAAGCCTGCAAAGAAATCCCAGTACTTTGCTGTATTTATCGTATGTAGATGAATATTATTGGATAATATACGACAGTATGCAGACTTTGCACCTCTTTTTAGGTCTCGCCTGAGCCAGCGCTTTAGCGCTTCTCTGGCAAGACTTATAGTAAGCGAGTTTTGGAAGTGCAAACAGTGGCTTTTCAGGCCTCCAAATACAGTGCATGTGCGCCGTCCGGGCGCGCGCACCATTTGGAGGCCTGAAAGCACTCGTTTGCTTTCACTTTCGCGGGCCACACGGCCACTTTGAAGTGTGATCGCGATTGCGATCACTTACATTTCGCGGGCGCTTTGATGTTCTCAGTGAGCCGCGCGGCCACTGCGAACATCAAAGCGCCCGCGAAATGTACACGCCATTTGCCACTCACAGATAACTCCGAAAATACTTCATGTAAATCAGTTTGGAATGTTCTCACTTCAGCCTCAGAACAACCTCATTTCCCCCCTTGTTTTTCATCTATCACTTTAATACTTCGGTCTCAATCCACTTTTTTTCTCATCACATTTCCTTTGTTTACCCTTTTCTCGTTTCTTTCTCAAATCCTGGTGCTTGCTCGCTCCTTTTACTGTTTCGCGCATTCTACTTTCTGACTGCACCTCCCCGTCTCAAAATTCTCGTGTTTTTTAATCCCATAACCTCCCGCACGTGCTCTCTGTCTTTCCTTCAGTATGGTATGTGTGTTTTTCTCTATCCACTGTTGCAGGTTCCGTTTATTTCTCTTTTACTTTCCGTTCCTCATAATGTCGCACCTCATTTCCCCCCCTGTTTTTCATCTATCACTTTAATACTTCTGTCTCAATTTCCTTTGTTTACCCTTTTCTCGTTTCTTTCTCAAATCCTGGTGCTTGCTCGCTCCTTTTACTGTTTCGCTCTTGCCTCCCATATCTTTCTTGTGTCCTATTCTATGCTTAATCATTTTACATCGCTCACATTTTCCTTTTCTTATCTTTTGTCTCGTGTCTGCTCCATTCTCTCTCCTCTTCCTAGTACTGCTTCTTCACCTTCAGCTCCCTCGTCCCAGTGTTGTAAACTTATGCAGGAGCCGCTCCCAGCACTTACCATCTTTCACTCGCGTTCACACATGGAGTTTGTAGTACTTTTTCTGTGCGGAAATGCGGTAGTAGTGCTGAAGAGAAGTAGCCACTGTGTAGTGCTCGGATCTGTGTTTCTTCGGTGCGTTTTTTTTTTTATGAATACATGTTGTGGGCTAATCAACACGCATGTGCAAAGCGCGGTTGAAAAATACTAAGCAAGCATAAGCTGTCGGGCGTTCACTAAATAGCAGGTATTAGGTATAGCATGCCAAGAAACGTCATGTCTGGCATTCTCTGCAAACTATCACGTGATATTCAGTGTAATGCTGACGGAATGCTCCAAGCACGCCCTTAACCGCTGCAACAAGCTGTCCTGGCAACAGAGCGCCCTAGGAAAGCAAACATACGTCTACGTATTGCCAATGCATTTGTGCTACACACTACATTTTGCAACATAGACGAAACGACACCTAACATAGCGCACAGACGAACTATGAACAGACCCCGCATACCGACAGGTTATGAAACCTGGGCATCTGCACGGGAAAGAAAAGCAGAGATGATAGGCAATACATGTTGATATACATCAGGACAGAACCAAATTGGAACCGCACCGGGGGCAAAAAAAAGAAGTATAAAAAGTTGTGCCCGAGAAAAATGGTATAAGTGAGCTTGACTGTCGCCTGACAAAGGTCTGGAAACAGGCATATAACATTGCTTTCACCAAACAACAATGGCCTCAATGATACACGCTTTCTGCGCCAGGAGAAACCAGCATTAGAGCTGCAATAGTTCTTGCTTTTTACTAATTTAAAGATATTGCCATTGCTATAAATATAGTTTATAAAACAAACACAAAGTCAGGCCATTATCATTTAGAATGCCAATAGATACTATTACATTATTAATAGCAATGCAAACTGCTCACACTTCCCTAATGCGAGACCTATTGCATTGCAAATGCTTGTTTTTTTTTTTGTTGACTGACATTATGCTGCCTACACTGCAGTGCCTAATTAATCAGCGCTGCAGTTGAAGGTGGCGAAATGCCAGTGGGTAGGAGGTGTGGGATGGGGCTTGCAAAAAAAACACGGTAATTGCCACAGGGCAAACACCGATATTGAGTGTGTTGTGTTTGCCCTTTGGTGAAGTGTTCGGAGGTCATCTACAACCTAGGTTGGGTAGTTCTAGAGTGTATTTGAAATTACCCTCCTTTGTCTTTGAAAATAATTGCACTTTGCCCTTCCATCAGGGCCTTCCATGAATTTTGTTTATTCCTCCAGGTGACTGGTTCAGTGTTGAAATAGATTAGTACACTAAGACTACCTCTTCAGTGTAAGACTATATCTGTGTCTAAAAAGGTTGTGATTTTTTGTGAGGTTTTCTTCTTTTTGTTTGGAGACTCTTCATTAAGGAAGAATTCCTTCTCCAATATTGAATCTTTTAACAGAATAACCCTGACATTGAGCCCAGAGTCCCATGGTAACCATAGAGATCAGTTCATGTCAAACATAAAGAGAAAAGCTTTAACATAGTCACTGAAGTAGCCTATTACCATAACTTTAAAGAGACCCAAACTTCAGTAAGCAGCATACTACTGCTCAACCTTCACCCCGTTCACCAGGACACCGTATTTCAGATTTCTACAGCACCCAGTGTGTGAAGGGAGTCTCATCTGAACTCTGCTCTGTCAATCACAGATAAGTTGAGTATTTGTGCATGATTTCTTTTAGAAATGCCATGTGACTTAAGGAAGTCGAGTTTGTTTGAAATAGCACCCTGCTCTTCTATACTTGGTTCTACCTCACATGGAGGCAACTGGAAGATGTGATGTGAAAGTAAAGAAATGTTACCTTTCTTGTGACTACAAGTCTGTTTCCCACTACCTTGCTCATTTCTTATTTCGGCTTTCGATTGCTGTTTTCTCCTTGGTTTATGAAGTATTCGAAGCTGATATAAATGCCCATGGGTCACAGAAACCAGAGGGGACTGAGGCAAGTATCTATTTTCTGCACATCAACAATAACTAAATATAAAAAGCAGACCATATGGTTGCTATTCTTTTCTAGTTAGTGATGGGAAAAAATCTATCGGCTAAGTTTGCCACAGCCATCAGGAAGATGAACCTAACAAATTCGTAGATGGTTAGGAGTCTTCCACCTGTTAAGTTCCCTGACCTAGATGCCTACTAAAAATTTGTTTTTTGGTATGCAATCTTTTTGGTATGCAATTCACTCCCTTCTGTTAATCGCGTTATGTAGCTAGTTTTATAACTCTCCCCTGATCAAGATAATAACGCTTGTCAGCTGAAGGACTGCCTTACATCGGTAGCTAAGTAGATGCTTAAAACTGAGAAGGAGTAAAACCGAAATCTTGCTATTAGGAAATAACTTTCAATCTTGGACATCCAATTGTTGGCCCAATTGTCTCAGACTATTACCGCAATTAAAATCCATAAATTAATGTAGAAACCATTTTTTATTAATTGTAGTTTTCAGGGATAAACCTGCTCGGATTTATTGATTTCAGAACTAGGTAGGTCTCTGTGCAAAATTCATGGTTTTAGTGCCACCCATCTTCCTTAGCACATTTCTTCCTCCAATTTGTAGCATGTGTCCACTTTTCAGTACTGTTTGATTTACTGGTTGTGGGTTAGCCCACGCAAGTGATCATGGTATGGTGCTGGAATTGTGAATTTTATTGATTACACAAATACATTAAATGAGGTGTTAGTCAGAGGTGCTGTGAAGTTTAACAACCAATCCTACAGTGCCAAACTAACTGCATGGTTTCCATGTTATTTATTCTTTTAATCAATACTGTGACCCGCTTCGTTTCAGTAGTGAGGATTTCCTCCCTACACAGCTTAGATATTTTGTAATGAGATTTAGTTGAAGAGAATTTATTTAGGAATCTGAGGAGCTAAGATCCTGCCATGAGGTAACAGGATGTAATGTTTCGTTCACAGCGTATTCTTTGAACCATGGTTCCTTTTGGTAGATTGAGTATATGTTTTAACACAGCACACTCACCTTGCTCCAAGATGTTCTTGTGATCTAAGAATAAAACCATCAAGTGTTACAGGGGAGATTTTGCCAGTATGCTTTCAGAATTGGGGCCAGAGAACCCTTTTGCCCCTCACCCCATACTTCTGGGTTAAATTTCGCAAGGGACACTGCTAGCAGCAATGCTATAGTCTTGGTAATTTTCATATAACCATACCATTTCAAGTTATTGGTAAAATGTAGCCCTTGATATATTGAACAGAGTACTATTTCAATCCTGTTCACATCAGATGACCAGTGGAAATTTTAAACTTTAAAAAAAACCTCCTAATCTTCATTTTTTCCCGTTTTTTTTTTAAAGAAAGTATTATACAGTATGTGGATAAGGCATCCCGCTTCCTCTGGCGGCCTATTGCTGTATAGTCTAAAACTATCAAACATCTCGTAAGGAGACCAGGAATATGCATGGAGCCCATTTTAGAAGAATAATAAGTAATTGATTTTAGGGCCAAAAGGCAAATCTGCCACCTATAAACTAAAAAGGAATTGCGCCAACACGCAAGCTTGAAGCAGGCCATTAAGTACTGTAATTTTCCTAGAAAGACAACCCGAGTGACCTAATTTTACCTGATCCGGGTTCGATGTATGTAAGGCCTAGATTAAGGTCAAGAGACGACCGGGTACATTCCATCCTTTATCTTTCTCCCACAGGCGACCCCTTTTGACTGTATCAAAGGCTGTGTGGAAGTCAATAAAACAGCTGCACATCCGTTAATTAAGCTGTAAAGATTTCATGACAATAGCCCACAAAGCCACAAAGTGGTCGACTGTCAAATGGCACTTCAAGAATCCACCCTGCTCGATGAGTTTATTTTTTTTTTTATTTTTTTTTTTTTTAGAAAACTTTCTCGGAAATAACTATCAGACTTATTAATCAATAGTTAGTGGGAAAGGATGGGTTTTTCTACAAGCCTCTCCACAAATCCGGAATCAAGCGAGTTTTGATTATCAATTGAAATAGGTACATGTACATTCTTGCCCACCAATTGCTGTTGGACTTCATAATAACTGCTGGAGTATTGTAAGGGAGTTCAGCTCTACTTTATTTTAGAGCTGCAATTGTGGACAGAATCTCTTCTAATGAAAACCAATTCGCCTAGTCATCATCATTTAGATGTGCAAGGGGTTTGACATGAATGGCAGTGAACCATATAATCAAAGTATATAATCCAGGAGCTTTCGGCAATCATACAAGGCAGTACCACTGGACAGCAGTTGGTAATGCTATTTACAAACTTACAACTATTTTTCTTTCCTCTAATATATTGTTTGTACTTATTTTTTAACCAGATGAATGCATCTTTAGTAATATTTGGTGTACCTTGCCCAATATATTTTTGCACCTTCCTTAGATTGCATTTCAGTTTTTGATATGAAGAAATATATTAAAACTCAGAGGAAATCTATGGTTTCTCCTTCTATCGTGATTGACACTGTTATACATTAATTTGAATACAGGTTAACACATTAATCATCTGAAGGGTGTACCAAGTAAGTTTTGTCCTCCTACAGCTCAGGGTCCATGGTTTGAAAGTTGGAACTTGTAAGGACAACAGCTGTTGAAGATGTAGAGGGTCCAGCCGCGTAGCGAGTCTTTTAAAAGGTTCACTGCGAAAGGAAGAGCATACTCCGTGGCTAATATTTCTCTAAAGGATGACTATAACTGAGTCATCCAATGATCACATTTCATATAGACACGGGGGTGGGGAGAGGGGGAGAGCCACTCAAACAGATCAAACCATTTTTGGCCAAACATTTGTCTGAAAAGGGCCACCCCCTTGCCCATGTCTATCTTAGAATGTCAGCTACTGGTTGTAGGCGGAAGAAGGTGGACAGAAGTAGGGCCAGTGCAGTTTACATCCATCCAGTTTACATCCATTATCCATGAACCAAGTGCCTGACACGCAGCTCTTCAAATCAGAGATGCAGTGAGACCTAATAGTCAAAAACATTTCATATGGACAATGAAGTGTATAGAAATATTTTAGGCTGCAAACAAATATTTCCTAACACTGTTTAGAAACACTTGACAGCAGAATTGACATAAATATAGTTTGCTTTTTTTCTTCCTTTTAGCATCAGTGATGCCTCTTTAGAAAATGTGGATGTGGATCTACAGTCCGTAATTTGTTACATTGATGTTGCCTCAGAAGAGAAAGTAGACAAACCAGCAGATATTGTACAGAATGGCTTTAGTCCAGCTCTTTTGGAGGAGGACAGCTGTGACGTTCTGTTGACACAGAAAGCCACCCCCACAGAAGCTACATCAACTTGTCCTGTTGGGATGAAAAGAGCAGCATTGCTGTATCCTTTGATGCATAAAGAAATGTTGTACTCTTCCATCCGTTGCTAGACTTGCATGGTAATTTGTTTTGATTGGGTTAAACATTCAGTACGTTTGTTCACGTGAATACAATGTTCTTTATTGCGGAGTTGATTTTATTTTAAATTTGCAACAGTTGATCTCTTCTAAGATGGGGTATGTTAATATACATGATGTTGGTGTTTTCAGATAAAGTTTGAAATTGGCCGTTTTTGGAATTTGAATAGTCACCTTTCCACGTGGTGACAGTTTGAGGTGATGAGGTCAAATATGTTTTTTTCGAAATATGTTGCCTTCTCATCTAATAGTTGCCTTCTATCACATTGTGCATCAGGATATGTGTAGATTTACTCGGAAACAGAACTTGTATTTTGAAGTAGGTTTTGGATAAATATTCCAATGAATTTTGTCTAATGCCTATTGGTTTCAAGAGGTAATATTTGAGAGACTGCTATAAAAAAAAATTCCAATAGTACACCTACAAATACATGCTTCATGTATTACTACTGTGCCCAAACATCTTCCACACCTGGGAACTACATGGCAACATTCAGCATCAGATGAAGTATGACATAGTTCAGGTGAACTTAGAGACCCTGTGCCAAATAAATGGGATTTTGAAAACGTTTCACAAACAGCACAGTATCAATTAAAAAAAAAAAATCTGTAACCTGCTCTTATGCTTCCTCTTGTAGTCTGTTGTCTACGCCCTGAAGGACACCACATCACACCATTTACGAGATCCAGTTATACGTCACATGACTGAAGGGCATGATAATATGCAATAAGTGCATTGCGGCTGAATACAGAATGGAGAGATGCGCACACACCCCATGGCACTAATGAAACTAACAATGCAGACCTGCATCCAGGTGGACGTTTCAAATACGTCCCTGCAACCAATCATGGGTGATGGGCCTTAATAGTTACAGATTATAAATATTATCTCTCTCCCAGTTGCCACACCAGAGCTGCCAGGCAAACCGCTTTGAAAACAGTTGCTTTGCAGCTGCAGAAGTATAGTACATTGTGCACAAAGAAAAGTAGCAAGGCGACGCAGGCCCTTAAGCTTGAGGAAAAGGAGAAACCACACTGTTAGCAAAGGAAACGCAATCATTTGAAGAGTGATGGGGAAGCTCCAGACTATGGGAACTTTATTTTCGCTGACCGTTTTCTCAGCGGAATGCATCCCTTGAAGACCACCTTTATGATGGTCAGGCCCTGACCAGGACAACCTTCTGCATGATTGTGGATACCACAGAGATTGACAGTTCTACTGACTCGGGAGTATCATAGTGATAGTGATTATGAGGTTTGCCTCAATGTGATACAGACCCTCCTCTCTCTGAATTCCCTACTACTACTTAGCTTGTACCTTTATCTTGGGGAGGTTTTGCCAGTTATTGCTGTCTGGATGTTGAAAAGGCTAGTTTTGTGTTCAGTGGAATTTGAACCTGTGAAGCCTTGCCTTGCCTGCCTCTATTTGAAAACCAGTAGAGGAAAGGCAAGGCCATCATCAAAATATTCGAAATGCTGCCTGCCATGCTTTTGCAACATCACAAAAGGTACAGAGCCGTCGATTCACTCTCACTGTGTTTAGGTCCCTAAAAAACACCTCTATTCAAGATGTGTGAACCTGGCCTAGATCCCTGTAAGCAGGGAATGTAGGAAATTAGATAGAATTAGCAGAAATGTATAGAGTATAGCATCACTTACGGAGAGGCCATGCAGCATAAATTATATCCTTTGTAACATCAAGATGAAATTGCCATGATTAGTCTCTTCCTCCCAGCGATAATTAAAGCAAGGCAAATTAAGTTTGTCTTCCTAGGCTTCCCTCATCCTCACCTCATCTGGCAGCCTCCATCTTCTGCTGCAACTGCCACCAATAAGTTTCAACTTGATTTGCAAGCTGTTTTCCTCGTCACCCCCTTACTTGGTGGGGATTAGTTCACCTGACATTGAAAATAAGGTCAGATGTTAGTCCTTTCTTGGTTTAAGAGGTGGGTTTGCCATGACAAAATATTCTAGCCCGACTCCATTATGTTATGTTACGTGATTGTGTAAAGCGCACAGCTGCCATAGCAAAGGGGCGTCCCGGCGCTGATAGCAGAAAACTGCACAGCCACTAACAGGGAAGAAGCCTACAACGGAGGGAAGATGTAAGTTTTAATTGCTTTACAAAATGCCAAATAATTCTTCATGCTGCGGATGGAAATAGGAAGCACGTTCCAAAGTTTGGCTGCCACAGTACGAAAGGAACGCCCCTCGTCGCGTACCCTCCTCACCCGAGGGATAACTGACAAATGCTGCCCTATCGACCGAAGTTGACAGGAAGTGGTGTATGGTGCAAGCAGGTTGGCCAGAATACCTGGGGAAGAGGAGTTCAAGATTTTAAAAGAAATACAGAGGGACTTAAACTCTATACGTTTGGCCACAGGCAGCCAATTAAACGGACGAATAGCATTGGACGCAGAGCATGACCTAGGTAGACCAAGGAGAGTTCTGGCTGCAGCATTCTGAACTCTTTGCAGTCTCAAGATTTCAAACTTGTTAGACCCCAGATAGAGTGAGCTGGCATAATCCAATCTCGACAGAATGGAAGCCTGAACAATAACCTGCCTGATGAAGGGGTCCGAAAACCCCAACAATGGTTTGAGCCCCCGCAATATACCAATACAGGTCCCCGCCACCTTCTTGGTTTGGGTTTGGAAGCGGAGGGCGGATTCTACCCAAACAGCAAGGTTTTTTACCACCTGTTTGGGGGCCGGTGCATGCCCTAAAGTGGCAGGCCACCAGTGCTCGCTCCACTGCTCAGAGTCTTTCCCTACTGTTGCTTACATCTTTCTCTATCCTATAGCTACTGCCAAAACTACCCATACAGTGAAAAGCAGGGGTTTAGGTCAGCCCAATGATGAGGGTGAGCAGGGGTTCCATGTGTTGCAACTCCAGCAAAACTCACACATGAGAACTTAATCTATAGTGTGAATCCTCCCCACGACAGATGAAGAAGGCTGCGAAACTTTCAGCAGATAGCTTAGTGCTGGTCACACTCTGGAATTAATAATACAACCTCCACCTTACCAGTAACTTTGTCCACCAGAAACCAAGGAGTAAGTTGTGCAGTTGAAGGTGTCATTTCTTCCATCACTATGCAAGAGATTGTTAGATACTCCTTGTTCCTCTAAGGCAAGTTTGGATACCTGTCTGCATCAGTTTCAGAATTTACAATTGGGATTGAATTTTCAGAAGGCTATCTGTAAGCCATGTCTGGATTTGCGATCCTGATAAATTCTATTAGCAGACTACAGAGTGAAGCTTGTGACCTGTATTACAGGATTTTCTGGCATTACTTTGACCATCATTATCAATCAATCCAGTGCTATTTGTAGGGCGCTCGGCTACTCTGAAGAGTATCCGGCGTTTAAGGTTCATCAACCACCGATCCACAGGAGTAAATTAAAAGGCACAATTGAACAAAGAAGTTTGTAGGCTCTGGTTAAAGGATCATTCATCTTTAGTGGCACACTGGTAGTAAGGAAGGGCATTCCAGCAAGAGGCGGCAAGAGCAGAGAAAGAGGTTCTCCCCCATTTCTTTCTGTTGATTTTTGGCACACCAGCCAACAAAGCATCCAAGGAGGACCGAGTCATTGCTGTATGGTAATGTGCGAATCATTTGGCGAGGTAGCCAGGACCTGACCTATAAAAGGCTCTGTGCCAATTCAAGCCCCTTGAAATGAACTCTCCTGAACTGACAAACAATGCAATTCCTTATGATGCACAAATTGTGTTGTTTTTCCAGATATTTGGGAGGAGCCAGGCATCCGCGTTCTGTACCATTTGGCTTCTTGTGACAGGACCGGTGAGTGGATCCCTCAATTTAGGACAAATTGGTGTGCTGTCCCCTTTCCCCGAAACCAAAGACTAAACACCATGCGGTCATATTCAAACGGTCTGAGCACAAACACAAAGCATAGTCTTTGCTCCTTCATTGAGCGTTGTCCTCTTGTCATTGAAAAGTTGTGTACGTATTGTGATCCTCAAGGAAATAGCCGATCAATACCAGGACTTCTGGTGATAGCAAGAAGAGCATGCTCACTGCCTTCTTCAAACACTAGCTTCACCAGTGAAGGACTGACTTCATTCTATTTTCGTAACATGGACAGTGTATCACCCATCTTAGTCCACTGTAGATACAGCTGTTCTTCCAGGACACACATTTTGAGCTTTCAGAATGGGATAATGAAAAAGGAGGCCCATATTGAACATGTTCTGCCTGGCCATCATCTTTCCTAAACTTAAATAACCCAATCCTAGAAATGTCCTACTATTGCCGTTTCCCCATTACTTCGATTGGCCTTTACCCCCATGCTTTCACTTTGAATATCCTAGTACTTTGACTGCCCTGTCATTATTGATACATAATGCTGCTTCTACTATTAAGAAATGTTTGATATCATGGTAAGAAAACTAGTGTGATATTTTTTTGGTTAGGGCTTCTCTAATTTAATTGAAACACATTTTGTTTAATTGCTGTGGTCAAATTAGGGTGAGAATAAGGTTGATTTATTTTAGTTAAATTAGGGTTAAAATTGTATTTAATTGAGGGTCGGAGGAAGGGTAAACCTAACTGGTAAGGTTAGGAACAGGGTCAAACTGAAAGCAGGTCAAAATAATGGGGATGCAGTATTGGTCTTTAAAATGAGGGACAGGGATCAAAATCATAACAGGTTGACATAATGGTAATGAAGTCATTGTATGGGATAGCAATCATGAGAAGTTGGACAACACATTGTCCTTTAGCTCCCAGGTAGACAGTGTAGTAGGAATGTGCTTTGGCCTTCGGCTGGACTATGCCAACGCTTTGTACCGGGGTCTCCCACTGTACTAACTTAAGAGAATCCCTACCCAATCAGGACTAGGCCACTGCCCCCCACCCACAGGAGAGTGGCAGGATAGGGGGTGTACCCACCCCAGGGCAGGGACCCAGTGGTACCTGCCCTTTACCTACCTGTAACGCCCCTACATTTAGTAATTAGGGGCACCCTGAACCTTCCTTCCTCAGATTCCAGATACCGAAACAGCAAAAAAGATCAAGAAGAAAGTAGACCTGCCTGCAGCTGCTAACAAGAGGAAGACACCAACTGCTTTGGCCCCAGCCCTACCGGCCTGTCGACGCCTCAAACCTGCTCCTGCTAAATCCCGGCATCTCCCGTGGCCAGCAACCTCACCAACCCCGGAGGACCTGGCTACTTTGTGACTCTGAGCATCTGGGACTCCCACGAGCAGTGGCACTGCTCAAAGAAAGTAACTGACCCCTGGCACCAGCCAGGAACCGCGAACCCTGCACACTCTGCACCCGCCAAGCCTGGCCTGTGCTGGAGTGGAGAAAGACCCAGAGGACTTTCCCCCGGCGACTGTGACCCCGAATCCGGCACCCTTGGACCCACCTCGACGCTCCTGATGACGCCTGCAGCCTCAGACCCAACTCCCGGGTACCTACCTATCCTCAAACTACCCAACTTACCTCTCGAAGTGGTGGTCGCACCTGAAGAATCTCCGTCCACGAGCTTGCAGCCTTTGTTCGTCCTTGAGCTTTTTCATTGCAATCCATTGAGCGCCCGACGGCTTAAAAGCACCCTGCACCCAGCAGCCCGAGTGGTCCTGGCAGTGCAACTTCTACTCCTACCTGCTTCCCCATTTGCCCTGAGCAAGTGACCAGGAGCCCAGCTCTTACAGCCGCGTGGCCTGGCAGTCAGCAGCCACCAACCAAGGGCCCCCTGCCTTCCATAGGATAACATTGGGCTTAACTCACTCTGCACCCGGCTGCCCCTGTGCCGCTGAGGTACTGTACTTACCTGACCCTGGGAGACCTCGGAGTCTGTGCCCAGAACTTTAACTCTGCCAGTCGAGTACTTACCCAAAAGCCGATAACTCACTTTTCTTCCATAGGGTAACATTGGCTGGTTTCACTCGAAATTTCTTCTAAGTGTGGAGTTTCTAAACTTTAAAATATTCACCTAAAATCAACCGAGTAACGAAAACGGAAATACTCACCTGCTATAGGAGAAATCCCGGTGCTGGATCTTGGTGCCCAGCACTGACTCCGAAAAGTACTTACAACCGTACTTACCACTAACTAAATTTTCTTCGATAGGAAACCATTGACTAATTTTCTGTGAAATTTCTTCCAAGTGTCGATTTTTGAGAACTACAAAATGCTTTAAAAATCGTACCAACTGTGAAAACGTATTTACTTACCTGTTTTAGATAGAGGTCCCAGTACTGAGCCTAGGAGCCCAGCACTGGATTACAAAAGTAACGAGAGCATACTTTACCCATAACTTGAATTTTCTTCCATAGGAAACCATTGACTGTTTCTCTGTGAAAGTGTTGATTTTGCAAACTTAGAAATATTCGTTAAAAATCTCTCAACTGCTTACAGGTGGTATTTTTTATTTATTCTTTATTTTTATTTTTAATGTTTTATAGATCGCGAACTCGACCCGTGAGGGTATCCGAGCGCTTTCCACGGTTTACAGAGGTAAACAAACAGAAAAACAGAAAAGTCTCAAGTACAGAAATGTACATAGGTTGGGGCGGGGTAGGGTTGCTGGGAGCACAGGGACGAAAAGGGGACACAAATGTATGGTTACAGTTATAGTTAGAATCAATAAAAACAGAAGACCAACATTTTCTCGGCGGGGTGAGTTGGTGATCCGAGGAAGAAGCAATAGTCTTGGATTCGACAGGCACATTGTGGTGGTTGAGAGCAGGTCTTGGACCAGGAATTTAACCATGAGGAAGGTTTTGGCCTCCTTCTTGAAACGTGCTAGAGAAGGGATTTTTCTGATGTCGGGTGGGAAAGACTTCCAAACTCTTGGTGCCGCCCCAGAGAATGCCCTATTGTAGGTTCTTTTTTTTTCTTAAATGGGCAGTTTGATTTCTAGCGGACCGGGAGTTCCTGCTTCCTCCAGATATCTCAAGTTTCTGTGCCAGGTAAGCATGGGAGTTTGCGTAAAGGGCCTTGTGCGTAATGCATGCCAGTTTCAGCTGTATTCTGGCCTCTAGAGGGAGCTAGTTTAGTGCTTTCATGTGTGGAGAGATGTGGTCGAATTTCCTAGTGCCGGTGAGTAGTCTGGCCGCAGCGTTGAGGCAGGCTTTTAGAGATGCCAAGGAGATCTTGGGTAATCCCGTGAGGGTGGAGCATCCATATTCCAGTCTAGAGATGACTAGTGCTTGGACTGCCATTTTCGACGAGGAATCGTGGCACGACCTCGACGCCGAATCCCCAGAAGAGCAGGTGGATAACTACCCTTGGAGGCCATCTCCAACACACGACCTATTCCTCAACAACAACCTCATCAAAGGGGCTGCAGAAACATGAGGTACCGCTAGAGGAGGAGAAGCAAGACTCCCGTTTCCTCCCTGAAACACTAATGCCCTCTCACAAAGGAAACCTTTATCTGCCCATGCTCCCTAGCATACTAGACCAAGAGAAGGAGGCCTTCCGCGAACCAGCCACTGAAAGGGCTGTAACACCCAGAGTGGAAAAGAAATAAAAATCTTTCACTCAAAACCCTAAATACATTACGGTCAAAACTCCTGCAGATTCAATAACTGTAGCTACTGCCATGCAGAGAAACAACGCCCCCACATCCAAAGGGGCCCCTCCAGAAACGGAAAGTAAAAAACTTGACTTGCTGGGAATGAAAATGGAAAGAGAAGGAGCATCCCAAATGGAGGATTGCTGACTTCTGCACTCTCTTAAACAGATACGGCTACCAACAATGGGATGAGATGGAGCCCCTCATGCAGCACCTTCAAGAGGAGTACAAGAAAAGGGCCACTGCAATGATTCAAGAAGGGAAGAGCATTGTTATCACCTGCCTAAAGTCCACATTAGATGCAGCAGATACCGCCTGTAGGCAGATGTGCACAGGAACAACCCTAAGAAGGCATGCCTGGCAGGGTGTGTCCAGTTTCAAATCTGAGATGAAAGTCTCAATCATCAATATGCCATTACCACGTGATGCCCTGTGCGGACAGGCTGTGGATAAATCCCTTCACCAGTTAATGAAGGATAACGAGACAACAAAGGCAGTGGGGGGATTACAATTCAGGGGTTCTTTCAGGATAAGCGGAACCACACCCGCGCGGCCCGCAAGTGGAGCGCCCTTTACATCAGGCCAACAACAAGAGCAGTCACAGGGCAGGTCACACCATGCCACGCAGCAAGCAACTTTACAACAGTGGCAACACCCCGCAAGATGGTCCTTTCAAGTAAGGGGAAGAGCTCAAGCTCCCAGAGGGGGAGGAGCAACAGGCAAGTGACTTACACGGCAACATATGCCACCACTAAACACTTGTGGGAGGCAGAATAGGGGATTACCCACTAGAGTGGGAAAAAATCACCTCCGACAATTGAGTTTTAAACACTTTTATTTTTTATTTCTTTATTTGCATTTTTATCTGAAATTTTATATTATTGATACAGATTTCACATGGTATAAGCAGTACAATGGGAACAGACATATACATTCAATGCAGTCTTAACTTAATTATAAAGACATTACAACTTGAATCTATAGGAGGTTTCATGCATATATCAAACTCCTTAAATCAGTTGCAACAATTACAATATATTTTATGTACCTAGTGAGGATATTCGTAGTTCTCACTCTTTTCTGCTAATTGCCATGTCCATATATAAGTATGATCCGATCTGCCTCTTGCAGCCAAGTAGGACCCATGTGATATAGGGTTTAAACATAATATGTCACAGATACTGCATAGAACTACCGCAAGTCCCCACAAAACCAAAGACGTTTTAGGGAAAATAGATCTCACAACTCCGAAAAGAAATCAAAGAACTATTACAAAAGTGAGCCATAGAAAAGGTACCTTCAGGGGAATCAAACAAGGAAAACTATTCACCCTATTTCCTGATGCCAAAACAAGATCTAACATTGAGGCAAATCCTAGACCTCAGATTCCTAAACAAGTTCATCCGCATTACCAATTCAGAGTGCTAACATTAAGCATAAAGCCAGCCCCAAGAGTCTTCACAAAGTGCCTTGCAGCGGTAGCAGCCCACCTAAGAAGACAAGAAATCCATGTCTACCCATATTTAGATGATTGACTAGTAAATGCACAATCAAAAGAAAAATGTCCCAGGGATATACAAACAGTGATTGCCACACTTCAACGCCTTGGTTTCACCACAAACCACAAGAAGTCATCACCACAACTGGTACTACTCATACCACATGCGAGAATGCACGTGCGCCCCATCTAAAAATGGATGTTCAACAAATGGTTGTAAACCACTGGGATTTGGCAGGATCCTAGTGGTTGTCACTGGAGCTGTAGAAAGGGAGATACAGGGGTGTAAATCAAGAAATATGACCATAGAGAGACCATTCAAAACACCAACTCCCACAGTGTCTATTGCAATGAATGCATCCCACAAAGGCTGGGGAGCACACACAGGCAACCTGAAAAAGTATGAGGAATGTGGACCAGCACAAATGCACTGAAACACAACAATTACCTGGAAATTAAGACAGTGTTCCTAGCCCTGAAGGCCTTTCAGTCACACATAACAGGTAAAACCTTCTTAATCCAAACGGACAACACAACAACCATGTTCTATCTCAACAAACGGGGAGGAACAAAATCATTCTCCCTGAGCAAACTAGCTCAAGAAATGTGGAGATGGGCAATATCAAGACAAGTCACACTACAAACAGTCCACCTATCAGGAAAACCAAACACTTACGACGGGGCAAACGCAGTACAATAACAGGCACATGCTGATAAAAGACAGTATACTCGAGCTGAAGGGTTTTCAGGCTCTAGATTGCATTCGCCAGTAGCGCCTGCACTGTCATTCCAAAGCACAAAACTATGCCCATCCTCTACTCACTGGCAGCATGGGGTTCTGGGGAATGAGGGTCACTGCGTTCACTGCGGGCTCCTGAACACAACCCTTTGGTAATAAAACGACTGCACCAGCAGCCTGCTCCAACTCCTATTCATCATCCGGGGCTGCAGCATTGGCAAGAACTCCCTGAGCGGTGCTCAGGCGAGGGAAGAGCAGAAAGGGAAGTGGGTGAGAATGGAAGAGGTTGGGTAGAAGAGGCTGGGATAGGAGAGCAATTTGAAAAGAAGCAATAGTGAACAGCGGGTGTAGGGTAATAGGGGGGCGGAAGTTGCTGCAGGGAATGAGTCGGTGCTCATACATTCTCTGTGTGCCTAACCAGCTTTCAAACAAGCAGTTCTCATAGCGGTTTTTTTCCGGATAGTGAAACTGAGGTACAGGTTTGTAAATTGATTTGCCCGGGATCACACAGTTTGAACGTGTTGCGAGACTTTGGTGACATTTCAATTCTCTTATCTGTTTTCCGGACATTTAATAACTTGATTATGTTCTTAAAATGAAAGCTGCTCATTTGTAAATCGATCTACATCGAGAACTGGAGCAGAGCCAGGCAGGCCACCATAGTTTAAACTGTTCAGAATGGGCTTATACCAGAGGTTCTGTAGAGTTTTTTTAATTGAATCGGATTTTTCAATCTGCTGCTTGCGATTTCAAAAGACATTGTAGTAAATACCCGTTACTTTTAAGTGTAAGACAGTTTGTGGTGCGAGAGGAACATTTTGTGGCTCCAAAATGCAGTTACTTGTGTTCCGCAGTAAAGACAAAAGACCCACGGCAGATGTTCTGAAAAGTTTGTCGGTAATTAAAATAAAGATAGTTTTCAAGCCTTGAAAATGGCCAACCTAATGAAGATGCATAGACTAGGAATGCATTTATGCAAAAGAGATCTTTTGGTGGTTGTTTACATGCAAGCTTTTCTCTCATTGCGGCGTGCATGTAACATCTCCTTAAGCAGTATAACAAATACATGTAAGATGCTTTATCACTATTCGCCTACATCAGGATGAACTGGCGAGAGGGACAGCGAGAGGGACAGCTATTAATCTTTATTGGTGCTGTTTGGATCGAGGTGGCACTGATGCTGCCCCTGTAATCATTATGAACATTAGGAATGAAACCTGAGCCCTGCGCGGCCATAGTAGAGAGGGTGCTGCGCTGGGGCAGGAACAATATTCCACAACAGAGCTTGGAGTGAGTGAGTGTAACAAAAAAAAGAGTTTCACAAAAACAACAGATAAAGACAAAAGCGTAAACATACCGTAGTGAGACGCTACTTTGTGGGAGAATACAAATGACGACAAGGAGGGACAAAGAGGCAGGATTAACCCCTGGCAAGCAAGGCTTTTTGAAGAACAATTGATGCGACTAATTTAAAGCCAATGGGCGGGTTGTAAGCCCATATAGTATCTCTCGAGATAGCGTAGGCACGCTGCCTAGGCTCGACCTAAAAAGGCGCAACTCTGGCATTCTTAGCAAACATTTCCATTGACAAAATCTGCGCAGCAGCCACATGAGCATCACCACACACTTTTACAAAACATTATTGTGTGGATATTCAGATGAACACGGGAGCACAGGTGAGACAAAGAGTACAACACCACCTGTTTGCTAAAACTTCCTAATTTCAGCCCGCCAACCCAAGGAAGGAGATACCGCTATGTCATCTAATACACAGCATGTGTATTCCTGAAAAGGAATCATGCTGCAAAAAGAAAATGGTTACTTACCAATAGGAGTAGTTTTCCAGCTTGAAGAGTTTTCTGGATTCACACATGACCCACCCACCTCTCCAGAAATGGGAGTACAAGCAACCAGTTGGGACAAAGGGGGGCAAAAAACCAGAAAAGGAATTTGAAAATGGTGCCTACACACAGGAACTTAAATGGGGGTAGGGGGGTGTCTGACGTCACACAGGGGTTGGACATACCGCCAAATGATGGTCAATGACACCCACACAAAAAAAAAAAATGATTCCGGTCCCAGCCACTAGATGTTAGAATAATGCACAGCATGTGAATCCAGAAAACTCTTCAAGCTGCAAAACGTCCCCTACTGGTAAGTAACCATTTTATTTTCAGTTTCTTACAGAAGTATGTTTTTGAAGGCACCTTGTGAATATCAGGTGGAAGTTTGTATCAGAGTTTTGCCTCGTGGAAGACAAAACATAGTCCTCCCCTCGTTGCACGAACCTATTTGGGGACTTGAGTGAGATTGGCAGAGGACGATCTTAATGACTGTGTGGAACAGTCAAATCAAATCAAAGACATTTGTAGTGCGTGCTTCTCACCTGTGAGAGTCTCAAGGCGCTTGGGCGGGGGGCAGCTACTGATCATACAGCCAGTTCTTGAGGAGTCTCCTGAAGGTCAGCAGGTTCTGGGTCTGTCGTAGGAAGATAGGGAGGGTGTTCCATGTCTTGGTGGTGAGGTAGGAGAAGGATCTGCCGCCGGTGGTTGTTCGGTGGATGCGTGGAATGGTGGCAAGGGCGAGGCCAGCGGAGCGGAGCTGGCGGTTGGGGGGTGTAGAAGGTGAGTCGCTTGTTGAGGTATGCTGGTCCCGCTTTGTGGAGTGCTTTGTGAATGTGGGTGAGGAGCTTGAAGGTGATCCTCTTGTTGACCGGCAGCCAGTGCAGGTCCTTCAGGTGGGCAGTGATGTGGCTGTGGCAGGGATGTCGAAGATGAGGCGTTTTGTATGCGTTGGAGTCTCTTCTGGAGTTTGCCTGTGGTTCCCGCGTAGAGGGTGTTGCCGTAGTCCAGCCTGCTGGTGACGAGGGCCTGTGTGACCGTCCTTCTGGTTTCGGTGGGGATCCATTTGTAGATTTTGCGAAGCATACGGAGGGTGTTGAACCAGGAGGAGGTGAAGGAGTTGACTTGTTGGGTCATTGAGAGCGTTGAGTCTAGGATGAACCCTAAGTTGCGTGCGTGGTCTGTGGGTGTCGGCGCGGTTCCCAGCGAGGCTGGCCACCAGGAGTCGTCCCAGGCGGAAGGGGTAGGACTGAGGATGAGGACCTCAGTCTTATCCGAGTTCAGTTTCAGGCGACTGCTCTTCATCCATTCGGCGACGGCCTTCATCCCTGCATGGAAGTTGGTTTTGGCGGTGGCAGTGTCTTTGGTGAGGGAGAGGATCAGTTGGGTGTCATCGGCGTATGAGACTAAATTGGAGTTGTGTGAACGGACGATGTTGGTGAGCGGTGTCATGTATATGTTGAAGAGAGTTGGGCTGAGGGATGATCCTTTGGGTATGCTGCAGGTGATATTGGTGGCTTCGGATCGGAATGGAGGGAGGCAGACTCTTTGGGTTCTGTCGGTGAGGAAGGAGGTGATCCAGTCCAAGGCTTTGTCGCGGATCCCCACATTGTAGAGTCGAGAGGTCCAGGAGGATGAGGGCCTCGGTTTCGCCGTTGTCCAGCAGGGCCCTGATGTCGTCGATGGCGGTGATGAGAGCGGTTTCGGTGCTATGGTTGCTGCGGAATCTGGATTGGGACGATTCCAGGGTGGTGTTCTCTTCGAGGAATTGTGTTAGTTGTCTGTTGATGATCTTCTCGGTGACCTTCGCCGGGAACGGGAGCAGACAGATGGGCCGTAAGTTCTTGAGGTTGCGGGGGGGCGCTGGTGGTCGCCAGACCAACATGGCCGCACATTTGAGAGGCTCTCGCCAGCCGGGCGATTAATCCATCCTCCAGCCCATCCACAAGCACGGAAACCAGCAATTGAGTGGCGATATCGGCGCAGAACGCATGCGAGCACGATCGCTAAGAATTTCAAGCTGCTCTGCTCTTGCAATCCGTAGTACGGGGCGTTTCTCTCTGCCCGCGTACGCAGCGACGGATATTCCCGAGTGCGGGGAGAGGCATGAGCGAGCACGCAAGACCGGGGATTCGCCTAGGCCGCAGAGTCCAGGCGAAGGTGCCGCGAGGAGGCGGCCGTAAGCCCCGGTGCTCCGGAGACGATCCTCAGCGACCAGAATACACTGTGAGGAGAGGTGGAGGACGTCGGGGGAGGACCATTCGGACCCGGGCCTCGGAGATCACCGGGGGCGGGAGAGGAGCTCTCATACTGCCATAAAGTGAAGATACATACGAGGAGCCGGGGGGGGGAGGTGCGCCTCCATTGACACTGGCCGGGCTGCATCCGCCGGATAGTGGCCCTCCTCAGCAGTCCTAACAACGAGGGGCCTTCCATCGAGACCTCTACTGGCAAATCGTCACCCAGATTTCCGGGGAAGGAGGCCCAACTGTTTGGAGGCCATCGACGCGAGGGGCTGCTCCCGTGAATTGCAGGGGGGCCGTCCCATCGATCCTTTGGCCCATTTCAGTGCCCCACGACCCGGATCTGCATTTTTATGGGGTGGTGCGAGGCCCTAATCGCGCCGCCTGCTGCTCCCTGCTGTTTTGGACGAGCACTGGTTCCGCTGAAGGGTGAGGCGGCGTGGGCGCTCCGTGCTTGCTCCGGTGGGCTGGGGCCCCTCTCTTCCTGCATCGCCAACATGGGGAAATCAGACACGAGACAATCTAAGCTCCCCTTTGAGTCCCACAAACAAAAGGCCCGACCCCCACCGATGGAGGATGGCGACTCTGATGGGGGAGACGGCGCTGAGGTGGATTGGAAGGCGCTCCTGCTCAGTATGCAAACGAGTCTCACCTCTATAGACTCTAAGTTGGATAACATGTCTAAACGCCTGGACTCTGTGGTGCATCGCTTGGATCAACAGGAGGAACGGGTGAAGGAGGTGGAGCAGCGGGTTTTCTGGTCTGGAGGACACCAAGGTTTCACAGATGGAGAGACTCTTAAAGGTGATCGCTGATAAGAGCGAAGATTTAGAAGCGCGATCGCGCCGAAACAATGTACGCCTTATTGGCCTTGCAGAATCCACCAATGTGGGCAAAATGGAAATCTTCATTGAGAAACTATTGGCTGACCTGTTCGGCCTGGAGGCTTTCTACCAACAACTGGTGGTGGAGCGAGCCCACCGCGCTCTCGGTCCCCGGCCTGTACCCGGGGCCCCCCCTAGACCTATCATCATCCGATTCCTGAACTACAGAGACCGGGATACTCTGCTAAGACTTGCCCGTGAAAAACAACCGGTTCAGTTTGAAAAATTCACGCTTTCCTTCTATCCAGACTTCACGCAGTCCGTTCAGGATGCGCGACGCAAGTTTGTGGCAGTCAAAAAAAGGCTTCTTCAGAGTGGCATCCAATACTCCATGATCTACCCGGCTAAGTTACGTGTAGTCCACCTGGGCAAACAGCACCTATTTCAAGATCCAGCGCAAGTGGAACAATTTCTGAAAGAAAATAAGCGACCCCATGACACTACTCGCCCCCCTCTGGGCGGGCACGGTCCCGCTCGCCTACATCTGCACTGGACTGATCGGAGGCGGCACCCTCCGTTACCTTTTTTTTTTGCCTGTATGGTATTATTGCTAGATCCTCCTTAGGATATGTCTTGTTCTTTTTGGCAGTGACTGCTCTACACATTTGTTTTAAATGCTCACTTAAAAAGCCGTAAAGCTTCAGCAATCCTAGGGGTTTCACTCTGCTTTATTAAATATTCTCTCTGGCACTTTCTCTCCCCTTCCCGTGTCTGCCGCTAGTTGTAAGGACGAGTGTGCAGCGGATGTAATATCGGGGGAGATCGAAAGCGGGTCTGGACCCCTTGTGTCCCCCAATACGGGTGTGACCCGCCAGGGTTATGATGTGGTTGTTTTTTGGGTTTGAGAGAGGGGGGGAAATATGCCCGGCATGATTGGGATGTCGGTGTGGGTGGGTGGGGGGGGGGGGGGTTGTTCTCAGGGAATTGGTTATGTGTTGGTTAAGAATGTAAGAGACAATGGTACAAAGCATACAGTTGACTTGATACCGGACGCGGTCCGTACAAAGGTAGCTATAGGGCATGTAGTTGATGGAATCCACGTTAAACAGGCGCAATCATAATAGGGAAATGAGCCGCGTCAACAACACGGATACTAACTTGGGGGGAATGATCTCCACCATCACTTGGAACGTGAGGGAACTGGGCGACCCCAGGAATCGCAGACAGATAGTGCATGTGTTAGACAGACTGGGTGTCCACATAGTATTTTTACAGGAGACTCACATGGATCCAAAACGCCGGAGTGGTTTCGCCTCTAGGTGGGCGGCACACTCTGTCTTTGCGCCATACTCTCATACGCTAGAGGTACTGCTATACTGATAAAAAGACATATCCCCTACACTCCTTTGGGAGAGGCGGTTGACCGGGAGGTGCGATACTGTTTAATGTGGGGCAGGATTGGCAATGAAACGATCACCTTGGCCTGCTCTTATGGTCCAAATTACGATGACCCTAGCAGTTTTATGGCTGTGTGGAATAAGATAAGAGATATAGGATCGACACACATGATATGGGGAGGTGACTTTAATGCATTTCTTAATCCAGTCATGGATAGATCGAACCCCTCTGCACATCACTACACCAACACGTATAGATATCTGAGGGACATATGCGACAACCAAGACGTCATAGACGCTTGGCGGCACCTACACCCTATATTGACAGAAGGCACACACTGGAATACTGCACACGCTTCCTGGGCTAGGTTGGACTACATCTTAATCTCTCGGGGGTTGGCCCCGGCTTTGTCAGCGGCACAACATGTAGGTCGCACTTTCTCAGATCACTCCCCAGTTATGGCTAAATTCCGATTACTAGACGTAGTGGGGAAACCTCCTACATGGAGATTACAGCCCAACATTTTACTTGATGAACTCTTCCGAACAGAACTGGGACATGACATTGAGGACTTCCTCTCACATAATAAGGGGTCGGTGGAGTGTGTGGCAACTATGTGGAAGGCGCTGAAAGTCACGATCCGGGGTGTTTGCATCTCCAAGAGCTCGGGGGTATTGCGAGCGCTGCGCAACACGCTATATAAACTGGAATGCACATTGCACCGGTTGGAAACCCAAACGGACTTCGCCACCAATGTAGACGCACAAATTCAATACAGAATAGCATTGACTGACTATAAATCCACTGCTGATAGAGAGGCTAACTTTCGCAGTAAATATTTCAAGGCAGGGCATACGGAGAGGGAGAGCGCCTGGGGAAGGCTCTGGCGGGAGTTGTGAGGCCCCCACGGCGCTCTAATTTTATCATGGAGTTGGAGGGTGATGGAGGGGAACTTCTATGCGACACACAATCGATCATGGCCGCTTTCACTACACACTATGCATCGCTCTACACCACTACCAGGGTGGGAACCTTGGAAATGGATGACCACATGAGTGAGCTCACTTTGGGATGGCTGTCAGACCATCAAAGAGAGTTCTTAGCGGCACCTGTAGGACTGGATGAAATCAGAGATGCAATAGGGCAGATGGCATCCAGAAAAGCGCCGGGGTTAGATGGTTTGCCTATAGACTTTTACCAGGCCTATGTGAACATACTGGCGCCGGTGCTTCTGGGGGTCTTCCACGAGGCCCATGAGTCTGGAACACTCCCACCATCGATGCAGGAGGCTTTAATCACCTCCTTGCTTAAACCTGGGAAACCGCCGCAGTGCTGCGATTCTTATCGTCCCCTCTCCTTGATCAACTGCGATGCTAAGATCCTAACTAAGGTACTAGCTAATCGCCTGAAGTTACTGATAGAGGGACTGGTGCTATCCGATCAAGCGGGATTTATTCCCGGCAGAGCTACCTCACATAACCTGCGTACCTTATTCTCTATTCTGCAGAATGTCGACCCTGACTTACCAATGGTGGCAGTCTTCTTAGACGCCACCAAGGCCTTCGACTCATTGGAATGGGACTACCTCCTTGGTATACTGCGCAACATGGGTCAACCCATAGGATTCTTGAGATGGATCACGATACTCTATCATAAACCCGTGGCCAGGGTGGGTATTAACGGTCGTATATCCGAGACCTTTGAGATAGCCATGGGCACTCGTCGGGGTTGCCCCCTGTCTCCTCTTCTATTTGCTCTGGCCATTGAACCCTTAGCTGCCCGACTCCGGCAACACCACCGGGACAAGGCTCTGCGTTGCTTCCAGAGACAGGTTCTGATATCCCTTTACGCGGATGACATTACGCTCTACATCAGAGATCCTTCAGTCAATCTTAACCCCATCTTGAGAGAATTTATACGTTTCGCTGTACTGTCGGGTATCCACATTAATTGGGGAAAATCTACTATTTTCCCACTCACAGTGGCGGCGAAACCCTTCCCCCTTGATTATCCTCTGCAGTGGTGCGATAGTGACGTCAGATATCTGGGAATACTGACCTCTCGAGATCGAGAGGAACTAATGCGGCTGAACTATGGCCCGGCGATGGACCATATTCAGACGTGCGTGACCAGATGGATCACGCTCCCTCTCTCCATGGCAGGCCGTGCGTCACTCATTAAGATGGTCATTCTCCCAAAACTCCTTTACCTCTTTCTCAACATTCCTTATCACCCGGTAAAGTCTTTTTTCAAATTCTTGCGATCTGAACTCATCCGGTTGGTCTGGGGAGGTAAGCGGCCTCGGTTGAGATGGGATCTGTTGACCCGCCCGTTTGCGCAGGGAGGCTTTGATTTACCGGATTTTGAGCTATATTATCAGAGCGCACAGGCACAATTCGTCTGCTATTGGATCCATCCCCCCCCCTTTTATGCCCCAGGTGGCGGTCGAACATTGGCTGGCGGATCCCATCCCTCTTGCAGGGGCATTATTTAGTAAACCTGCGTATCAGACTCCCATCTCTAGCTCCATTCTTGCTTGGCGGCACATCGCGCGCACAGTCCAGACGTCACTAGTCTATTCCCCACTGCTCCCACTAGCATACCAATCTTCACTACCCAGGAACAAATATTCAAAAACATGATGACCAAACTTAAAATTAAGACATGGGGAGATCTTTATCAGGGAGGCCATTTTCGTTCATTAGCACAGATGTTTGGGGACCTGACACCTACACCCATGGATATATTTCTGTATATACGCAGCGGGATTCAGGCGATTACTGAGACGTACCCTAATGAGCCGCCCACGTTGGTGCCTCTGCACCAGCTGCTCCAAGCTGACTCTCCTGCACACGCGGTCTCTAAACTATATCACACGATCCACACCTCACTCGATCTTGGGCCCTGTAAAGCATGCACTAAATGGGAGGAGGAACTGGGCACACCCCTGGAAGACTAGCTTTGGTGCTATTGCTGCCAACAGACTGAGCAGATCTCATCCAGCAGTAGATTTAGGATTATTCACTACAAATTCTTGCACAGACTTTATTGCACTCCCGCTCAGATGTGCAGGTTTGGCCTCCGAGAGGGTGACCTCTGTGGGCGCTGTCACGCGCCAGCAGCGGACTTCCTACATCTGGCTTGGGGATGCCCTGACATTTCTAGATATTGGCAGCAGGTTTACTCGGGCCTTTCTGAGATGATTGACACCCATCTAAATCCATCTCCAACACAGGCACTACTTGGGTACACCAAAACAATCAAGAGGCCGTATCGTAGATTCATTACTGTGGCTCTTTTGTTGGCAAAAAGACGAGTGGCCTGTCGTGGGGGGAGAGGCAGAGCCCCCAAATTTAAAGAATGGCTACAAGACATGGTACACTGTCAGGACACTCTGCTCAGATACGCGGAGCTTCTACCTACCGCCTCTAAACCCGTGGATATCTGGGGACCCCTTAAAAATTATCTACTGTCACATCCAACTGTAAACAATGAGTTATTAACAATGATATTACAGAAGCCGCGGCGAATTCCTAATAGACGGTACGGGGGATGAACATTTATCACTTCTGCAGTTGGGCGGCTAGTATTGGGAGTTTATGCTGGGCTGTTATAACCATCTATGTACATTGGTGATGTCGCGAGGTGGATGGGTATGATTGGTGCTGTTGCTACCGATGGTCACTCCTGTTGACACCCATCAAAAACCAGGTTCGGACAAGTAAGGTTGCACATTTAAGGTCGCTCCCTTACCCCCCCCCCCCCCCCCCCCCCCCCCCCCCAATTATTTGTTCTGGGCTCCGTGTAGGCTCATATGATGATTTTGTGGTACTGTCAATTTGAGATATTGTTGTACCTTGTGATATCAGACCTTGTTAAAACTGTGCATGCCTTTGGAAAAATGAATAAAAAAAAAATAATAAGTTTGCGGTTGCGGTCTTGAATGAGCTGTTGAAGATCTTACGGAGTTGGGGTGCGATGATGGAGCTCGCTTTGTTGAAGATGTGGTGGGGGCAGGGGTCTGAGGGTGACCCGGAGCGGATGATGTTCATGGTCTTGACGGTGTCTTCAACGTAAACGGGGTTCCAGGAGATCAGGTGTCCGGTGTGACTGGGGGGCGGTGAGTCTGGGCTGTCGGCTGGGTCTGGGTGGTGAAGCTGTCGTGGATGTCTGCGATCTTGCGGTGGAAGAAGGTAGCTAGGGAGTCGCAGAGGTCTTGTGACGGCGGGATGTCGTTGGAGCTGGGGCTGGTGAGTTCTTTCACGATGCTGAAGAGCTCTTTGCTGTTGTGTGCGCTGTTGTCGATGTGTTCCTTGAAGGAGGTCCTTTTGGCCGTTCGAATGAGTTGGTGGTGTGTGCGGCTGGCATTCTTATGGGCTGCATGGTTGTCCTGTGTTTGCTCGCGGCGCCATTTCTTCTCTAGTCTCCGGCAGGTCTGCTTGGATGTCTTGAGATCAGCGGTGAACCAGGTGGCTCTTCTGTTGGTGCGTCTGTTTGTGGGTTTCTTGATCGGGGCGAGGGTGTTGGCGCAGTCCTCGATCCATTGCTTGAGGTTGCGGGCGTCTGTGCCGGCGTCGATACGGTCGGTGGGTTTTGGGTGAGGGTGGTGATGAGCTGGTCTTCGGTGACCTTGTTCCAGCTGCGGTGGGGGATTCTTTGCTGTTGGCTGTGTGCGGTGGTTTTCTTGAAGGAGAAGTGAATGCAGTGGTGGTCGGTCCAGTTGAGTTCGGTGGTGTGGCTGATGGAGACATGGCTGCTGGGGGAGCAAATGGGGTCGAGCGTGTGTCCGGCGGAGTGGGTAAGTGTCATGACGAGCTGTTTGAGGCTGAGGTTGGCAAGGTTGCCCAGTAGTGTGGTGGAGTTGCCGTCATTGGTGTTCGCGAGGTGAAAGTTCAGGTCTCCGAGGAGGATGTAGTCTGTGGAGACCAGGGCGTGCGTGCTGACGGTGTCTGTGATGGAGTCTAACTGTGGCCGGGGTCCCGGGGGCCTGTGCACGAGGGTTCCTCGGACGGTGGTTTTGGGATCGATGCGGATCTGGAAGTGCAGGTGTTCGGCGGAGCTGATGGTGTCCTCTGTGCTGGTCGAGATCGTGAGGCTGTTTCTGTGGACGATGGCGATTCCTCCTCCTGGTCTGTTGGTGCGGTCCCTGCGGGTGATCTTGTAGCCATCCGAGATGGCTATGGCAACGTCTGGTGCTGATGAGTCATTCAACCAGGTTTCCATTAGGAAAGAGACGTCCGGGGAGGATGAGTCCAGTAGGTCCCAGAGTTCAACGGCGTGTCCATGGATGGAGCAGGTATTGAGCAGTATGCAGCTAAGGTGGTTGTGGTCCGCTTTGGACATACAGGTGTGCGCAGGCAGGTGTAGTTGCATTTCCGGCAGGTGAAGGGTCCATGGGTGAGCTTCGGGGTGACCTGGAAGCAGGTGGAGGATCAGCTGGCATTGAGTGCGTGGAGGGTGTAGGCATCGTAGCAGCGTCGTGGTGCTCGTGGGGGCCAGGGGGTCGGGCGCGGACGGGCGCAGACGGGCTTGCCTTAGGCGCACGTGCGCAGCGGTCGCCATGATGTAGGGGAGATGGGAGGGATGAGGAGCTGGGAAGCGAGAGCCGGGCGGTAGGGGAGGGGTCAGTGGCAGCGGAAAAAGGGGAGATCAGGGGAAGCAGCAAGTATTACTTACACAGAAGTATTACAGTAATAGGAGAGAAAATGAAGGTTAAAAAGAAGATATCGGACAATAATACACACAATGTAGCACGGATTGCACCAGGAGAAAAAAGAAAGAAATAGAGTACGATCACCGTGTGACAGGAGGATTCTGATGGATACATCTGCCAGTGGATTCCTCACCTTGTGAATATCCCCTGCGCCAGCAACATTCGGAAACTTTTGTAGCAGTCCACGCCGATGGGGTCGAAGATGACCTCGTCGGCGTGATGACGTCAGTTCCCTTTTTTCCGCGCCGACGACGCCAACGGATTTCGGGAATCGTTACTGGTAGCTTTACCTGTTACTTTGTGTTTATTCCGAAGTTTCTCTGTCTTTCTTCGAGAATGTCGGCAAGGAAGTCTGGTTTCAAGCCTTGCCATGAATGTGGCAAACACATGTCCATCACTGACCCGCATGACGACTGCGTTTGGTGTTTGTCATCGGACCACGATGTTGAAGGATGTTCGTGTTGCAGGAAGATGAGCTCGAAGGCTCTTAAGGAAAGAGAGGCAAAGCTCTTTATCGCCCGGATGAAGAGAAAGGAGAAAAGAGGTAGAAGAAGATCCAGGTCGAGGTCGGCTTCCAAGTCGACTTCGGGACATGCTTCAAAGAGCAAGAAGCATAAGAAGAAAAGGAGGCATTCGTCTCATCATAAGGCCTCGACGTCGAAGTCTAAATCACCCGCTCGGCGTCGAAGGGAGTCAGTGTCTCCTTCTCCTGTCCCGGCTTCGCCTCTTGCTCCTTCTCCTGTGTTTTCTCCGGCTCCAGCTGATTCGCCGGTGCCGGCGTCCTCTCCGGCGCCGAGGGCTTCTCCGGGTCCTGCAGGTCCTTCGGCTCCGTCTCCGACTCCGGCCCAGGATGAGGATGATCAGGCTCCGGGTGAGTCTGTGACGCCGCAAGTTCCACCGTCGGCGCCGGCAGGCCCGAGTCCGGTGTTACCTGACCAGTATCCGGCATTCCCGAATCCAGGTCAGGACCCCTCGCATTATCTCAATGCGATGTATGGGGTGTTCTCACGGGCCATGTATTCCTCTGGTGCACCTATGGGTCCGATGGGTCCGATGGCTTTTAATCTGGGAGTGCCGCAGGTTTATCCTCAAGCACCGTTTATGCCTTTCTTCCCAGCGACGCCGTCTTGGCAGATGCCGGCGCCGAAAACATCGACGCCGCTTCCCTCTTCACCGGCGCCGACTCGACCTCGTTCGACGCCGGCTGCTCCAGCTGATCCGCGTTCGACGCCTCTGCCGGCGCCGTCGGATTCGATCACGGCGCCGCCGACGCCGCAGGTGCGGATCCGTTCCAGGAGGGAGGCGCAGAGAGTGCTGGAGGAGAGGCGCTATCTTATGGATGAGGCAGAAGAGGGAGAATTGGTCGAATCCGATGAGGTGTTTGACGAGTTGAAGGAGGCAAGTGGGTTGGATTTGTCTCCGGAGTGGGAGATCACTCCTCCTTCAGATGAACCTTCTAAAGACGCGGCACCTTATCATGCTGTAATCAGAAAGGCTGCAGAGTTGTTGGACCTTCAATTGCCATCTGTTGAGTTCAAGTCGAATATCTTGACTGAGGTGTTGCACTCTCCAACTGCGGTGTCAGAGCCGCTGTTGCCTTTTAATGAAGCTATATTGGAGCCTGTGTTGGATGTGTGGCGCAAGCCTTTTTCGGCTCCTGCAGTGTCCAAGGTGGTTGCAAGGAGATATAGGGTGGCTCCGGGGGATCCTGAGTTTTTGTCATCACACCCTTCACCTGAAAGTCTGGTCGTTCAGGCTGCTTGTTCTGGACGTTCAAAAGGTGCTTTTCCTCAGGTCCCAGGGGACAGAGAGGCCAAGAAGGTGGACCAATCAGCCAAGAAAGTCTTTTCTTCAGCCAGTATGGCATTAAAGTCTTCTAATGCGACTTGTTTATTGGGGCGCTATATCCATGCGCTTATGGATTCAGCTAAAAGGTTGGCTCCGAAGCTGTCGGAGGAGGATAGGGCAGGCTTCAGTGAAGTACTGTCGGATGCCCAGGCGGCTGCTCGCCAGGTTATACAGAGTGGCTTGGATACAGCAGACTCAGTTGCCAGGGTCATGGGATCTTCAGTTGCCACCAGGAGGGGTGCATGGCTTAAGTCCTCCGAATTTTCTTCAGATGTCCAGTCGACCTTGTTGGACTTACCTTTTGATGGGTCTGGTCTGTTCGGGAAGAAGGCTGATGCTGCTCTCGAGCGCTTCAAAGAGAGTAAGGCTACGGCTAGGTCGTTGGGCCTTCAATCCCAGCCGAGAGGTACTTTCAAGAGGTACAGAGGTTTTGGAAGGGCGAATTTTCGTTCTTATAGACCAGCCCAGCAGCAGCAGCAGCAGCAGCAAAGCTCCAAGGGATATAGAGGAAGACTTAGAGGTCGCTCACGTGGCCGTCAACTCTCCTCCTCCTCTTCCTCTTCCTCAGCCCCTCCCACCACCGCAAAACAGCCCTAGATTCGACATTCCGGATCATGCTGGTCCTGTGGGGGGCCGGCTTACCCATTTTCTGCAAGATTGGGAGTCTGTAACTACAGATCTCTGGGTTCTGGATCTTGTAGAAAATGGGTACGCCCTTCCCTTTCGGGAATTTCCTCCAATTTACCCTCCTTGCCAGGGTGCTTGCTCGGAGGACCACCGTCTTCTCCTGCAGGAAGAAGTCCTGAAGTTGTTTCAGAAAGGTGCGATAGAGGTGGTTCCGGAGCAGGAGAGGGGTCAGGGATGCTACTCCCGGTATTTTCTGATCCCGAAAAAGGACGGCAGATTGCGTCCGATACTAGACCTCAGAATCCTGAACTTTTACCTGAAACAGGAAAAGTTCAAGATGCTCACCCTTGCGCAGGTTCTTCAGGCGCTGAATCAGGAGGACTGGATGGTGTCGCTCGACTTGCAGGATGCGTATTTTCACATCCCCATTCTGAAGTCGCACAGGAAGTATCTCCGTTTCACGGTAGGGTCGCAACATTATCAGTTTGCGGTCCTCCCGTTTGGTCTTACTTCGGCACCTCGAGTCTTTACAAAGGTGATGGCAGTGGTGGCAGCCCATCTCAGGAGATCGGGAATTTCGGTTTTCCCTTATTTGGACGACTGGCTGATCAAGGCGGAGTCGTCGGAGAAGGTGCTGTGTCATCTGCAGGTTACAACTCGGCTGTTGTACAGATTGGGTTTTTCGATCAACGTGCCCAAATCTCACCTGGTGCCCTCTCAGCGCAACCTGTTCATAGGTGCGGTACTGGACACTACTGTGTGTCGAGCATTCCCTCCTCCTCAAAGGATTCTCGACATACAGGAAATGATTCCTTTGTTTTTCAGCGGAGCGGTTGTTCCAGTTCTGAAGGTCCTTCGCCTGCTCGGTCTGTTCGCTTCCTGCATACTGTTGGTCAACCATGCACGCTGGCACATGAGGGCGCTCCAGTGGTGCCTCCGCAAGCAGTGGTATCAGCACAAAGGGGATCTCAGGGAGTCTGTGAGGATCTCCAGAGAAGCTGCAGCGGATCTATCTTGGTGGAGCGTGGAGGGCAATCTGTCTCAAGGAAGGCCCTTTCATCTACCTCCATCGGTGACCACAGTGGTAACGGATGCATCCACTTTAGGGTGGGGTGCGCATCTGGGGGATCTGGAGATCAAAGGTCTTTGGTCTCCAGAGGAAAGGTTGCTTCACATCAACCTTCTGGAGTTACGGGCGATACGCTTGGCGCTCAAGGCCTTCCTCCCTTCCCTTCGCGGTCAGTCTGTTCAGGTCCTGACGGACAACACTACCGCGATGTGGTATATAAACCAGCAGGGAGGAGTGGGGTCTCTTTGTCTATGCAGAGAGGCCCTGCGTCTTTGGTCCTGGGCTCAGGACCATCGGATTTGTCTGATGGCGAATCATCTGGCCGGGGTGCTGAACGTGCGTGCGGACAGTCTCAGTCGGCAGTTCTCCGCCGACCACGAGTGGAGGCTCCATCCGGAGGTAGTTCGTCACGTCTTTCGGACGTGGGGAACTCCTCGGGTGGATCTGTTTGCCACTTTCGAGAACGCGCACTGCCTGTCATTCTGCAGTCTCCAGTATCCGATGCAGGGGGCGTTGGGGGACGCGTTTCAGTTGAGTTGGGGCTCACGACTCCTTTACGCGTTTCCTCCCATACCCTTGATTCCTCGGGTTCTGAGGAAGATTCGCCAAGACCGGGCCCAAGTTATATTGATCGCCCCGGATTGGCCAAGAAGGGTGTGGTACACAGATCTTCTCCACCTCTCCTCGTGCCCTCCGCTCCGTCTCCCTCTGAGGGCAGACCTCCTCTCGCAGTCGGAGGGGCAGGTTCTACACCCCCACCTCCAGAGCTTACACCTTCATGCCTGGAGATTGAACGGGGCAACCTGAATTCTTTCTCTCTCCCGCCAGATGTGGTGGATGTTATTTTATCGGCCAGGCGACACTCCACCAAATCCATATACTCCTATAGGTGGTCTAAGTTCGTTCTCTGGTGTGGAGAGAGGTCGATTGATCCCTTGAAGGCTCGTTTGTCTAACATTCTGCAGTTTGCTCTTTCTCTTGCTCAGCAAGGCTTTGCTGTGGCTACTGTAAAGGGATATTTATCTGCTTTGTCGGCTTTCCTATGCCTGCCGGATCAGCCGTCCTTATTTAAATCACCTATTGTGCTTAGATTTCTCAAGGGCCTTACGAATAAATTTCCTCCTACTCCCTTTATTGTACCTCAGTGGGACTTAAATCTTGTACTGACTTATCTTATGGGTTCTCCTTTCGAGCCCTTACATAAGTGTCCCTTGAGGCTGTTGTCTTTTAAGACGGTTTTCCTCGTTGCTATCACTTCGGCAAGGAGAGTAAGTGAGCTTCAAGCTCTTAGTTCAAAACCCCCATTCTTGACTGTGCATGCTGAACGAATGGTTCTCCGGACCAGGGCTGCGTTTTTGCCTAAGGTGGTAACTCCCTTCCATCTGGGGCAGTCCATTACCCTTCCTTCCTTTTATCCTCCCCCACACCCTTCCAAGGAGGAGGAGAGACTTCACCGCTTGGACCCTAAGAGGGCGGTGAGCTTTTACCTGGACAGGACTAAGGACTACAGGATTGATGACCAGCTCTTTGTGGGCTTTGCTGGCTGCAGAAAGGGTCGTGCGGTGCACAAGCGCACTCTTTCAAGATGGATTGTGCTATGCATCAAGATCTGCTACTCCCTAGCTGGTAAGGAGCCTCCGGAGGGTTTAAGAGCTCATTCCACTAGAGCAAAGTCTTCTACCTCTGCTTTGTCTAGGGGTGTTCCTGTGGAGGACATTTGTAGGGCGGCAACTTGGGCCTCCCTTCACACCTTTGCAAAACATTATTGTTTAGACTCTGAGGTGAGGAGGGACGGACATTTTGCTCGTTCCGTCCTTCAGGATTTTCTGGTATAGGGGGATGGACACCCTCCTCCGGGAGTGGGGACTGCTGTGGAATCTATTCACAAGGTGAGGAATCCACTGGCAGATGTATCCATCAGAAGAACAAGTTACTTACCTTCGGTAACGCTTTTTCTGGTGGATACAGTATCTGCCTGTGGATTCCTCACTGACCCACCCGCCTCCCCGTTGTCCATCCTTCTATACCAGTGACTCTGACGGTAATTCTATTGATGATTTCAAATGTATTTATGACTGTCAAGGACATTGGGTTATTTCTAGTGCTTTGATGTTTCTTCTCCGCACTGTGTGTGTTGATATGCATATTGTGTACTGTGTATGCTGTTTATGTACATATTGCTGTCAGTCCGTCCGTGTGCCTCGAAGGCACGGAAAAAAGGGGCGGAACTGACGTCATCACGCCGACGAGGTCTTCTTATGGAGCCGGTGACGTCAGTGGAGTCGCGAGCGGAGCCGTGCCTCTGTGACGTCATCTTCGACCCCATCGGCGTGGACTGCTACAAAAGTTTCCGAATGTTGCTGGCGCAGGGGATATTCACAAGGTGAGGAATCCACAGGCAGATACTGTATCCACCAGAAAAAGCGTTACCGAAGGTAAGTAACTTGTTCCTCAGGACCCGGGTGGTATCGAACCCTGCCAGGAGAGGGGCTGGCTGGCTTCTGGGCGAAGCAAGGCACCGCGGAGCTGCCAAGGGGAGTGTGTGCCTTGGACCGAAGTCTGAGGACTGTAAGGTAAAATCCCATCACAAAGGTAATAAAGTTCTGTCTTATAATAACTAAGACTTCAAATTGCATTCTTTTGTGGACTGAAAGCCAGTGAAGGTGCCTGTGTGGTATGTTGAGAATAAGTCTGGCTGCAGCATTCTGAACTAACTAAAGTCGATGGATGAAACATTTGTGAATACCTAAGAAAAGAGAAATGGCATAATGAAACCTCACTGTGATGACTGTGTAAACAATAATTTTGCATGACTCGACAGGAAGAATATAAAAAAAATAAGTACTCGTAAAAGAGTGAGACCAGCAGCAACTGTGGAGATTTGGGGGTAAAAGAAGAGATTGGAATCAAATTTATTCCCAAATTTTTAATGACTGAAGCGGGAGGTAGAGGATAACCCAATTCAGATGGTGGCCAGGCATGAAACTGCATAACATTAATGGAGCCGAAAATCAAAATCTCAGTTTTGTTAGTATTCAGTTTAAGACAGAAAAAATATTTCACCTAAGAGAAATTGCTTGCAATAGAGACGATGAATTCTGTCCTGTCAGTGTAAGAAAGGATCTTAAGCCCAAAGGATTGGACCAAATCAACCAGGGACATTTATACATTGAGTAGGTTTCAACCAGGGCCAAGTAATCATATCCATCATCTGCTTTATAATCTGTGGATTTAACACAAAAAAATGTTTCTAGCTCAAATGGATCAAAGGTTACAAACCGTATGGCAGCTCTGGTTCCAGTGCACCAAAAGGCTTCTAGAAGGCTTTTTGCCAAAGGTTGACTGGTCAGCTTTCAGTCGCTTGTTTCTGTATTTGGGTGTTAAATTGGTAATGCGATCAGAAAATGTGGCGCATTATGCCGCATAATTTGCCTTTTTTTGCTGCATAATTTAGTCATCCCTGCTGCATTATTTGGTCCTCACCTGGTGCATAATTCTAGTGACCTTGGCTTCAACTCGATGATCCCTGAAGAGCCCTGTATTTCAGATAAAAAAAGAAAGAGGGGAAGCTAACTGCCTGAGAAATAAAATAATGCAGCCATCTGAGTGCGGGGCTGCAAATGCCAAGCTTTCTGGAGCATTGTGCAGCTGTACAGTTTGAGACACCGTACCAAATGTCGCAGATGGTTTCATGAGTACTAAGACAACTCAATTGCTTTGGTTAAGAGAAGTTATAATTTGTCCTGCTGCAAAGTTGTTTCTATACTATGTTTTGGTCTAAATCTTGACTGAGGGACGTAGTAATGCAATTGTGGCTTGAGGAACGTTAGAAAGAGCTTTGCTGTGTGATTGAGAAATAGGTTGCTGAGAAGTATCAGGAGAGAGGACTGGTTTGACAATTTCTAAGAATCCTCTCATAGCATTTGTAACTTGAGTGATTTTATTGACCTATATATTATTCGGTTTGGGCTGGCCTCATAAGTTTGTGGTCGTTTTTGACTGTGACTTTGTACCTAACAACATCGGAGTCTTAATTGACCCTCTTTTCTTTCAAGTCATTTACATATGCATTTAGCATCCTTGTGGGGCCAGAAAACCAAGGTACTGAAGACTGTTGCTTAGGAGTTTTTTTTTGTTTTAGGAGGAGCAATTTGATCAATTGATACACATACTTGTCAGTGGTGCCACACAGGTCTAATGGAGGCCACTTCCGAACTTGTTCAAGCTTGTGGGTATTGAGACTGGACCAGAGGCATTAAAGGTTAGGCTGAGAAAAAAAATTACTCCTAGACGTAGGTGCACAGATTTTAATAAGTACGAGGAAATGGTCTGTCTACATGAGGCAGAGGATTATACACTTGTAGCAGGAAAAGATCGCAAAACACTAAATCGATGGTGTGACCGCAAATGTGTGTCAGTGTGAGACCGGCTGGGGAATGATCAATGCCAATAGATCATCCTTAAGAGTCCAGCTTTGGGTGGTTCCGGAGCTCTGCGACTTGTGTAGCAGTGAGCAACACAAACGGGACCTACACGGGAGCTGCACACTGAGGCCTACCCGAAAGACCTGGTGCTCACTGTGGAAATTGGGGTACCTGTTGCAGAGGAGGACTTCGCTTCTGTTTGTGCTTTGTAGATGGCGGCAGACTGCTCCCGGAGAGCGCAGGTGGGGGTTGCCCTTGCCACTGGATTAAGGTGCGCTGTCTTGCCCACAAGATCACGGAGGAGAAGCTGCACAGACGCCGGACTGCCCGTGTTTGTATCTGGAGCGCTACTGCAACTGAGGTGGGTGCACCTGACCGTCCGTGAGCCAGAGGGGCAGCTGCCCAGTGACGTGGTGTGACTGCGGTCTGCTGGGGTGAGGTGGGACTGCTCCCTTGTTTTCGAGGGCCGTTGTCTCACCCCTACCCAATCCACAAACCCTGGGTAAAGGGAGATCCAGATGCAGTGCACCTTGGGCTCGCACTGGGCTGCTGCACCTGCCTTCTAGTTTCCAGGCCTTGCTGGAAAAACCTGCTTGGCCCCTCGCCCCACTGCTCCAGAGTGCCCTGATGCTAGCCCCACACACAGTAATACTGCATATGACATTGACTCCGCCATAGAGGATATTAAACACTGTGCTTCAGCTGAGGGGGTCTGGTGGACGATCTAATGCATGCTGCTACCAACCATGGGGACCAGTCTAAGACCCTGTATGGGAAAACATGACCGGAATGAGTCCACACGCTCCTTCGAAAGGAAAAAAGTCCAAGGCCTATTTGCCCAGATACCAGGGAGAATTCCCCATTGAAGATGACCCTGGTGAAGTGAAAGCAGACCCTGATATTTGACTCCCTCTCACAGAGGTGAGACAAAGCCTTTGTTCTATTGACCCGAAAAATGATACTCCCCAATTGACTCTATCAGATGAGTGACAAGTTTGATAAACATGATGGCCGCCTTGACCAGTTTGAATGAAGAGTTTCTGATGTTGAGGATGACAGCACTGTGCATGCTGACCAGATGCTGTGAATGGAACGAGTGCTGGAGGTGATCAAAAGTAAGAATGAATACTTGGAAGCCAGATCCTGCGGAAAAAACATCCACATTTTGTGGCGGCTGGATTCTCCTGCTATGGGGAAGATTGAGAACTACGTGTGGGCCCTCTTAGGAGAACACCTCACTAGTCTGCTCTCTGTCGAACAGACCCAGTGTTCGTCGGGCCCCTGCCCATTGTCTTGGCCCCCAGCGAGATCAATAATCGCGTCGCACTTGCATTAAAGAGTCCGGGACACAATTCTGCAGCTATTGGGGGGGAAAGAAGGCTGTACAATACCAAGGGACCACAATTTCTGTATATCATGACTTCACAATGACAGTCTAGAATGCCTGCAACATATTCCTGCCGGCCAAAAGCTGCTCATAAAAGCCAGATTACCCTATGCCATCTACCAAGCTAAGCTGTGAATCACCATCCACGGTAAACAACACTTTTTGACTCACCCTCAAACTGGCATTAAAGTTCTGTAGCAAATATGTTTTTAAGCGCACCACTTGCGAGAAGGAGATACTGGAGGGCTCTGGAGACTGCCTTCATGGCAATGAATAACAGATAATGCTTACCCAATGCACCCACCGTCGAGAGGTGGAGCGACCTTTTTCAATCTACATTCCTCTTGTCAGACTTGAACGTCCCTGTCCCCGTAGCCACCCTCTGCCAATCGTGTAGCGGTGACAGCGACTGTCTCTGGAGACTGCTTTAATGACGGTGAATATCTTATATTGAGCACCCATTGTATGCACCACTATGCAGCGGAGTGACCTTTCCCAGGCTGCATTCATGTTGCCTGACGTGGGGGTCCCTGTGGCCACCTCCTTCCATCGCCGCTTGACATGACCTCATAGGGTGCATAGACGCATCTTACTGCTCGGCCACATGAGACATCCTCATCAAACTACTCAGCCATTAAGAGCTGGCAGCAAACTTATTGTCCCTTAACTGACGATGTTTACTTTACAAACCATGCAAATTGGCTACCTCGGATGGCTCCAGTTACCTTTCCTTCCACAATGACGGGAGCCCGCTCAGCACGCTGAGCTCCCCCTGGAATGGGTACCAAGAAGCCCACTTTGCCACTCAGAGAACCTGTTCTCTTTGGTTAAGTTGGGTTGCTGTGGTGAGTAATGTCTTTAACTGGTTGGGAATGTCAAAATGTGTGTGGGGTGGTGGTGTGTTGTTTCGGTTAGTTTTTTTAATTGGCATCCCCTTGTCTCAGTCTTACTTAACTACTGTACTGTGCGACTGGCGCATGATTCCATGGGTGGCCGAAACTGATGATGAGTTTTTGATGCCCTTTTCCTCATTTCTTCCCAAAGATGAGGGATTTGGTCTCCTGTATCTACCCTGAGTAGATGGCTATGGTAACGTACAGGTCTTGGAATATCCATGGTCTGGGAGACTCATGTGAGGTTAGACAGGTGTTTGACCCTCTCAGGAGCAGTGTGGTTGTTATCTGGTTTGTCCAGGAGCTCCACATGGTGAGGTCAGGCTGGTTAGGAGAGGCCCACATTGAAATGAAATGAAGTATTTGAAAAGCACTACATGTACCCGAGGGTGTCTAGGCGCTGGTTCAGATTAATGGATTTTGAATATTACGATGAAGTCACCATTAAAAAAGCCAGGTTTTCAATCCTTTCCTAAATTTAAACAGATTGGTTTCTTTTTTCAAGTTAAAAGGGAGGGAGTTCCAGTGCGTGGTGGTGGTATGGGTAAATCTTTTTCTTCCCCATTTTACTTTCCCCACCCTGGGAACGATCATATTTCCTCATTCCGAAGACATAAGTGGTCTAGCCAGAATGTAGGGTTGAAATATTGTGACCACTACCGCGGACCAAGGCCATGCCGGGCGTCGAAGGCTCTGCATAGGGCTTTAAATTAAATATGCTTGCCTATGGGCAGCCAGTGTAGTTTTGGGAGAGTCTTCGAGACCGAGTAATAGCATGTGAGCCCAAACACGACTCTAGCTGCTGCATTCTGAGCAGTCTGAAGTTTATGAATGCTGTGCTTGCTCGCACTAGTGAATAGGGCCTTACAGTAGTGAAGCCTAGATGCAATAAGTGCCATGACCACTGTTTTTCTTAGGTCAAAAGGGATAAAAGGAAGCACTTGCTTCTGTATTTTAAGAATAAAGAAGCAGGCGAACGTGAAGTGGTTAATCTGGGTTTCGAATGATAGATTGGTATCGAAAAGGACACCAAGATTTTTCACATTGTTTGAGGGTACTGGTAAAGGACCCATGTGATCGGGCCACCAACTGTCTGACCATACTGAAGATGAGTTCTCAAAGTGCATCACTTCAGTTTTTGATGAGTTTAATTTTAGACAGTTGTCTTGCATCCACTTTTCTATATGGCCCATACAGTCTAGAATAGAGCCGCAGTGTCAGCAGATACACTGTAAATTGACAGGATAATCTGGGTATCATCCGTGTATGACACCAAGATGAAGCCATAGCTTTTGATTAATGTGGCCAGAGGGATGTCATACATATCAAACAAGGTAAGGCTCAAACAAGAGCCCTGGCGGACTCAACAGGGAAGGGAGAAAGCGGGGGAAACAAATTCACCATGAGCCACAACTTGAGATCTATCTGACAAAAAAGAACTTAGCAGGCAGGGCGCTATGTCCCTGATTCCCAGCAATGAAAGATGCTCAACCAACACATCGTGGCTGACGTGTCAAAAGCTGCTGACAGATCTAAAAGGATCAGGGCTGCGCTCCTCCCGCCGCTTAGTATTTGTCTGAGTTCTTCCGTGGCTGTGATTAGGGCCAATTTGATGCTGTGATGAACCCGAAATCCATTGCCGTGTACTCCACAAACACGAGGGTGTCGCCATAGTTATTAGAAGGAGAGTACAATGGCATACTCTAGAGACTTATCAGTGACAAAGCCGGACGGTATGCCATTCTCCAAAGAATTCTCGAGGGCAAGTAGACTACAGTGGTGTGGGTGTATAAGGCCTCAACACTGACTGCCCTCACATTTTTCTCTCAGTTTGGCACAAGGCCGTTGGCATCGGATGCTCCACGATCATATGGGAAGGTGACGTCAATGTAATACTGCAAGCTGAGGTGCATTTATCCGAATTAGAATGTAGACTGCACTCGCACACAGCTGAACACTATGATGACAGACTATGACTTGATTGACATGTGCGAGAACGGCATCATGTGGCGACTGAAGGTACATGTATCACGACTTCCTGCAATGCGGGGTCACGCATTGATTATTGGCTGGTCTCATGGGATGTCGGTCCCTGGACGAGGAGGGTAGAACATTAGCCCCAAACACTCGGATCATGCTCCTGTTGTGCTCACAATGGGACTCTCAGATGTGGCTGACCGAATGCACACAGATATCCAACTTTCCACTTCGAAATCGAAGAGGACATCATTGAGTTCTTCCACATTAATGCCCACTTTGTGGCGTCCTATGGTGTGTTCTGGGAAGCCTCCAAGGCCTATATCTGCGGTGCATGCATTTCCAGGCAGCTAGGAGTGCTACGTGACTTGCTTGCTCTCCTTGCCCGCTTGGAGCGGGAATGGCGACTCTGGAAATTCAATACTTTGACACGAGCGACCCGCAGATATTAGTTCCGATATGTCACAAGCTCCAGAAGGAAGGGGAGTGGGAAACCCACTTTCTACACGGGGATGCCACCGCACATAAACATGGGAAGGGTGAGAGAGCTGGGAAAATTCTTGCGTCCTTCCTTAGAAAGAACCAGTGTAGTCCCTACATCACAGAACTCCTAGATGATGAGGGACAATCATGTTATTCCACTGAGGATATTATTCACATGATTAGGACATACTATGCTGCGTTGTGTAGCTCCTACCCTGATGCTCCCGTAAATTCAATGACCTTCAACCTTGACACCATTCAGTTGCTGTGGATAGATGATGCCCACAGATGCTACCTGGATGTACTATTTGATAAGGTGGACATCATTCGGGTGATTAGGAGCATGTCTAGCGGCCAGACTACAGGACTGGATGGCTTCACCACCCAGGTCTAAAAAAAAAAATACACTGATATAGTGGCCTCACGCCTGCAGTCTTTAATACCAGGAAGCCAGATTCACTGTCATACTCTCCCCTGCCCCCCTTATGGTAAGGGATGCGCTTCTCATCACTATCCTTAAACCTGACAAACTCTCCAATGACTGTGATTCCTTTTGGCCACCATCACTGATTAAATCGACAATAAAATCTTGGCTATACTCCTCGCGATCAGATTACTTATACTCCTCATATCATTATATCGGACCAGTCTGGCATTGTGCCTGAACGTTCCATTTCATATAATTAGTACACCCTGTTAGCAGTGCTCCGTTCCCTAGCTCCAGACTTTAGAGCAATTGGCGTCTTCCTTGACGCGACTACTGAGGCTTCCTGAGGTGGACTGAACTGTTCTAAGAACAATCCACGCTATGCATACGAGTTAATGGCATTGTATCCACTGCGCTCCTCATAAGCAGAGGCCCTCAACGGAGCTACCCACTTATCCCCTTTCTTATATGCCATAGCTACAGAGCCCCTTGTGGCTAGGCTACATCAACATCACGCCGAATGTGGCCTAAACTTTATCTCTCGAAGTGTTATAATCTTGCTGCACACAGATGACGTCATTGTTTTAGCTGGAAACTAACATGGAGCTTGTGTTAGACGAGTTCCTCAGGTTTGTGGCTTCACGGGGATCACCATCAATACCACCTTTGTGGCTTCCCCAACCACCACCAACCCTCCCCTTCCCCCCTCTGTTTGCAACTCAGAGCTTCAATATAGTATTCCCCCCTAAAAGGGTCAGATTCCCCAATTAAATATTTAGGCATTAGGATCAGCCAAGGCATAGAGGACTGTGGAGAGAGAACTATGGCAGGGCTGTGACATGTCTTGAGTATCGCATTCCAGACTAGGTAAAAGTGCCCCTCTCTGTGGCAGGGAGGATCGCGATCGCCAAAATGTTGATGCTACCGAAATTTCTATATCTAATCAGTCATCTTCTCTTGACTCTTACGATCGCATTTCTAGATCGAATAATTTCTCCTTTGAGAAGTCTTCCATGGGGAGGTTGGCAACCTCTACTAGCATGGGAGGTGTAACCTTGCCTTTTGAGCCGAATGGCCTCTGCGCCATGGACATAGAGCTCTATTATTACTTCGCACAAGCGCAGTGGCGCTACGTGGGGCCTTACCTCCCTCGTGTGGCAGTGGAGATAGACAGGGTTGCTCCCTGCCCCTTGTGGACTGTTATCTTTTCCATCTCGATGTGCCCAAGAGGTGAGGTCGACATGGTGAAGTACTCGGTGTGGGCATGGGATGGGCTTCGCAGCAGAGCCTACCCTCAATTCTGCTGCCCTGCCTCTCGCACGAAACCCTGCCTTACCACCTACATTTGATGAGCAAGTCTGCCAGCTTTTACACGATATAAACCTTAAGGTAATTGCCACCTTTACACTGGAGAATCCTTAGTAGAGCTGAGCGCCTTTCAGGCTACTGTGAACTGCACAATCCTCTTTTTGTATGGTCCTCCTCAATGTTTGCACTGATGGTGCTGATTTGCGACTCGGATTGTGCACTGAGGCTGCTAACCAGCCCTCCGTGCCAGTGCTCTGACTTTAAAACATGTATGTTTGACTTTGTTTATACCAATTTGGCATAAGCTCGCTCACTTGTAAGTCACTAGTATATGTTTCTCAGCACCTATAAGTTAGACAGTCACCCCAGGGACTGCAGCACTGGTTGTGCCACCCTGGATGTGTCAAAGGAAAAACGTGTCTCCTAGTCTACCAAGCCCAAACCTCCCTTTGCAATGTGTCTAAGTCACCCCTACAGTAAGCTTACCAAGCCCTGAGGCGGGGTGAAACACATTGAGAAGTAGAACTTGTGTTTTACATGTTCTGTCAATAAAAACACGAAATAGTTTTTAATGCGAAAGGATCCATTGGCGAGTACATGGTTACACACCGACCGCTCAGCTGTGCTAACTCCTGATTGGGGTGACTAAGGTATCAAACAACTTGCCGATGGACTGTCGCGCCACTATAGTCCATGCCCTTATTACATCTCAGCTGGACTATGCTAACAGCTTATACTTGGGTTTGCCAGCTTATCTTATCCATAGGCTGCAGACAGTCCAGAATGCCACAGCAAGGTTAATCAGAAATGTGCCCCTTCGACACCACATCTTCCCTCATCTGCGGAGCCTTCACTGGCTCCCAGTGAAAAGGAGAATTGAATTTAAGGCACTGTCTCTCGCTTTTAGAGCCGCAAGAGATAGAGGTCCAGGATACCTGAAACTGAGACTTCAGAAATACCATCAGTCCAGGACCTTGCGTTCTAATTCTCAGATGCTTCTCCATATCCCTCGCTTCTCTAAAACCAGGGTGGGCGGGTGAGCCTTTGCAGTTAGAACGGCCGCTGTCTGGAATGCTATGCCTTACCATCTGCGTAAAGCAGAATCAGAACCTACTTTTAGGAAGGCGTTGAAAACATGGCTGTTTGAATTGCCCTAGTGTGTCCCTTCCCTCCCTTTCTGACCACACACATCGGGACACTGCCGTTGGTAGTCGAGCGCTTTATAAATTGTATGGTATGGTATGTTATGGTATGGTATGGTTGTTATATCAAGCTCGACTTGGTGCCCCAGTCGAAATTAATGTAACTTGTTTTTATGTGCAACTTTAAAAAAGTTGCCACTTTTTTGCTCAAAGTTTCCCATGTTCGACCATGGTTGAACACAGGGCATGTCCCTAAGACATCTTCCTGTTCTCCTGAGTGGAGATGTGGAAATGACTCCCAGGAAAGTCCCCAGTAGAAGCCTATGTGGGGGAGAGGTGTTAACACTCCCTGGCAGGAAGTAACATGGGTGATGACCCAAAAGGAGAGCTTCAAATGGGAGGATGCCGTTGATGGGCAAATGGCAAACACTTGGGAGAGGGGCTGATCTGTTGTTTAAGTAGACAGGCTGGTACTTGGAACAGAGGGGGAACAACCATTGTCATACTGGTTTTTCAGGTGCATGTAGCACCCTCTTGTCGCCACACCTCTGGGTGGGGCCAGGGGCTAAGGAGCTCTGCATGCGGAGAGAAGAATTCTACCATGTTTAAAGTGGCAAAATAGAGCCTTCTGGAATAGCTAGATGCTACACTACACAGGAAGAAGTCATCAGGGAGAGGGGACCTTGTAGCCCATTTGCTAGTGACCGCGTGCTTCTCGGAACGCGTTTACTGGGCAATAAAAAAGGTACCCCTGTCACCCAGAACTCAGATCTTGTTGGACTGAAGAAGACAAAAGAAAGGACTGCCTTCCCACCAAGAACCCGGCTAAGAGAGGCTGTACCGAAATTGAACTGCACCTGCCAAAGAAGAAACCGATTCCTGATCCCAGCCATAAGCAAGAGACTGAGTCAGTTGGCTGACCTCCTGGTGAGTTGATATCCAAGGTTTCTGGATTGTTGCTCCCTTGCCCCTGTGCAGCCTAAAGGACCAAGACATGACACTTCAAAATTGCACCCGAGACACCCAGAAGGCAAGTTGCCACCAGAAGCATAAAACCACTGTACCGGGCCACTGGTAACCCAGTGGCAACTGGACTCCTGCCGAGCTTGAGAGGACTGCGAAGGATGTTCACTGCTGTGGCTAGAATCGCCTCACCAAGCCAGTAGACCGAGGAGCAGCCCCAGGAAGATCTCCGCTGACTAAACAGCATCGTCGCCATTTTTGAGTTATCTTAAGCATCCTGTATACCTTGCATCAGGACCACTCCGAAGAAGTTAATAGTAAGGGATCACTGACATTGGAACTGGGCTGGAGACTACTTTCCTTGTTGAAGTAACTGTTTCTTCAGACCTTGCTCGCCCCCTTGACTGGATCCCTGCTGAAGTTGGTTGCACAAATTCACTCTAAGTAACCGCACTACGAATTACACAAGTTTTTCTTGAAAAAGTGTCACATTTGTTGAATTTGCCAGTGCTTGTTTGTGGTTGAGTCAAAAGTTGTGATTACTGTATCTTAATCTATATCTCCGGAACCCTCCGATGGATCTTCTTCATTTTGGTATCTACAAATTGATAAAAATGTAAACTATTTTTAGAAATTGGTGTTTGATTTCTTGAGCGTCTTGTTACTTTATCCAACACAAGGAGATGATTGACGTAGCACGGAAATGTTTTAGACACTTGCCCCTGGTCACTATTGGCTCTGGGTTAAATCCGTCATCGTTCTTTAGGTTACTTCACCACCCCAGTTCAAACCCAGCCGTATGCAAATCAGTCTTGACGCTGTTCTTCATGGGAACAGTCCAGCCTGAACTGCCAAGCCAAGTGTTCCCTGGACCAGAAACATGCATCATGTGACCGATTTCAGGGTATCACCACTCAGGCAGGCTAGCTTGAATCAATTTACAGAGTGAGCAAGGGGCCCACGTCTGGGCATACCCTGCCAACTTATGGCGAACAAAGCAAACCAAAGGAGATGATGGACGGAACTGTGAAAATTTTCAGACACTCACCCCCCGGTCACTATTATATTTGGGTTAAATCCATCATCATTCTTTAGCTCACTTCACCACCCAGTTCAGACCCAGCCATATGCAAATCAGTCTTATGGGAACAGTCTAGCCCGAACTGCCAAGCCAGGTCTTCCCTGGACCTGAAACAAGCATCCTGTGACTGACGGGTCGGGCTGGACTGTTTGAGGCACAAGGTCAAGACTGATTTGAATATGGCTGGGTCTGAACTGGGGTGGCAAAATGAGTTAAATAACGATGATGGATTTAACCCAGATCCAATAGTGACTGAGGTGAGTGTCTGAAAAGTTTCAGCGCTCCGTCTATCATGTTATTGGTTTTGCATTGTCACTTTATCCTTCAATTGTTTGGTGCTGTTGAATGAATTGTTCCTTTATGTAAGCTTGATTGCTCAGACCCAGAGTTACCCAGGACTGAGCTAAAGATTTGACAAACGAAACCAGACTGGTCCTAAAAGGGTGATAGTGTATCTGATAGTGACATCTAGCCGCAGATTCCTTAACCTAGAATATCCCCAGGCGTCAGACTGGATCCGGAAAATTTTTGCAGCAGCGCCTCTGCGCGCCGGAGGATGGCACCACACGACCCCGCCCGGACGTCGTCCATGTAGGTGATGTCAGAGAGGTCATATAAGTCCCTCCCGGCGCGCTGACATCCGTTTCCTTGTTTTCCGCTTACAACGCGGATCCAAAGTTCCTCTGGCCTGTTTTCAGGCCTGCGGTTCCTCTGGCCTGTTTTCAGGCCCTTTTTTGACGCTCCCCGGCCCTCGGATTTTAAATCCTGTACTTCCTGTTTGCACCAAATGTCAGCGACAGACCCGCATCTTATTTCTATGTGGTGTCTGGGTGAGCACCGCGACTCCACGGACTGCGAAGCCTGCCAACACCTTAAGCCGAAGTCCCGGTGGGAGCGCTGGATGAAGCTTCTTTCGGCACGACTGTCCCGGTCGGAGTCCTCTCGTCCCACGACCTCGTCAACGCAGTTTCGCCGCCGATCACCCTATGGGCACCAAGGCCGTCGTTCACCACTTCTTGGTAAGTTGCGGCGCAGGTCGCCGAGGGCCTCGACCTCACTTTCATCTGTTGTCAGGGGCACTGGATCCCGGAACATTCCGGAAGTGCGCCCCCGACAGTCGTCCCCCCTTTATCCGCCCTATCCGGGTGCGGGGGCGACTCTGGCCCAAATGGAGGCTTATGCCACGGCTTTGCAGTCCTCCCTTGGGTCCTCTCCCATCCCTGGGGCGTCCTCGGGGCCTCCGCTACCTGTGGGGTTCCCGACAGACTCGCTGGTGTGTTCGCCCCCAGCGTCAAATGAGCCTTTGGCCGCCAGGGATGTCGGAGATGTGGTATCGTCAGGGCGTGGCCCGGCTGGGTCCCCCTCTATGATCCATATGGCGTCGTCAGGGTGCGGCCCGGCTGGGTCCCCCTCTACAGCTCATTGCAACCGTGCCACACCGCATAGTCCCGTGGGGCTCCCTGTGGCGTCGCAGGTGGTTGCTAGTACTCAAAGCCTCGCTTTGTGCACACCTCGGCCTTCTGGGCAGGCAGCCGCCTGTCCGGACCCCGAGACGGCGATGTTCCGGCGCCATAGACTCGCCTCCCCGGCTCTGCCTCTGCTTCTTTCTTCAGAGTACGAGCCTGTTGCGGTTGAGACTGAGGCGACGCCGGTGTGGTGCCGGAGGTTTGCCCTCCCGGCTCCGGCGCCTTCTCCTTCTTCGGAAGGTGAACTTGTCGCCTCCCCGGCTCTGCCTCCGCTTCTTCCCCCGGATTCGGAGCCGGTCCGGGTTGAGGCCGAGTCGACGCTGTTGAGGCGCCGGAGGCTTGCATCCCCAGTGCCTTCTCCTCCTTCGGAAGGGGAGCTTATCGTGGATTCGGTGCTGGACGGAGCCGACTTGACGCCGGATGGAGTCGAGTCGGTGCCGGACAAAGCTTGGTCGACGCCTGCGAAAGTGGTTTTGGCGCCGCATCGTTGCCAAGTTATCGACTCTTCTCCGGAGGCGTCCGGAGAGAGTTTAGCGTCACCCTCACGCCTGGCGACGCCAGATGTATTCATGACTGTGCCCCCCTTAGATTATGTGGCTCCAGCAGGGTCCCCACCTCTTCAGTAGCACCTGCACCTGACCGGCTCCTTGCCTTCTCAAGAACTTCAACAGGACCCCCATTCGTCCATGGGGCTCCCTTCAGTTGGGCATTGGTCGCACCCTCACTGTCTTGGGAGGGTGAGCTTACAGCCTTCACCTACTAATGAGCTACTATCCCCTCCTCGGAGGGCTACTGAGGCTGGTGCAGCTTTGGTCTCTTTGGCCGCTCGGGTTTTGAACATTCAGCCTCCTTCGGTCCCTTTGTCTGTGGTCCCTTTACTTGATGTCCTTCACCATGGGTCAGGGAATGTGGAGCCACTTCTGCCCTTTGAAGCTTCTCTAAATGATGCCCTTTTGAGCACCTGGGTTTGGCCAGCTTCAGGTGACCCGGTGGCTCGTTCGGTCTTGCACCGCCACCGTCCTGCTCCACATGATCCGGTTTGCTTATTTGTGCATCCCGACGTTCAGGGGTTTGTTTTGCAAACTGCCTTCCCTTCCTTGCCTGGGCTATTGCTTCCTCCCTCCCGGGAGTCCAGATGGCTTGAGTCATGGGGTCGGAACATCTTTGCCTCCACTAGTGCTGTACTACGGTGACACTAGTGCTGCACTATGGTCACTAAATACAGTATGTGTCCTGGCTCGGGCTACCTCTGCCCTGTGGGACTCTGCTGAAGGCGCTTGTGTTGACCTACTTAATCTTCTCCGGGATGTGTGTGACCTTGCTGAGTTTACAATCCGCTCCGCCTTGGATACTGCTGATTCCTTTGGCCGGGCTATGGCTGGTTCAGTCGCCCTGCGGCGCCATGCTTGGTTACGGGAAAGCGTCTTACCGGAAAATATACGGGAGTCTTGTTGATTTACCCTTTGATGGGGTTTTATTGTTTGATGCATACGCAGACTCAGCGGTTCAGCGCCTTCTTGTGGGCTATCGCCCCCCACCTTAGGCCTGTGTTCCTGAGGCATTTATTCTGGGGTGATACTTTCATTTAGCATCCTTTTGATGCGTTATGTGTTTTCGACTGATAGTAAGCCTCAGGTCATCCTTTTGCATGGTCGGAGGTGATTACACTTTCTTTTCTCATCCTTTGGATGCATTATGCGTTTTCAACTGGCGTTTAAACTACTGTGGCAGTGTTCCACAAATTGTTCCTCTGACTGTGGCTTGTCCTAGTACACGTGTTTTTCCCCCTTTTTGGGGTGTGCATACTCTGTGTGGGGTACTTGTTTGCTATTATATAGCTCTGTTTATGTCGCATGTGCCTAAGAGTTCCTTTGGCCTCTAGGCGTCCTCTGGTGCTCTTATTTGCCGTTGTACAGTGCTCAATATCTGAAAGAGACACGTTAGTGATAGATTCCTTACCTTAGAATATCCCCAGGCGTCCGACTGGATCTGGAAAGTTTTCGTCAGCAGTACCTCTGCACGTCGGTAGGCGTCCACATACGGCTCCGCGTACGTCGCTGGCATCGTTGCCGCCGAGATGACGTCATCAGAGCTACTTAGACGCGCCCACGCGCGCTGACGTCCGTTCTTTCTTTTTCCGCGCAGATCCGAGAGAGAGCGGTACCCCTAGTTAAAAGTTTTAACTTGGTTTCTGACAACTTGTTTTGTCGTGTACTTGACTCCTGGTGCAATAGGGATGCCCGGGTTTAAGTCCTGTAGGGCCTGCCGTCAAAACATGTCAGCATCGGACCCTCACGACGTGTGTCTCTTCTGCTTGGGGCACACCCATGACCCCGAGGCGTGCCCCGATTGGCGGGCCATGGTGCCGAAAGCTTTGCGGGAGCGTCCCCGAAAGTTGTTGGAGGTCCGGCAATCGGTTCCGCGTTGATCGAGCTCCCGATCCCGTGGGAGGTCAAGGGACCGGTCGTGGAGCCATCAGCATCGCTTGTCTGAATCAGGGACAGGTAAGTCTAGGCGCCATAAAAAGTCGAAGAAGCGACGTCTCTCTTCCTCTACCCCTCACCAGTCGCGGGACGCAGTGGAGGGGGTGGGCGGTAACTCCCCCGCGGCTCCTTTGGATCCTTCGTCGTTGCCTGCGGACTACCCACCCTTTCCGGGCCCGCACGTGACTTCAGACGAGGTGCAGGCCTTTTATGTCGGCCTTGCGCCATTTGTTTGCCCCGCCGGGTCCCTCCGGAGCGCCTTCGGGCCCCGCGGATCCGTCGGAAGGGTTTGCCTCCATGCCGCTGCCTCTGGCCTCTGCTACGCCGGCACCATACCCCTGCAGCGCTGCCTGCTACTGGATCTTGCTTCGCCGCTGACACCGGATGGCACCGAACCGGGACTGGTATCTTACCCTCCCATTCCATTTCTTGGAGGGGAGTTTATCCCATTTCCCAAGGCACCTCGTCCTTACCAGCCTCTTCAGCAACCGGTGGACAAAGGGGAATACTGGGAGGGGTCTGAGGACCCTCTTGCAGCCGCGGACGTGGGACCCGCCGTGGTGAGTCCCGAGGACAGAGGACGGGTCAGTCCACCACCTCCTCTGCCGCCGCTGCCTCTAAACCTTCCTAGTCCGGTGTTTCAGGTCCACCTAATGCCAGTGGGTGGCAGGATTCGCCATCACCTTCCCCACTGGCGCTCCATAACCTCGGACAGGTGGGTTCTGCAAATAGTCCGATGGGGCTACTCCCTCCAGTTCGAATCTACCCCTCCAGCCATGCCACCTCAGTACCACCGCATGTCGGGGGAACACTTGGCACTTCTCCAGCAGGAAGTTACGGCCCTCTTGGCCAAGGGGGCCATCGAGCGCGTTCCGACGCCAGAAGTAGGTCGTGGTTGTTACTCCCACTACTTGTTTCCAAAGAAGGACAAAGGTCTGTGCCCTATTACTACCTCTGGAACGTCAAACGCTTCCTCCGGAAGGAGAAGTTCAAGATGCTCACGCTTGCTCAGGTCTTGTCTGCCCTAGACCCGCAAGACTGGCTGGTAGGCGTGGACTTGCAGGATGCTTATTTTCATACCTCATCCTGCCAGCCCACCGGCGTTACCTACGGTTCACGGTGGGCCACGAGCACTTTCAGTTCACCGTACTCCCTTTCGGCCCTACCAGCGCCCCTCGGGTGTTCACAAAAGTGATGGCGGTGGTCGCAGCTCATCTGTGCAGATCAGGGGTTTCAGTCTTCCCCCTATCTTGACGACTGGCTGTTGAAGGCAGGCTCGCCCCAGGCTGTCGTCTCCCACCTCCAGACTACGGCCGACCTCCTGCATTTGCTGGGGTTTTCCATCAAAGTGCCGAAGTCGCACCTGATTCCCTCTCAGAAGCTCCTCTTCATCGGAGCAGTTCTGGAAAAGGCGCAGTTTCGGGTTTATCCTCCCGAACAACGAGTCTGGGACATTCAGGATATGATTCCGATCTTTCGGCCCTGGTCCTGGGTTTCGGTCAGGAACACACTGAGGCTGCTGGGCCTCATGGCCTCCTGCATCCTGCTGATCGATCATGCCAGATGGCATATGCGGGCTCTGCAGTGGGACCTGAAGTTCCAGTGGACCAGCATCGAGGGAACCTGTCCGACTACGTCCAGATCTCGGAGGGCACTGCACAGGACTTGCAGTGGTGGCTCACGAACCAGCGTTGGGTCAGCGGCAGATCCCTCTCCCTTCCCCAACCGGAGCACACAGTAGTGACGGACGCGTCCCTCCTGGGATGGGGTGGCCACATGGGAGAGGCGAAGATCAGAGGCCTCTGGTCTCCGGCGGAGTCCAAGCTCCATATCAACCTTCTGGAGCTCAGGGCGATCCTACTTGCACTGAAAGCATTCCTTCCCTCTGTCAAGAGGAGAGTAGTGCAGGTGTTCACAAACAACACCACCGCCATGTGGTATTGCAACAAATAGGGCAAGGTGGGGTCGCGGACCCTATGTCAGGAGGTTGGACGCCTCTGGACGTGGCTGGAACGTCAAGGCATTTCCTTGGTGGTTCAACACCTGGCAGGTACCCTGAACGCCAGGGCGGACGAACTCAGGTGCATGTTGGATCATGAATGGCGTCTTCACTCGGAGGTGGTGCAAGGTCTCTTTCAGCAGTGGTGAAAACCTTGGTTAGATCTTTTCGCCACTGAAGAGAACGCGCAATGTCAGCAGTTCTGCGCGTTGCAGTTTCCAAAGCGGCACTCGCTAGGCAACGCTTTATGTCGCGAGTGGAGTTGCGGTCTGTTGTACGCCTTTCCGCTTATACCACGTCTGCCCAGAGTGCTGAAGAAGATCGGGCGCGATCGGGCCTAAGTCATTCTTGTGGCACCGGACTGGGCTCGAAGAGTTTTGTATCCCGTGCTACTCAGTATGAGCGTGGATCCCCCGATCCGACTGCCTCTTCGGGAGGATCGCCTGTCGCAGCAACAGGGGACGGTCCTCCACCCAAACCTGTCCAGCCTCCACCTCTTTGCGTGGAGATTGAGCGGCGACAGCTGATTCCATTTGACTTGCCTCCTGAAGTCTGTAGTGTGATTCTGGCAGCCAGGCATCCCTCCACTAAAACGGTATACGCCTGTCGGTGGAAAAACTTGTGGCATGGTGCACAGCAAAATCTGTTGATCCTCTTGCTGCCCCTCTTTCTAAGGTCCTAGTGTTCCTCCTTTATTTGGCCCAGCAGGGCTCTGCTTTGGGCACTATCATGGGCTACCTTTCTGCTCTTTCAGCCTTTCTTAGATTGCCTGATCAGCCCTCTCTTTTTAAGTCCACGGTTGTCAATAGATTTCTCAAAGGCATTACTCCCTTTTTCCCAACTATTCCTTTTGTGATGCCTCAATGGGACTTTAACCTGGTTCTCACATATCTAATGTGCGCTCCATTTGAGCCTCTTCATAACTGTCCTTTGCGGTTATTGACTTTGAAAACTGTCTTCCTGGTGGCCATAACCTCTGCTCGGCGGGTGTTTGAGCTCCAGGCTCTTTGCTGCAAACTTCCTTTCCTGGCGATTCATCCGGACAAGGTTGTGCTTTGACCGCGTCCCTCCTTTCTACCAAAAGTAGTCTCTGCCTTTCATCTTGGGCAAACTGTCACTCTGCCCACTTTCTTTCCGCCTCCCCACCCTTCAAGAGAAGAGGAGAGGCTTCACCGTCTGGACCCAAAACGTGCGCTCTTGTTCTATCTCAACCGCACACAACAGTTCAGGGTGGATGACCAGCTCTTTGTTGGCTACGTGGGCGCCAAGAAAGGCCGGGCTTTGCAGAAGCGAACTATCTCCCGATGGGTTGTCTTGTGCATTAAAGCCTGTTACTCTCTGGCTAAAAAGGAACCTCCAGCTGGGCTGAACGCCCATTCTACCTGGGCGACAGCAGCTACCACAGCATTGTGACGCGGTGTCCCCCTTCAAGACATCTGTCAGGCGGTCACTTGGGCCTCGTTGCATACTTTCACTAAGCACTATTGCCTTGACAGTCAGGTCTGGAGAGACAGCTTCTTTGGCCGTTCAGTTCTCCGTGACTTTCTGGGGTAATCTCACTTCGCAGACCCACCACCGGGGTTGGTATTGCTTGGGTATGTATTCTAAGGTAAGGAATGTATCACTAACGTGTCTCTTTCAGATGCACAAGTTATTTACTTGTGTAACAAAAATATCTAAGAGACATTAGTTAGTGATAGATTCCTTACCGCCCGCCCATCCTCCCCGTTCTGCGAACTGTTCTCTAGGATTCAGGTCATCCCTTTTAGGGCCCTTGTTCTATTGCACCAGTTTTCGGTCTCTGGCATGGCTCTGCGCTTCTGGCTCGGAAAAGTTGTGTACAGAACTGATATCAATGCGCGTGGGCACGTCTAAGTAGCTCGGATGACGTCATCTCAGTGGCAACGACGCCAGCGACGTACTTGGAGCCGTACGACGATGCCTACCGACACGCTGGGGTACTGCTGACGAAAACTTTCCAGATCCAGTCTGACGCCTGGTGATATTCTAAGGTAAGGAATCTATCATTAACTAATGTCTCTTACAGATATATCTTTACACAAGTAATTAACTTGTGCGTTGTGCCTTGGCGTCATCTTCGATACGTCATTGGTCATCTTGCTTATTGTTTCATTCTCCTCCTTTGGAGGTTTTCAGGGTGTTCATCACGCTTTACAGGCAGCTTCTGTCTGCCATTACGGCACCAGGTGTGTTCCTCTACAACTTTGTTGTATAGTAGTGGCTAGTTTACCCATTTTTGCTATATATATCTGTAGTTTGGTGTATATATACAAGTTCCATGGGTACTCTTTTTTTCCTAGCTCTTTGCCTCTCTTCGAGGTTGCAAGGTCTGGTCCGACGTCTCCATGTTTCAGGGACCTTTCCAGTGATGCATGCGGCATTACCAATAAGGCCCCTTTTTCTGTACCGCTTCCCCGGTTTTACGCTGCTCCCTTCTTCGTATGCCGTTACTGAACGATTCTCTCTTCTGGACAAGGGTTACTTTCCTTCCAGTCGGAGGTTCTGGTCTGAAATTCTACGATTATTCCTCCATTTCTACGCCTTTGTACTGTGCCTTTGTTGCACCTTCCTTAGGCTGTGCTATATTGTATCAGCTGTGCATGCGGGATGGCTCTTCTAATGTCAGTCATCCTAGTTTTCCACCCTGCATATCTGTATTTTGTGTGTTGGTTATCACTTTGGTCTTACCGCGGTCTGGTCGAGCAGCCTTATGCTTTTTTTAAGCTACGCCACCTTGTGGTCTCTGTGGCTGTTTGCTCTGTGCATGTTTCTGTGGTGGCCCGTATCAGCGTGCTTCTAATTGTTACCGTTTGTGAGAAAGTGCCATATTTCTTGCATGGTATGCCCCCACTTTTTGCTGAATTGCTGATGTACTTTGACTGAGTGTGCCCTGGGCTCCTGCCAATCAGGTACCCAGGGCCTGTGTTTCTTCCCTAAAACTGCATGACAGCCTAAACCCAATTGGCATCTCTGGCCACATGTCAGCCCCTGGTAAATGGTACCCTAGGTACCCAGGGCCTTGTGACCAGAGAAGGTCCCTAAGGGCTGCAGCACTTATTGTGCCACCCTTAGAGGCCCTGTACCCTGACACACACACTTGAGTGTCTTGGTCTAGAACTAAACAGTCGACATGGCACACATCCCTGTGTGCCATGCCCACAACCCACACTGCCCTGGCATACCTCAGTCACCCCGCTAGCTGGGTGCCCTATGCCAGTGGTGTGGGTACAGGTGCATGAGCCCTGTGCCCCTACAGTACCCAGGTCCATTCCTGGGCACTGTAAGTGCAGTGCTGCCATTAAGAGTATATGGTGCTGGGAGGTTGTCATCACGAACTCCACAGCACCGTGATGGCTGCACTGAAGACTGAGGTTTGGTATCAAACTTGTCAGCACATTAAACCCGCTCTGATGCCAGTGTGGGATTTAATGTAAGATGCACGACAGAGGGCAACTTAGAGTTGCCCCCTGAACCTAACCTACAATCCACGTCCTGTCTGAGGGGCTGCCTAGGCTGCCACACAGCAGACATGTTGCTGGACCCCTGGGAAGAGAGCCATCCGCTCTCCTGGGCCTGCAACAATGCACATCCTGGGCGAGGTGCTAGGTCTCCTCCCCCAGGATGGGCAGGGGAAGCTTCAAAGGCATGCCGCCTTTGTGAGCTTCTCCAGGCCACTTGCTGTACTCAGCAACTGGCCCCTACCGGTTCTGACCCCCACCCTGGTGGGAAGACTGGCGGGAAACCCCAAGGAAGGAAAGGGGGTGTGCCAGCCTCTGCCAACCCCACCCCTCAGGTGGGGGAGGCGCGGTGAAGCACATCTCCGGGCTCTCTCCATCTTGAAGATGGGGAGCCCTGCCCAATCAGGACTAGGCTACTGCCCCTCTCCCACACGAGAGTGGCAGGCTAGGGGGTGTACCCACCCCAGGGAAGGGACCCATTGGTCCCTGCCATTTACCTACCTGTAACGCCCCTAAATTTAGTATTTAGGGCAGAGGTCTACAAACTTTTGGATGCCAAGACCCCCCGTCAACATTTTGAGGCGTAAGGACCCCCTCCTGACAAAAAATTCTAAACTTGTAGGCAGGGCTACTGGAATAATGAGGCAGGTGAGGACCAAATTACGTGACAGGCTTGACTAAATTGTGTGGGAAGAAAATGTAAATGAGGTTATGTGATGCCGCGTATTTTGGGATAGCATTGCTTCATTATTTTGAAATTTTTTACACACAGTAACACTGAGGGAAGATTTCACCCAATCAGTACCCGTTTATAACCAAAATACAGCAATTAACATCAAAGATTTCTAGTCGACCTTTGTGAAGGGCCTTCCACTCTGCGGGAATACGTGCTGCCACATTAGAAGCTCACCTGGCCCTGGCCGGGAGAAGCAGGGGTCCCTTAAAACCCTGGCGGTTTTGTGCAGAGTTGAGCAGTTTACCCATGCAGCTTTCCTCTCACCTCCTCCCTTCCATCCCTCTCCTCTCCTAACCCCGGATCCCTCTCTCACTTTGCAGGCCATTTTCTTTCACCCCTTTTTACAACTTCTGAACTCTCCCCATTCAACCTCTCACTTCACATTTAATCCCCTCTTGCCTTTCTACCTTTTCACTGCCATCATCTCTAACAGTCTCTCGCATTTATCTCATGGCCTCTCTGGCCCTGTCACCTCCCGTGCCCCTCAGCACTTCTTATTCACCTCTTCTCTCTATTCAAATTTTTGTCTATTTGTATCTAGCACCTCTCCAGTCCCCACCATTCATCTTTCACATCTACCTTTTGTTCTAACAGAAGCCCTCACCTTTGGCTCACAGTCACTTCTTGCGTGTCCACACTTCTCTTTGGCAATTCACATTACTCCTCATCCCTGACCTCTTCAATCAAATTCTCTCACTCCCTTGCTGCCCTCTCTCATCCTCTAATCTCTCCTCACCAAGCATATGGGTCGGGCCCGTATGCTCCCCTCAGCATGTGCCACTCTGCTTATTGTTCCCTAATTCAAGAAGGCATGAGTTGTCAGTCTTGCTGTTTTGATGCAGGCCATGCAGTTATGGAACGTGCACCCTCCTTTGCTTCTCTCCACTAAGAATCTATTATCCTTTAGGAAGATATAAAAACCTTTCTCTATGCTCTGTAGGTTACCCCATTTGGCTGGTTCTCCTTCTGTGTGTTTCTCATTTGTCTTCAGGCAGCAGATGGTTATTAGCCCCAGGACATCTTTTGGTAACAGTAGCGCACTACAAATGTAAGTAATAATGGGCAGAAGCAGGGGAGTCACTAGACCAGAACTTTGGAGGGGGGGCTAACACTCCCAGCCAGGGCTGGTCCTAACACTGGTCGCACCCGGTGAAACAGTCTTTTTTGATGCCCCACCCCCGTTTCCTCCTTCTCCATGAATTCCTTCACTGCCACTCACCAACAATGCACCTCATCTTTCTTTAGCACCTTTCTGACAAACATTTCCTTTTTTTATAGCGCTACTCATAGTTTACTCACACTAATTTCTGTGATCTGCATGGTACATATTCTTTGTAGCAGGCACATTAACCCTCTGCACTGTGTGGGTGACCAGAGTGCCCATGTGAGTGCTCGGTGAGCGATGCAGCAGTGTGAGTAGGCAAGAGGAGTGACTGAAGGGTGAGTGAGGTGGCATATGAATATGGGTGCGGATGCAAGTTCAGAATGGGATGAATGAATGTATGATTACTGATGGGCTTGTTTGAGTGAGTTGCATATTGAGCAGTGAGGGGGACAGGTGAGTGAAGTGTCACATGAGTAGTGTACTCGAGTGACTGCAGGGTGAGGTTTAGGGTGAACAGCGCAAATGCATTGTGAGTGCAGAGTGATCACTGAGTGCAGGGTGAGCAGGTGAATGGTGTGAGTGCATGGTGATCAGTGTGAGTGCATTGTGATCGCTGTGAGTGTAGGGTGAGCGTGAAAGTGAAGGGTGAGAATGAGGAATGAGTTGTCTGAATGCAGGGTGCATTCCCAGACCCAAGAAGTAACTCAGCATGTTATTGATGGCGGCGTAGAGTTTAAGATCTAAATTAAACTATTGCGGCATTAATCGGGGATCGAGGGTGAAGGAAATAATGTGCTGATCCTGCAACAAACTTACAGTCCTATGGTTAGGGTTGCCAGCAGATTATTTTTATGGCCCAGTCGGTACAAAAATAAGCAGTCGCCTAAAGCTGTATTTTCAGCAATTATCTGTGCATACTTAGAACAGCAAATATAAATAGAAAGCACGTTTAATTGTGTTATAGGGCTGCCTCCATTATACTGATAATTAAAGAGAACAAAGACAGAAAAGTCACATAACGAATGCATGCATACTTTTTTATTTATAAGTCTATTTAGTGTCAAGAGGAGAGATTTGCAGGCTCTTTAAACAAAACATGGCAGGCATTTTTCTTTTGGCAACCCTACTTTATATTCCTTTTCTTTAAATGCATTCTCACACTACAGCAGTAAAACAAATGTAAGGTATAGGCCGAGTGGGGACCAAACGGGTACTGGAACCAGGAAAAAACACTAAGCCTCTGTAACCGGTTTACAAAGGCTTGTAAAAATGCAAATGGTCTTTAAAGACCTGTGAAAAATTCTGGCGTGCCGGAGATAAGACACCAGACACTGCCCGGCTGAGCCTCTAGCAGCTCGAGTTGCACAGCAGCAGCCCGGGCTGAGACACAGGACGGGGGATGAGGGGGGCTGAAGCCCTTGGGCGTGGGCAGAAGTGTGACTGGGAAGGCGCGACCCCCTTTGTATCGCTCCACGGCCCCCCTGGGGGTCACGCCCCACAGTTTGAAGACCCTTGATTTAGGGGCACCCTGAACCTTCCTTCCTCAGATCCAGATTCCGAAACAAGAAAGAAGATCAAGAAACAAGAAGACCTGCCGTGTAGCTGCTAACAAGAGGAAGACACCAACTGATTTGGCCCCAGCCCTACAGGCCTGTCGACTATCGAACCTGCTCCTGCTAAACCCCGGCATCTCCAGTGGTCAGCAACCTCAAAAACTCCGGAGGACCTGACTGCCTTGTGACTCTAACTAACTGGGACTCCCACGAGCAGTGGTACTGCTCAAAGCAAGTAACAAGCCCCTGGCATCAGTCAGGAACCGTGACTCCTGCACACTCTGCACCCGCCAAGCCTGGCCTGTGCCGGAGTGGACAAAGACCACGAGGACGTCCCCCCGGTGACTGTGACCCCGAATCCAGCGCCCAAGGGCCCACCTCGACACTCCTGACGACGCCTGCAGCCTCAGAACCAGGAACCCCTCCAACCGCGACCAGCAGAGGGTAAGATTTCCCGACGCCAAAAGGCCCCCGGCCCCCTGCGGCCCTCTGTGCCCAACTCTTGGGTGCCTACCTATCCTCCAACTACCCAACTTACCTCTCGAAGTGGTGGCCGCACCTGAAGAACCTTCGTCCCTGAGCTTGCAGCCTTTGTTCGTCACTGAGCTTCTCCATTGAAATCCATTGAGCGCCCGACGGCTCAAAAGCACCCTGCACCCAGCCGTCCGAGTGCCCCTGGCAGTGCAACCTCTACTCTAATCTACTCCCCCACTTGCCCTGAGTAAGTGACCAGGAGCCCTGCTTCCACAACCGCGTGGCCTGCTAGCCAGCAGTCACCAACCAAAGGCTCCCTGCCTCCCATAGGATAACATTGGGCCTAACTCACTCTGCTCCCGGCTGCCCCTGTGCTGCTGAGGGTGTAACAACTGTACCTACCTGGCCCTGGGAGACCCCCTGAGTCTATGACCAGAACCTTAAATCTGCCAGTCGAGTACTTACCCAAAAGCCGATAACTCACTTTTCTTCCATAGGGTAACATTGACTGGTTTCACTTGGAAATTCTTCCAAGTTTTGAGTTTTGAAACTTTAAAATATTAATCTAAAATCAGCCGAATTACAAAAACGAATTTACTCGCCTGTAATCAGGAGAGATCCCAGTGCTGGATCTTGGTGCCCAGCACTGACCCTGCAAAGGAATTACAACCGTACTTACCGCTAACTTGATTTTTCTCCATAGGATAACATTGCCTTGTTTTTGCCATAAATTCTTCTAAGTGTCGATTTTGCAAACTTACAAATATTCGTTAAAATCGCCTGTATATAGTGAGAGGGAGTTTTTTCGCTACGCCCAGGTTCGGCATGCCCTGCTCTCGGTTTTTGGGGAAGGGTCCACGGTCCCTGTTTCTTCGCCCCTCGAGGACCGCATACTCGACGGTCACGTTCCCGATAGTACTATCTCCTTGATCTATAAAAAGTTGATAAATAATCGGGCTGACCTCTTGGTGCGTCTACGGGAGGCATGGACGGGGGATGGAGTTGAGTTGGACGACGAGGACTGGCAGTCCGCGCTGTCATCTCCTAAGGAGGTGGCCATCCCGGCCCGTCTCCGTTTGGTCCAACTTAAGATCCTCCATCGCGTTTACGTGACGGGCCCCCGTTTGGTCTCGATGGGGTTTTCTGAGGACGGGCTCTGCAGGCGTGGCTGTGGGCACAGTGCCACCTTTCTCCAGATCTTGTGGGAGTGCCGCGAGGTGGTGGAATACTGGCATCAGGTGCATGAGGTTTTGAGGCGAGTCACCGGGGTCACGCTGTTGCCGGAGGTGCGTCGTGTGCTGAATGTGTGGGAGCCCAATGACTATAACGCGGCCCAGACTCGGTGGGCGGCCCTGGGGAACATGATAGCAAAGAGGGACATAGCGCAGCTTTGGGGTTCGCAGCGGCCCCCCACCGTGTCTGTCTGGCAGGAGAACATGGACTGGTGCATGTTCAGGGAAAAGACTGTTTATGTGGCTCGTGGTAAACCCGGGGCTTGGAACAGAATTTGGGGGCAGTGGAATACGTATCGTGGAAGTATTTGTGCTCCCCCCCTGGTGGAAACGTCTGATGTAGCCATGTCCCCCTGATCCTTGATGGTTCCTTACTTATTTGGCACATCTGAGTATAGATTTGTATTCCCGTCTCTCCTCCCCCCCCCCCCCCCTCCCCCCCCCCTACCTCTTTGTTTCCCCGCTTTTTGACTGCCATCGGGTGGTCGGATATGGACGTACCCCTGCTGTGGCCCGACGCCCATCTTATGTTTTCTTGCCTCGCCTTTGTTTTAAGTTGTTATTTATGTTAAAAGGGTGTATCCTGATTTCCTCTATGTGCAGTCTGCTCTTCTGTATTGTGCGGAGCCCCGGTGGGCCAGTCATCGTGATTGCACTGTGTGATCTTTTACCTACTAGCGGCCGGCCCTGGTGGTTGTAGGCCCGTGCTTGTAACCTCCTTTCTGCACAATAAAAAATTTTCAAAAAAAAAAAAAAATCGCCTGTATAACAAAAACGCATTCTTTCAACTGTTTACAGGAGATGCACCAGAGCTGGATCCAGGATCCAACACTGAGTAAGAAAAAGTAACGATAACCCTACTTACCTGCTAAGTTAATTTCCTCCAATAGGATAACATCGGTGATTTTATGTGAAAAAGTTTGTCAACTTTTAAAATACAATAAAATTCCTCAAAAATCACAACTGTAACCAAAACGTTTTTACTCAACTGTTTACAGGAGATGTCCCAGGATTGAACCTAGGATCCAGTCCTGTGGTTAGAAAAGTAATCCAAAAAGTAATCAATTGCATTTAACTAGAAATTCCCATTGAGCTCAATGTAAAATTGTGTTTTTGCGTTGCCTATTGCAACAACTGTATCTATTGCATACAAAAGTCTATTGCCTATCGAAAGTATTTATCTAAAGCATCTCATTCTGAGAAAATATTTGTTGATACCTATGGTTGGTTCTAAAATAAAACAACTATATATTTTTATACAAAACCATTGGCCTAGAGTTCAGTTCTTGAGCGTGTGAGACCATTTGCTGACTGAGTGTGTACAACAAATGCTTTACACTGTCCTCTGATACTGCCTTACTGCTCGACCAAGCTACCACTTTAGAGAGTAAGGTTATATCTAACTTAAGCCAAACCTGTAGGGACTGTGGACTCTGTGCACACTGTACCTATTTGGGAACAGTATATACAGAGCCACCTTATTACACCATTCTCCCTTGTCCCCCCTTTGGGACTAGGTGTCCACTTGGCGTGTTTTTTGTTTCCGCCTGCACTTCTAAAAGCATTGCTGAGTTCTACCTCTTGAGCTTTGGTTCTTGGCTGTAGCCACTCCAGCCTTCCCTCCGTGAACTAGCCTGGTAGGCTCTGGTTGCATCTCTTCATGTTTCTTCTCATCCTTTGGTAGGTGTTCACGTGGCGCGCCATTAAGCTTAGAGTGGCCCTTTTTTCCGCTCTCTTTCTTTTATTCTGGTACATGGCTGGTGCCGTTTCTACCTCTCATGCTTGTTCACCTATGGTGTAGCACCATTCTGGCATTTTTGGGTTGCTGTCAGGCTGTTCCACCACAGCCTCCCCCATTGTCCTTCACTCTGTTGCCGGCTCAAGTGCTTAGCGCTTTTTGTTGTTTTGTCGCAGACCCACCTCCCCCTTGGGGTATGGCTATGGTATCTATTCTAAGTTAAGGAATCTGCGGCTAGATGTCTCTATCAGATGTACGAGTTACTTACATTCGGTAATGATGTATCTGGTAGAGACGTTGTCTAGCCGCAGATTCCTTAACGCCCACCCAGCCTCCACGTTCTGTGATAACCTTACCAAGTGGGGTTCTCCACTGCCTTCTTTCAGTTACCATGGGTTTTTCTCTCACGGGTGCTCACATTGCTGAGTCCCTTTGAGGATTGCCATATACAGCTGACTCTCTCCAAAAGGTTTTTTCCTGTAAAATGGTACCTTTTGATTCACCTTCACCAGGAGATTCATCTTCTTTTTCTTTTCTTCTCCTGCTGCCTTCCCTCCCTTCCGCCTTATCTATTGGCTCAGTGTTCTAGTCTCCTCTACACTCGTCCTTTGGGGATCTGTTTACCTCTGTTTCAGACCTCCATTACTATAGGGGCAGTGCCAGTCTTTTATACCTTCCTGCAGTGCACTGTTGTTCACTCTGTGCTCCGTTCTTGCTGGCCGACACAGTTCCACATGGTAATGAGTCTATTTCTGTCTGTTGAGATATTCTTCCCTTGGTGCACTTGGGGAAGGGTCTTCGCTTAGCTTGCGGGGCTCTTTCTCGCAGCTTTTTCTCTTATATGTGGGCAGTGTCTACTTCTGTCTTTTACGATGGTTTCTTGCACCACCTTCCTTCCTTTATTCATAGGTTTTTATTCCTCGCACACTATTCCCATACTTTCACAGTTTTTGTTGGTGGCTCCGCATTGTGCTGCGGAAAAGTTTCTCCATAGAAAACTGACGTCAGCGCGACGGGAGGGACTTGTATGACCTCGCTGACGTCACCTACTTGGACGGCGTCCGGGTGGGGTCATGTGGTGCCGTTCCCCAGCATGCAGAGGTGCTGCTTCAAAAACAATTTCGGATCCAGTCTGACTCCTGGGGATATTCTAAGTTAAGGAATCTGTGGCTAGACGACGTCTATGCCAGATACATCATTACCGAAAGTAAGTAACTCGTACATTACACGGTGAGGTCACACAACCACACCATTTAATACACACCATTTTCTCACAACATCTTTCTTTACTACTGCATCCGAGGAACATGTTGCCGGGCTTAGGCTGATATCCCCTTAGAGCCTAACCGCACTAGACTTTATCCTGGCATCACCCTCTCTTGGGTGGCAGATCACGAAATTGTACTGTCATGCAGGCTTAACCTCTGGTGACTGCACCTTGGGTGATAGTGGAGTGGTAGTGGGAGCTCGGGTGGACATTCCCAACCAGCTGTGGAAGTACTGGTGTGCTCCGATGGGTTCATTATCTCCCAACTATAGGCTGCATCTCGTACATATCCAGTTCATACACAGAATTTTCCAAACACCCCTCCAGCTACATAGAATGGGCCTTAGACTTTGCGGCAGATGTGGGACTGTTGGGTCTTGCTTCGGGTACTTAGCCTGGCATTTCCCCACGACAGTAGCATATTGTACGTGCAAGTTTTTTAGCGTACAGTGGAGGTGACTGCTAGCGCAATGCCTAGATTACTGGTGGCAGCGTTGCTGGCATATGTTAGAGATCTCACCCAGTGTACGTAAGCTTACTGCCTCAAATTGACTGCTGGATAAAGGGCCTAATTTACTGTCGGGAACAACTGATGGAATATTTGCTTTTGATGTCTGAGCCCAGCCGGCTGAAGGACATCTGGGCCTCATTTGATACTTACATTGCAGAATGGCCTGATCAACAGGGCGACAAAGAAAACTGATCCTGTAGAAACCCTCTGAAATGCCTGACTTGCCTCTTCAGCATTTTATAATATCCATTGTACTAAACTCAATTCCCCTGCCATAATACATCTTCACAGCATTCCGCAATGTTCACACTAGGGGTGCCGGAATTTGCGAAAGTGACTTTCGCAAATTATCGCGAAAATGTTAAAAATCTGCGCAAACACGCAGAAATATCTCAAAGATGCGGAAGTTTTTTTCCCGCCCGTTCGCGGTATTTTCTGCGTGGTCGCGGCTCGCCAACTTACCCATGCGGTTGCTCGCGGGCGCGGCCATCTTGTTTTCACTCTTCTCGCGGTGCATATTTTTAAAATATTTCCTTTGCTTCCTCCAACCCACTATGTTTATTGGTAATTTTTGCCACAATTGCCATCATCCAAAAACCTGATTTGTTCTGTGCTGTATGTAAGGTGAAAAGGAATAAGAGTATAGATCAATTAATACAATTTAGTTCAGAAATAATACAATTTCCCTCCTGAATAGCACAGTTGTGTTCCCACATTGGATCTGGAAGATGAGGAATACATAGTACTGCCTGGATCAGTGTAAGACACTATTTCTATAACCCTAGTTTGATTAAGCAATATGAAAAAATTGTGACATTGAAGTTAAAACCTAATCCTTGCTTGCCACATTACTGTACATATGTTATTGTTGCAGATTAACATTTAGAAAAACTTATATTTACTTAACTGCTATCCTCAGAAATGCGGTCATCCTTACAAAGTACAGTGAGACATTCCTTTTGCCTCATATGAAAGACCTCTCCGCTCAAGAAGTTGTTGTAAGCATACATTATGAAAATATTTTCATTTGCGTTTTTGTTTTGTTTTTCTTTTTTTATGGCTCATTTTTTGTTGATCATTTTGTTATATTCTAAATGTGGTCATGGAGCTCTAACCTCTTGTTTAAAATGAGAAAATGTAAGCCAAGTTTGGTCGTTTTGCTTTACTTGGTTTTGAAGCCTTCAAGTGAGTTATTTGAGGGGAAAACATGTTTGGTCATTTGTAACTTCACTATCACATTTGGCTTGATTTTTTTTTTTAACAAAATTAATCAGCGTTTGGGTGCAGCCAAAGGCAAAGAGTCTTTACGTCCTATAGTGGATAGAAAATAACCTCCATTTCACCCGTGCCATTTTGCATGCAATTATCCAGTTACCCATCAATGCTTTATTTAAAATTGAAACCTACTTTGTGTTGCTCATTTGTTTTGTTTTTTGGTTTGTTTGTTTACATTTTTCCTGGGTCTGAGGTATCACTACTTTCAATGTACAGTTTTGTTGTGCAAATAATTTGTGAATCTTGTATTTGTGAACTCCAGAGAGAGTGTAGTAAAGCGTCCTTTTTCGCATGGTTACCCCCTAACTTTTTTCCAGATACCTGAAGCACTTTGAATGTGCCCTGGGTCCCTGCCAATCAATAAACTAGGGCCTGTGTTCTTTCCCTAACCTGTACCATTGTTTCCACAATTGGCACAACTCTAGCCTACCTGCAAGTCTGTTACCCAAGGACATGGTAGTCAGGGAAAGGCCTCTGAGGGCTGCAGCATGTATTATGCCACCCTCAGGGACCTCTTACCCCAAACTTGCTCCACTACCTTTGCAGCCTCTGCGTGTTGTGGTACAGCTAAAGATCAAGAGTCGACATGGCATACATCCCTGTGTGCCATGCCTGCCCAGCACTGCATGAGGCCCAGGTAGGTCACTTAAGGTAGGGTGCCATTTAAACTCATGTGAGGGCCTATCTGCATGAGCATACAGGCCCCTATAATATATAATGCCATTCTTAGATATTATAAGTGCACAGTAAAACCATTCTGAGTATATGGTCTAGAAAATGGTCATTAAGGGTTTTCTAGCCCCATAATAGCTTTCCGGAATCCTGGCATGTTTGGTATTAAAGATCTCAGAGTAATACATCTGTACTGACTCCACTGACAGATTTATTATCCCATGCACTCAACGAGACAGGTTTCTGGTTCCCTGGGGTGGGAGCATTCGCTCCCAGGGCCCAGAAACAAAGCCTTCCCTAGACGGAGGTGTTCACACCTGCCCCAAGTCAGGAAGAGCCATCAAAGGCCTTGCCGCATTTGCAACTCGACCCCCAGCCCCTTCTGCTATTAGGAGTAGGCCCCCTTCTTGTCTCATCCCCTTTTCAGCAGTAAGAAAGGTGGGAAAAATCAGGACAGCTCAGGTGTGCCCACCTCTACCAACCCCAGCCCTCTGGTGGTGAGACGAGGTGAAGCCCACTCTTCAGTGCTGGCCATCCTGCAGATGGCAAGCACCCTCCACTCGGGGTCAGGGATTGTGCCCATTCCCCCACGTGCGTGAGCACACTAAGGGTGTAGTCTCCCTATGGTCTGTAACGCTCTCTGTACTACCTTGCTACCCCAGTAACGCCTCTAAATACAGTATTTAGTGGCACCCCTGAACCCAGCTCAGCAGAATTGACGACCTACAAAAACTGGAACCCAAAGACGTCGCAGCAGTGAACAGTCCATGCCCAACTGACTTGGCCCCAGCCCAACTGGCCTGCCTGCAGCTCGGAACCCCCCTGCGAAGAAATGGATGGCTCCAAAAAAGATCAGCAAACTCCAGTCTTGGTGAGGACTGATCCCCTGCTTCTATAAAGACTTGAGACTCCTGAGGACAGCGGCCCGGTCCACAAAAGAAGATCAAGACCCTGCGAAACCAAGAAACCCTGCTCCAGGGCCTACCTCTGCACCCGTGTCCAGACGGCCCACTAGTCCTGAAGTGGTTCCCCAGCAGTCCTGACCTCCAAACCATCGAGGAGTGTCACCTCCAAGGCCCAGTGTCGACGCCTGCAGCCTTTTCACGACAACCACCCTCAACCACGACCCTCTGGTAAGGAGGCAACCCAACTCTAGAAGACACCCCTGCAGCCTCCGGCCATGTGTCCTGTCGACCAGTTCCAAAGTTGTCCTGACGTCCTCCTGCATCCTAAGTTACTTACCTGGCTGTTGGTTTCCTTCGTCTGGCTTCCTGACAGACGCCTTCAGCCTGGGACCGATTTCGAAGATCTCCATAGAAAAGCATCGGCCGCCCCTGTGCGCATGGTGATGTGGTTTTGGTGCTGCCTTGGGTCCCTCTTTGCCCTCCAATAAACTTCTTCGTCCCGATGGGCCTGCTCACGAGCAGCCTCAATATGCGGTATCTCTAGCCCCACTGGCTAGCATTGGCCCCAGTACCGAATTCCTCACCCTACACCCGGCCGCCCTAGTGCTGCTGGTGGTGCACCTTGAGTTCAGAATTGAACCTTTGGGAATGTTGGTTCTACCCCCAAATGGACGACACCATAAGTCGTTTTACTTACCACAATTGCTAACTTCGTTTTTCTCATAGGGTTGCATGGTGTGGACTTTCTCTGAAAAATTCTGCAAGTGATGACTGCCTTGTATTGCAACAAAGTATCTTAGTGTCTACAAATGAGTTGTCCTGCTTACTAATGTACTGCAGTGCCTAAGTTATGTTATTAGTTTGTTTTGCTCTGAGTTAGAAAAGTAACTAGGGAGTAATCAGAAGTAATTGCAAGTATTAAAAAGAGTGTACCAAGTGTTTTCTATACTGCAAATTAACTTGTATGCTTATACAAAACCAGTACACACCTTATTTTGAAAAGTATTCTTGTTTTGAAAGCTTCCAGCTTCCTGCAGATAAGCATCAGTTCAAAATGAGACTTCTTTTAAGGGGCACAACATTTTGCATGCTCTGCCGTTAATTCAGTTTTCTATTCTTGATTAGTCGATTTGTCTACACTTGTTTAATCCGAATCCTAGTTCTTTACATGTCCATGATCTTCCAGCCGGTCAGTAAAACACAATATAGTTTTTTTCCTGATAAATTATTGTGTAGTGTAATAGGTAGTGTCAAGTGAATAACAATTATTAGAGAAGACAAACGTTTTCTTGCAAATAGTCCATACATTATGAAAACAGTATACATTCCTTTGCTGAGTTTCATTATACTCTATTTCACAAAATGCAGGATTCCTAGCAAAAACGTAGGTAATATAGTCTTAAAATGTATAAATCTACTACATTCTAAATTGGTGATCTCAACAAGTTAATGTGGATAATATATACAACTGTTATCTTTTAGCTGAGCTATAATTAAATCGCTGGTTTTATTCACAGACCAAATGCAAGGTAATACTTCAGGATTCCGCATCCTGAAGTATTAGCAGACTACTCTTAAAGCGAAGAGAAAGAACATCTCCACATTCATTAACCACAATATTCCTAAAAAGGGCGTGCCTACTGTTTCTTCAGGTACTCTAATAAAAGCGATGAAAAAGAAGGAATTGGTTAACAATTTCATATAAATTTAAATTAGTTTGTCTATTTGGTGGTATAAGGGAAATTGGGTAAAATTCACAGCCTAAAATATTCAACCAATTCCAATTAAGGTGGATCAGCAGCTGAGATGCAAGGTTCTAAAGCAAGTGATGTCTTCTCCTAGTGATCAGCGGTCATTGAAGTAAGGAGTCTTTTCCAGCTCCATTATTTGGTTGCTGTTTCTTGTATGGCATCCATTAGCTTTCCATTAGCCTTGTAATCAAGTTTCCTTAAGTCTAAACCAAGCCTGTTTGATAAGTATAGATGAAAATCATTCTGCACAGCCCTAATACATATTTTGGAGTATAGAAACATGTTGCCCACATGATTAAGCCAATATCTTGCACACTTATGATTATGGCCTTAGTTCGGCTAAATGCTGGAATTTATTTGAAATGTAGAATTTCTTGAACTCAATGGTACTAATATTACATGAAGTAATTTGTTTATTCTGGTCTGTTATCTAATCTGCCCGTTAAATTGTAGTGGGCTGTTTTAAAGGTAGCACAGCATTCACAATAAAATACACTTTACCTGTTCCCGGTAACCTCCTAAGTCTATCAAGCCAAACCACGTACGCCATGGTATTGCAAACAAGACACTCTCAAATGGAATGCTTATAACTCCTATAGGAAACTGACTCTATATTTGCTATACCATCAAATGGCTATATCATGCACAAAGTTAAGAGCTTCCCCCAGAAATGTACAGGGCTCAATGTAAACCCAAAGTTCTCTATTTGTGGTAGTGTGTTCAAGCAGCCGAAGGCCTAACATAGAGGAGTGGAAGACATTTGTTATGCACACACGGATTAGTAAATAGCACACAACTCCAAAGGAGATCCACACCAATTTTAGAAAAATAAGTCTCTTTCAAGTTTTATTTTAAGACCAAAATGTACATAAAAAGGGAAGTACGTTTATCAGGAAAATTACTTTACACTTTAAAAAGTGGACACAGTGCAATTTTCAGGCTTTGCAATGTTACTCTATGGGAGGAAAACAACAATGCGGTTTTGCAGGAAAGTACTCGACTTACAAATTCAGTCTCCGAGTTCTGAGGTCATCACGGTCAAGGTTCAAGTCCGCTCCAAGACTGCACCACCAGCCCAATGTTAACCAATGGAGACGGGGGGTGATCGAAGTTGCGATGCTCACAGGTGAGCAAAGTGGTGTCAGCGGTCCATCTCCTGGAGTTAAGGTAAATACAGGAAGGGGGGGGGGGGCACAAGGCAGCACCAAACGTACTCTCAGTGGCACAGTGGCGGCTGGGTGCAGAGTGCCAACACAGCATCGGGTGTCCAATGCACTTCAATGGGGGAGATCGGTCTTTATGCAAGGCTGCAGGCTCAAGCCAGGAGGCCGGTCGAAGAAAACCTGCAGCTGCTCTGGTAAGTAGAGATGCTAGGGGAAGCAGGGACACCGTTGGTCAAGCTCCCCAAGGCCCAGGGGCTTCGGGTACAGGGGTGTCCTTTGGCATCGGGAACAGCTTACCGGACAGGTCGCAGTCAGAGGGAGTCTTCGAGTTGAGGCTGCAGGCATCGTGGTGGAGTCTGGCAGGGGTCAGCCCACAGTGGACTCTTGCTCAGAAGTGCTGGGGAACTCTCTGAGGACCTGTGGGCCAATTGGGCCCGGGCCGTGGGCTTCTGGTGCAGAGGTGGATCTAACGGTGGTTTCGCAGTTCCTCAGGGGAGAGTTCTTTGTTCTTTAAAGTTGATTTCTCCTGGACAGGTCCGCTGTCCACGCGAGATCTTGGTCTTTGTCAAAGGCAGGCATTCCTCCTAAGGCTTTGGAGGTCGCTGGCCTGCAGGACAGGTCATCTTTTGGCACAGGATCACCAAGGGCTGCAGGCAGGCCAGTAGTGCTGGGGCCAAGTCAGTTGGTGTCTGCAGCCTTCTCTGCTGATGCGACTCTGCATTTTCCAGCTTTTCTTAAGTCGTCAGGAATCTGAATTCAGGGTCTCTGGGATCCACCTAAATACTAGATATAGGGGCGTTACAGGGGAGTAACCAGTAGGGACCAATGGGTTCCTTACCTGGGGTGTCTACACCCACTATTATGTCACCCCCCTTTTGAAGGGGAGCATAGCTCTAACCCTGATTGGATAAGTCCCACCATCTTCAAGATGGTGGATATAGAAATATCTGCTCAACTTCGCTTCCACCACCAGAGGGGTGGAGTTGGTTGTCCAGCTGGTTCTCCCGCCAAAAGTGGGGGTTTGAACGGGGGGCTGCCACCTGCTGCTAGCAGCAGAGACTGGGGTTACATTACAAAGGTGGCAAGGCCTTTGAATCTCTCCTCTGGAGCACTGTGCTCATCCTCGGGGCGGAGGTGTGACACCTCTGCCAAGGATGTGCTTTATTTCTGACCTCAAAGAGCAGGGGCTCTCGACCCAGGGGTCAAGAAACATGCCTCGTGGTGGCAGGCTGCCTAAAGCCAGTCAAGAGACCGCACCAGGGTTTGTAGGTTATCAGGGTTCATGTTTCAATAAATCTGACACTGGCATCCATGTGGGTTTATTGAGAGGAGTTGTTTGGTACCAAACACTCCTCGGTTCAGTGAAGCCATCATGGTGTTGGGGTACTCGAGCTGTTGAGTTTCCAGTCCATGTACTCTCTCTGGCTTCACTAGCACTTACATATTTAAGAATAGACTTAGATATTGTAGGGTCATATCTGCTCACGCAGATATGCCCACATCTGAGATATAGTGCACCCTGCCCAAGGGCTTGTAAGGCCTGCTAGAGGGGTGACTTATATATACCTTAGGCAGTACTTCTTGGCATGCCACACAGACAGTCTGCCATGTTGACTTTGTCGTTTTTCTCTGAACCACGGCACGCAAGGTGCAGTGGCAGTTTGCATGGCCTTGGTGAGGGGTCCCTATGGAACCTTCTTCAGTCTCAAAGCCCTAGGTAGCAGAGTAGCATTTACTAGGAACTTACAGGGAGTCTGAAGTGCCAATCGTGGTACAGTTTTAGGGACAGAACACTGTTACTGGGAACGTGGACAGCACGGACTCTGTTCTCTACAGTCAAAGTTGCATCAAAAGCCAGGCAATAAGTGTGGGGGGAAGGGGGTGGGTACTGCAACAGAAACTAATTTTCCCACAACTCCTCAGTCTCCTCAGTTGTAATTACCATTGTTTTTCATTTTGCCAGAATGTTGTCCTATGTGATTGTAGAGAAACCATGTAATAAATGAGTAGTGACCTTTCCGTGTTTCCCATACGTGGTTTCATTTTCGTACAATTTTCATGTGACTAGTGTAGCCGGAATCGTCCTTTTCCCACTTTCATGACTAGTCCAAGGCCATTCCTATTATTACATTAGAACATATGTGATTTTTAGACCACTTGGATGCATTTGACATGCAGCCCTTACCTGCTAAAGCACAGAGAATTGGTTTAACGCACACAGGTGTTTGATCTGAGGCAACTCACCTGTTATCTGAGGACCAGCACTAAGGGGTTGATTGGTACTATGCACAGTGTCCAGGTGAGCAGTGTCCACCAATGTCAGAAAGAAGTTTGCCACCTGATCATCATCTTTTGATTTTAGCTGTTCATATAGGGTTCTCTTCCCAAAAAATGTAGTTATATGGCTGTTCCTATGGTTCACACTGAACTCCTTTCTGGTTCCTTCCATGGAATGGCATTACTACTGTTTTACTCACTCCTAATGTTCCCAACTTTAAGGACACCACCATAGTCTATAATAAAACCATTGATGGTCATCATTACCCGCACCCCCACCCCCATGCTATCAACTAAAAGTATTGAAATGCAGAAATTCTTTGCAGCACATTGACCTCCCAATTAGGTAGCCAACTCTACCCCGACGACCTCTGCTTTTCTGACAGTGATGTACCTCATCTATTTTAAAAACAACTATTATCTGCCTTTCTATTTGTTAGCCATTCAGTTTTTAAAGGTCATGTAAACACATTGAGATTGTTCTATACCAAAACTGTTTTACTTACTAGAAAGGAACCAAATCAACAGGAGAGGAGCTATGTAGCAAGAAGTAAATGAGACTTGCATCTGCACTCTCACTCAAACCCCACCTTCTGGTAACTCACTATCTTCCCCAGGGTGCAGAAAGAAATGCAGAAAACAAGAGACACCTGCCTCAGTTGAGCTCTCTTCTAAGTTTGACGGCGCAACACAGTTTTGGTATGTTCCTCAAGCTGATAAGGAGCTCAAGGCTAAATACATTCTAAGTCCACCCTGCTCCGGCAAGGTAAACGGGTCTGACATCACCGGTTAAATTTGGTACGGCCTGATTTTGAATTGACTGACCCACTTTTATTCCCTCAGATACAAGCCATTGCTGGTTCTGTCTCATCTGTATTCTCCTTCCAAATACTCCAACGCAACTAAAAGGAATGAGTGATCATGCCCTTGGATGTTCCCTCCTCATTCACCTCTGGGAGTAGACCTCAGTTGGAAGATCAAGACTCCAACAGAGAGCCTGGTACTAGTGGGTGTGAGGTCATGTAACCTACTAGACTTTACTAATTAATTGGGGCCAAGGCATTTCAGCAGCTGCTGCTCCTGCTCAAAATCATGGCACCTATTCACTGGGGATATCCTCAGTTAACTCAAAGCTAGAATTCATAATCAAACCCTATGTCCTTAGGATGTCTTCAAAAAGCCACAACCTGAGGCAGCTGTCTGAAGATCTTTGGAAACCTTAAATCAGTAACCCAAAGACAGCTCTATATTTGACACTGTGGAACCCTCTGCATTGTTTGTTATGACTGTGACCATTTTCTCGATGAACTAGCCTTTCTCCTGGCACATATGCAAGATTGTAAAAGTTCCCCAACAAAAGTATGTACCAGTCATGGTGCTACCAAATCAGATTTGCTAAAATCAGTGCCTTTATAGTGACGTGTGATCCATTAGCATGTGTTTGATTATTTTATACCTCCTTTACCCAGGAATAAGATGAATATATGCTTCCCTTCCTGGGCAAAGAAACAGCTAATCAAAACTAATGGTAATCTGGGGCCTCATTAACACTGCTGCAAGGACCCTGAACACCATTCTTTCAGGTGCAAACCTGCTTTGCAGAAGCCTTTAACCCATGATCACTGTAAACTCTCTAGCTTGTCCCCAACGACCACTGTGGCATCTCCACCTCCCGCTAATGCCTTGTTGCTGTGGCCAGTTGCAATGACACATGGGTGGGGATGTGACCCGCAGATACTGCACCTGTGAGTTGGATTGGGCCGAGACCGAGTCCACCCTTTAGGGACTACCTGGGGGAGTAACTCAAAAGCCTCATAATTGGAACTTCCTACTTTTGAACGGAGACAGCTTGAACGGAGCGGGGGGACCTCTCCTCTCCCCGACCAGATCTACAAACCTGAGAGCCTTCCTTTTGGTCCCCCTTGGCTTCTGCGCATCCCCTCACGTGCTTATTACTGCCTTTTTGCCTACGGTGGTCTGGAATGCCTTGCATAAGTAGAAGCCTTGCTGCTTGCAGGAGAGTAGGGGGAGCGAGAAGGCGGGGATAGCCCACGGTGTCTTGGAGGTTGGGGGGGCATCTCTTTTCCTCTCTAAGGTCCTACAACTGAACCTCTGCCATCTCTTCCTGAAGCTCTTGGGTCACAGAAGCTCTCTCGCTTGCCCCACCTGGCCAGACTAATCACACTGCCCTTGTGGTGTGATGAACTTGTGCACCTAGCCTAAATCTACCAAAGAAACATGCTGCTATACCTCGCTCTAAAGCGGTCAAGGACAACCCAGTCATGTCACTCTGGTCCAAAGCGGCACGCCTCTCCCCAGACGCTGGCCCCGGGTTTCGCAAGGATACATGGAGCGCTTCTTGCAGGAGATTTGATCGGACATTGGTTCTCTCAAGGAAGAGTTCAAATCAGGTCTCCGAGACATCTGGAAAGACGGCTACGACATAGGGGAGCAAGTTGATGATCTTGAACGTACCGTGGATGCATGATCAGAAGGGCAGGAAATGCTGTGGCGGAGGGTAGCAGTTCAAGAGGAGCAAAACATCGAAATACAATCGAAGCAGACTTGGAAAACAGTAGCCGGCAGAATAACAACCGAAGCGTCCACACAGGAAACTAAAAGAAATATTATACATAAGCTCCGCAGCCTCAGGGGAGGGTTGCGCGCTTTTTGGCGAACTCTATATGAATGTGAACAGATTACTGCTCCGGTGTGGCCTGTTCGGGCAGGACTGTTGCTCCGTGGACGAATGGACCTGTTGCTGGTGGTGCCGAGCCGCAGGGACCAAGAGCGACTCCCTATCTGCGTGGGAACATGGTCTTTGGTCCCCCGTGATGTCCATCTCCTATGACTCTTCCCCCAGGAGGATGACTCCTCTAGCGGGTCGAGCGCCCCTAGTGTCGGCCTCCACAATGTGTGGAAAACGGGTTTGGCCCTGTTGGTCCGTTGATAATCTGTTTTCCTCTTCCTTTTCAGGTCAGTTTAGGCTACAAGTGACCCTTATCAAGGATAATGGAGGTCACCCTTAGAACAAACGCAAGCAAATCTGGCGCTACCTACTGCAGCAGGACCCGGATATCATCTTCTTACAGGAGACTCACTTGATGAGGTCCGACTGCCACCGCATGGCGCACCCAAGATATCCTGAGCGCTATTGGGCGTACACCAACACAGACACTTGAAGTCAGTGTTTTGTGCAAGGCGGGCTTCTCTACCACAGTCACTAAAGTAGTCCAGAATGGGGAGGGGTCCCCTCACTAGGGGACGTCGGACGCTTGCACTGATTACCATCTATGCACCGAATACTTCCCAGGACTCATATCTCAGGAAGCTCTTGCATGAACAATTAGAGGGGATGGAAGGTGACATAATAGTTTGTGGAGACTTTAACCTGGTATGGGACCCCACCCTCGACCGTAATGAAGCTACCTTCCAACACGCTGGGACCATGTTAGCATACCTAAAACTGAACGTTGAGAACTTGGGCCATGTGGACGCATGGCATACAAACATCCACACTCGAGGGACTATTCTTTCTGCTCACACGTACACGCCTCCCATCTCCGCTTCGACTACGCCCTAATCTCCCATTCTCTCCACTGCCGCTTATCTGCCATTGAGTTGTTGGATATCTCCATCCCGGGCCAAGCCCACTTCGAGCAAACATGGGAGGGTAGTAGCCACTCTTCAAAGACCCAGCCAGCCTGGTGCTTGCCCCCGCATCGCCTGCGGGACCCTGTAGATTTAGCTGATATCCGGAAGGGCATTGTAGAATACTTCTCCTTTAATGCCCTCCCAGAGACCCCTTTGCACACTCTTTGTGATGGGTTTAAAGCCACCATCCAGGTCGTGATCACATCCATTGCAATTGCTCGAGGGCGGGAATCCAGGCTGGTGGAGTCTGGCCTTATCACCAAAGTCAAGCAATTGGAACTCCTGGATAGAGCAAAACCCAAGCGTTGCAATAAATGACAGCTGGCAGTGTTGCAAGGCCAACTCCGTGCACTACGGACGGAGAAGGTTGAACGAGCGCTCTTGGCGCTACAACAAAGATTTATTACGAGGGGGGGGTAATAAAGTAGGAAGACTTCAACAAGCACGAGCTAGGACCCACATCGCCAGATTGTGACCCAGAAATGGGGAATGGGCGACATCCGAAGGAGACATACACCAAGTCTTTCATGATTATTACCAAATGCTATACTCTCAAAGATCCGCACCCGGATTTGGTCAATTCATATTTGGACACCTGTGACTGGGAACCCTTGCCCCCACGCCAAGCAGAGCTCCTTGACGAGCCGATCACCCTGATAGAACTACAGACAGCAGTTTGATCCCTTCCCCTGGGTAAAACACCCAGCCCATACAGCCTCCCTGTATCTTTTTACCGGCTCTACCTCCCAGAGCTGCAAGACCACTTGGACTTATGCCCACAATAGCAGGGAAAGACCCGGCTTTGTGCTCCTCATACCGCCTTATAGCTCTGCTCAACACAGATGCAAAGCTCTTCAACAAAATCCTAGCTCAGAGACTCGAACCCTATCTTCCGGGCCTCATCGACCCGGATCAAGTAGGCTTTATCTATCATTGACAAGGAGTAGATAACATCTGCCGTCTAGCCCACCTTGTGGAAAAGGCTCATCGCCACAGTATACCAGCTTGCCTCCTCTCGGTAGACGCGGAGAAGGCCTTTGATAGGGTGGATGGGTCCTTTCTCTTTATCGGCTTAGTAAAAATTGAGCTGGGACCGGTATTGCACTCCAAAATAATGGCCTCATTTGTGGCACCGGTGGCAAAAGTACGTGTGAATGGCCAACTCACAAATCCTGTGTCTCCCGTGTTGTTCGCCCTAGCAGTGGGACCTCTCACAATCACAATCCGAACTCAGATGCGGTGAGGGGCATCACCTTCGGGGGCCAACCACACAAAATTGATCTCTTTGCAGATGACCTACTGCTTAGACTCACTCAACCCTACATCTCCTTCCTGGGTGTGGTGCAGTGCCTCCAAGATTACGAGGCAGCATCTGGCTTCCGAATTAACATGGCCAAGTCCTCAGTGCTCAATTTGACCAGCCCCACACAAGACCTCCCACTCCTGCAACGCCTGGCACCCTTTCAGTGGTCCGGGACAGCTATTAAGTACTTGGGTCTCAACATCACCCTGAGACTCTCCTCCTGGTCTCAGGCCAACTGGCCCCACTTGCGCCGTGCTATCTTAAATGACTTCCAGAGATGGAAGCCTTTACATATCTCCTTGCTGGGACACATAAATGTAGTAAAAATGAATATACTGCCACGGGTCCTCTATCTCTTTCAGACCTTGCCCACGCCAATTCCTCAGGTCGATATTCTGCATCTCCAGCGTGACATTCAAACTTTTATATGGAACAGGAAGCGCCCCTGCATAGCAAATGCACTAATAATGTCACACCGAGACAAGAGAGGCCTAGCATGCCCCAATCTTCTTGAATATTACTTTGCTTCTCATCTGCAGCATATCTCCGAGTGGGTGAACCGAGAGAGTGAGAAGCACTGGTCCCATATGGACGGAGGAGTAGCGTGGTGCCCACTGTGGGATCTGGCATGGCTGCCCAAGCACCCTCGTCCACGAAGTGCATACATGCGACTCTTAATGCGGACGGTACTTGAATTCTTGGACAAAGTGGCCCTCCAAAAAAGGTCCGACCTCCTTCCACTCTCCGAATACACCGATAGCACGCAACTCTGAATTCCCCCCAGTGCTTTTACCCTCCTCGTTTCGCTATGGTCTGTTGGGGAATGTCAAACAATCCGAGACGTGTTCAAGGGGGAATATATAAAATCCTTTGAACAGTGCAAATGCCTCAAGGCTACAGTATTGCAAGCTACGACACTTGCATCCTTCGGTATATCCGGCGACCACTAGGCCCTTTACCCTCTTCAGGGAACAGAATTGAAGGGCCTCATATCTAATACCTACTAAGTGCTTCAACACTCCACTCCAGTACACACACACACTCCTTCCAATCAGCATGGCAGTCCACCGCACAGGTAGAGATATCATCCAGGCAATGGGATACCCTGCGGCATGACATAACACAAAACTTACTGCAGCCTCTCCCTCAAGGAGACAGCCTATAAATAGATGTATCAATGTTATCACACTCCCGCCGACTCTCTGTAATCTACCCGGTAACGACCCCTCTCTGCCGGCGTTGCGGGGAGGAGATTTACAGCATATTTGGTGGTCTTGCAGTTATAACTATGTTCTGGAATGAGATCCTGGGTCATGTTAAGGAGATCATAGTATACCTGCTCCCATCTACATACCCCACGGTTATCTTGGGCATCAGACCCCCAGATTTACAGGCTATGACTCGTGCTGACTGAAACCTTATAAGCTACTTGCTCCTAGCAGCGCGACAGCTCAGAGCTCATGTGGCAACGGACAGTGCCCCACGCCCCAGCGTAATGGTTTACCCATGTCTGGCATATCATAGCCATGGAACGAATGTCCCATAATCTGACGAAAAAAGAGAAGAAATTCCAGCGCTTGTGGAAGTCCCTAATCCAATACCTCATGCGCATAGAGTTTACCTGCTTTAGCCCAGTGAAGCTTTGAACACTTCAGCTCTGACTGAGATTGTCATCCACCTAGGCCAAGCTTAACTGGAGACTTAACCCCACAGCTTGCGTGTGGCACGATTACACAGTCCATGGCCCTCCCTGCAGTGAGCCTTGATATGTCCCCTTAATGTTTGTTATGGTTTTTACTGTTGCAAGATCAGACATAAAAAAATATATTTTCTCTTCTCTTGTTCGCTATATGTATGCACACCTATTCAATGTACTTTACGGATGTCTAGCTAAGTTGCAGACACTGTACCAGTACACCAGACCAAACCACTTGCAAGTATAATACAATGTTGTAAAAATAACACCAATGTGTACATTTTCTTTGTGTCTGTGCATCTAGGGTCCGTATTGACGGTCACTTATCTACACTACTGCTGATAATGTGCTTCGAATGTAATGTTAATTGAATATACAATAAACAGAATTTGTGAAGAAGAAAAAATAGTGCCTCAGCAGGACCATTGTAACCCTTTGGTCTGTGAAGTTGCAAAGCCTTTCTGTCTTCCAGAATATATTGGCAGTCAGCCAGACTATGAACCATTTTCTTTAAAAAAAAATCCCTGTTTGGTTTTACTTATTTCTTGTTTCTGTGAGGTTTCCTGTTTTTCCACCTCATTCTCTCGCTCTCGCTCTCGCTCTCGCTCTCTCTTTCTCCTTCTCCTTCGCCTCCTCCTCCTCCTCTCTCTCTCTCTTTCTCTTTCTCTCTTTCTCTCTCTTTCTCTCTTTCTCTCTCTTTCTCTCTTTCTCTCTCTCTCTCTTTCTCGCTTTCTCTCTCTCTCTCTCTCTCTCTTTCTCTCTTTCTCTCTCTCTCTCTCCTTCTCTCTCTCTCTCCTTCTCCTCCTCCTCCTTCTCCTCCTCCCTTTCTCTCTCTCTCTCTCTCTCTTTCTTTCTCTTTCTTTCTTTCTCTCTCTCACACTTATCAATTAACTGCATTGTAACAATAGTGTATATATTTATAGAACGGATTGAGACTTCAAGCCTCAGATTCCTTACCTTAGAATTATCCCCAAGCGTAAGACTGGATGCAGACATTTTTCGGGAGCCATATCCCGACGCGCCAGTAGGTTGCATCGTTCGGCTCCACATGGCATTGTCCGTCATGTGTGCGGTGCCTATATAGGCAACACGTCAGCGTGGTGATGTCCGTTCTTTTCTTTCCGCATCAGTCCGCACAGGTCTGCAGAAGAGCTAGCCCCAGTCACTTTTTGATTGACCTTTTTCGACTTTTTGTCTTAGACTTTTTGAGACATTGTCTCTTGGTGTGGCAGGATGTCCGCGAGGAAGGCTAGTTTTAAGCACTGTGGAGTCTGTCACCGACCGTTTTGGTGATGGATCCATACCTTGCCTGCCTCTGGTGTCTGGAGTGTGACCATGATGCCAAGACCTGCACTGATTGTCAAGCCAGGCACCCCAAGGCTTTGAGGGTGTTGTCCCTCAAGCTCCTTGCCACTCTAGATGTGCAGCCACAACCCTCTCGAGCCCGGTCGAGAGGAAGGTCCCGATATTGGTTGCAGAGCCATCGATCTTTGTCGCTGTCGAAGTCTGAGCATTCGGGTAAGTCCCTCAAGAAAAGGAAGAGCAAGAAGTCAAAGAAGTCTTGGACTTTGCCCCGTCCATCAAAGTCATCTGACGAGGCGAGGGAACATCGGTATTCAAGGCCTGGCTTTGCATTTGCACCTGGGCCGTCTACTTACCTCCCTGAGTTTCCTGGAGCTGGAGCGGCTCCCACCCAACTCCGGGAGTTTTAGGAGGCCATGCACCTCTTATTTTGCTTGTATGCCTTTGTGCCCCTGGGATTAGGAGGGGCCCCTTCTGGTTTTCTGCTTGCAGGCTCATCCTTCGTGCAAGTCGGGCCCCTTGGATCCATAGACTGATCTGGACAGGTGCCGGTCGAGCCATCTTGACCGTCCCTGTTGCCGGCCCCTTTGCCAACATCCCTGGCACCGCCCCATTCGTGTCCCCCACTCCAACACGGAGCCGAATGGGCTCCGGGAATGGCTCCATTGCGGGTACAGACTGGAGCCATTCCCTCTGGGCCAGAGCCCTATTCTTTTGTGTTAGAACTTGGAAAAGATTGGGCGAGGCCACTTGACCATTATGAATTCTAGCCGTTCGAACCCACTAAAGGCAACTGATATGAGAATTTGGTGGATGCTAGCATACTGAACACCTCCCCAGATACTGGCTTGCTTTCTCCTCTACAGTGGCTACGGACGAGGAAGGGAGGCTAATTTGCAATGGTGGCGAGAAGGGCGACTGATGTCCTGGAACTTCCGCTACCCTCTGTGGCTGTCAAGACGAACGTCTTGTCGGAGCTGCTTCAACTGGGAGTCACCCCATCTGAGCCGCTTCTCCCGTTTAACGAAACCCTCACGAACGTCCTGCTCGGGACCGGGGTCAAGCCCTGCATAGGGGCTCCTGTGGATAGGCCAATAGCTCATCGCCATTCCCGCACCCCATGGGACCCCAACTTACTCACCCAACACACCAACCGGGAGAGCTTGGTGGTTTAAGTCTGCACGTCCAAACGAATTCCTGGATAATTGCCTACCACTCCACCGGACAGGGAATTCAAGAGGCTGGATACCTTAGGTAAGGAAATGTTTTCTTCTGTCAGCCTGGCAGTGCTGTTGGTGAACACCGCGTGCCTTTTGGCCCAGTGCTCCCACTCACTCTGGGACTCGGTTACGCAGGTGCTGCCTATGGTCTTGGAGGAGGCCCAAGCCATACTTTACCAAGTTATTACTGATGGGAGGCACGTAGCCAATTTCCCCATTCACTGTTGACTGTATTTGATAGACACGCTAGGCAAAGCAGTTTTATAGTCGATGGTCTCCAGTTTCTTTACAGTCAAGGCAGGCTCAGTGCTACAGCACTTCAATAACAGCAGAGCTACGGCCAGGTCCTTGGGCCTTTCCATGGCCCCTCGCCAACCCAGTCCACCTATTGCGCCCACGTAAGAGGTTTCCAGCCACGTCACTACCAGCCCATCTACCACGGCACACAAGCTTCCCAGACCCTGCTTGCCTGAGGATGCGGCACCCTCAGGCCATGTTGGTCTGGTAACCAGCGTTCGGTCCAGTCCACCACTCCCCCAGCAGCTACAGCTTTCAAGTCTCTATAGTTTGCCCTCTGAACATCGTGGACACCCAGTGGGAGGCAGGATATGCCACCACCTGCACCACAAGAGGTCGATAACATCCAACCGTTAGGTTCTCTAGATTGTCCAAAGGGGCTACTTCTTCCCCTTCGTGACTACCCCTCTACGAATGGCACCCACTTGCGACGGGCTGATGGAGGACCACATCTCCTTACTCTGTCAGGAAGTGGCAGCTCCCTTAGCCAAGGGAACCACTGCGAGGGTGCTAGCATCAGAAGTAGGTCATGGTTGCTATTCCTGCTACTTTCTGGTGTCCAAGAAGGACGGAGGCCTTTGTTCCGTCTTAGACCTGCGCCCTCTCAATTTCTTCCTGAAGACTGAAAAATACAAAATGCTCCTGCTCGCTCAAGTCCTTTCTGCCCTGGACCTCGAAGACTTGATGGTAGCGTTGGACTTGCAGGATGCCTACTTCCACATCCCCGTCCTGCTGCACACAGATGCAATCTGTGGTTTGTAGGAAGCTGGCTTTCTGTGTACCAAAATGAGGTACACTATGCAGAAAGTCCAGACAACTATTATTGGCTTACAGGGCTTAAATTAATAATCCCAAATGCTCTATTTGTGGTAGTGTGGACGAGCAACTTGGGCACATCAGAAGGGTAGTGTCAAGCATTTGTTATGCACACAGAGTCAATAAATGAGACACACACTCAAGAAGGAATTCGAGACCAATTCAGAAAAATAACGTAGATTTGTATATAATTTTAGACACCAAGATCATTGGAATCAGGTAAGTACTTAAGACATTATTTTTTTTCTTCAGGAAAAACAGTAGAAAATCACCGCTGTCATATTTGAGACATGAGCCTCGAACGCGGTAATATCCTATGGGAAAAACATTCAGTGCATAGGTACACTTACAAGATTTTCAGGGTTACTATCTAGAACTAGCAGTTTGGATTTACCTGCTATGGTATGTCCGGGTGCAGAGGTGCTGGTCTCGATGGTAGCCTTGAACGCTATCCATTAAAGTCTAAGGAGCAGTACCTGTGGAAAGAAAGGCTGCAAGCGGGGAGCCCCGCAGAACCCAAACGGTGTCTCGGCTCGTGAGAGTTTCTGGAGCACAGGGACACCGTTGGTTTACGTGGACTCGGGCTGGGGGCTCCGGTGCTGAGATGTTTTGTCCGGCGGGTCGCTGCTGTTTGAGGCTCTTACTTTGTGTTTTGTAGACCTGGAGAGGGGAAGAAAACAAGAATACAGGGCCACTCTCTGTGATGGTCTCGGAGAACCTGACATCCTTTGTCGGCAGGTCGGTGTCGGTGGTGCCCGGACTGGGCACGCAAAAGCATTAGTAGTTGCAAGGGCGTCCGTACCCTGGATATTGGTGCATGGAGGCTCAGGGAAGACTCGGCATCTCAAGACTTGGTGAAGTGATGGAGCTGACCTTCTGGACTCTGACCTCCTAGGGAGTTGCTCCCTCGGAGGACCCGGGGGTCAGCATACCGGTGAACCGGGCTGGTGCAGTCGGTGACTGCAGTTGCAGGGGAGTGGCTCGTTCACCCCAAGGTAGATCTTTGCTGGTTGTTGAGATGCTGGACAGTCCTCCAAGGGTTTGAGGAGGATATGCAGATTTTGAACTAGTCAGTCTTAGCGATTGTCGAGGGGCAGGCAGCCTGGCAGGTTTTGGCCCCAATCTTTGATGCAGGTAGTCTGCACTCACTCTGTTGGTCCTTCTCCATCCATCCTCGGTTTCCAGTAGTCAAATCTGAGTTCCTGATGTGAGTGGCCACCTAAATGATGAATTAGAGGCATTAAGGGGACTGGTAGGTAGTAGTCAATGGGCTACCTAGCCCTGGGGTGTCTACACCCCCTATATGACCACTTCCTGTGGGGAATGGGCATAAACCTGACTCAGAGTTCCTAGTTCCTCTAAACCGAGGTGGTGGAACCCTGCTTTCGTTGTCCACTCAGGTAGCCTACTTTAGGGGTGTGACTAGCCTGAAAGCGAACACACCCTCTGACTAGCTTGTTTTCCCGCCTGTCCTGGGTGGCATCTCCCAGGTCTGGGAGAAGCCGGGGTCTCATTTTAAAGTCATTGAAGGCTTTGAAGCCTCTGGCCTGGATATGCTAAATCACTAGCCATCCTGCTAGAGGAGTTGTGATCGCTTTCCACTGGAGCAGGCATTGTTCCTGACCTCTGAGAGCATGAGCTCTCACCTGCTGGGGGTCAGAAGCTCATTTGTGGTGGCAGGCTGGGGGATACCAGTTAGTCCGCACACCAGAGGACTAGTAGGTTTTTAGGAGGCACCTCTAAAATGCCCTCTGGGTGCATGTCATAATACATCTGTACTGGTGCCAGTACTATATTTAAGACAAGGTGATTGATACCAAAACCCATTATTTTCAGTGAAGCCATAATGTAGCTGGGTAACTCGTAATGACCAATACCCAGTTCATATGTTTAAGATGGCTTCCTGAACACTTGCAATGTCATGGCAATGGAACCAGACATCACTGGTGTGTATCTGCTCATGCAGATATGTCCTCTCATATAATATAATGCACCCTCCCTTGGGGTTCTAAGGCCTGCTGTAGGGGTTACTTACATATAGTATATGCAGTGTGGATGGGCATGGCTCACGGGGAGTGTGCCATATCATGTTTTTAAAATGGTCACCACAATTTTGCGCCGCCTACAATGGCAGTAAGCATGCAATTTGTGTGTGGGCTCCTTAGGGTGGCATAATACATGCTGCAGCTCTTAAGGACCCTCTTCAGTACCCATGGTACCAGGGGTACCACTTACTATGGATTTACAGGGGTGCTAAAGGACTTGACAATTGTGGTAAAATTAGATATTTACTTGAAGGGAAAGAGCACTGGCAGTGGGGCCTGGTTAGCAGGTACCTGGTGCTCTTTCATTCGAAAAGCATTAGTACTAGGGCAAAAAGTGGGGGTGACCATGTCAAAAGGGGGCACTTTCCTACACAGTTCACAGTAGGTCACAGGCATTTAATTTCACTGTGCTTCCCTTTGGCCTAACCAGTGCCCCTCGAGCGTTAACCAATGTGATAGCGATAGTTGCAGCTCCTCTGCGGAGATCAGGGGATCCAGTCTTCCCCTATCTCAACAACTGGCAGTTGATGGCGGGCTCGTCCAAGAAGTCGGCTCCCACCTCCAGGCTAAGGTGGACCTCCTGCCCTCCTTGGGGTTCACAATCAACGTGCTGAAGTCACACCAGACCCCTTCTCAGATGCTCCCTTTCATCAGGCTGTTCAGGACACAGTGTAGTTTCAGACTCATCCGCCCGAATGGCGAGTACAGGATGTTTAGGCTGTGATGCTAATGTTTCAGCCTCATGGCCTCCTGCATCCTGCTTGTGACACATGCCAACTGGCCTCTGCAGTGAGACCTACATTTCTATTGGGCGCAGCATCAGGGTTGTCTCTCCGACATGGTCCAGATCTCGGAGGACACTGAAAAGATCTGCGGTGGTGGTTAATGAACTGCAATTTGGTCAATGGCATGCCCCTCTGCCTTCTCCAGTAAGATCTGACAGTAGTGACTGATACATCACTCCTGTGCTGGGGCAGCAATCTGGGAGAGATGGAGATTAGACACCTCTGTGCTCTGACGGAATCCGGACTCCACATCATTGGACTCCACATCAATCTATTGGAGCTCCGGGGAGCCGTCTCGAATTAAAAGCCTTTCTACCCTCCATCATGGGTAGGCTAGAGCAGGTGTTTTACGGACACCACCACCATGTGGTACTTAATCAAACAGAGCGGGGTGGAGTCGTGGACACTTTGCCAAGAGGCCCTATGTCTCTAGACATGGCTGGGACATCAGGGCATTTCCTCCCAGTGGTTAAACACTTGGTCGGCTCTTTGAATGCCACTGCGGACAAACTAAGCCGAAGATGCCTCGTGGATCATGAATGGCGTCTCCATCCGGCTGTGGCACATGGTCTCTTTCAGCAGTGGGGAAAGCCTTCATTAGATCTGTTCGCCATGCTGAGAATGCCTATTGTCCGCACTTCTGCACACTGGAGTTTTCAAGACAACTCTCCCCCGGCGACACTTTTATTCTGCGGTGGAGCTCCGGCCTCCTGTATGCCTTTAAGCCCATACCACTCCTGCCTAGAGTTCTCAAGAAGATCAGGAACGACTGGACTTGCGGCTCCAGACTGGGCTTGGAGTGTTTGGTATCCCAAGCAGTTGAGCATGGCCCTCACTCCTCTGATCAGGCTGCCACTTCAGAAGGATCTTCTGTCGCAGCAGCTGGGGAGGGTTCGCCACCCGAAACTGTCAACGCTACATCTCCATGCCTGGAGATTGAGTGGTGACGGTTGACAGCTTTCGACCTTCCACCCGAATTCTGCAATGTTATCTTGGCAGCCTGGCGTCCCTCCACCAGGACGGTATACGCTAGCCGTTGGAGCAAGTTTGCGGCATGGTGTACAACCAAACATGTTGAGCCCTTATCTGCACTGCTCTCCCAAGCTCTTTAGATTATCCTGACGCTGGCCCAACAGGGCTCTGCATTGGGCACTTTGAAGAGTTATTTTTTTTTGCCATTTACACCTGCTAGATCAGCCTTCCCTTTTCAAGTCCCCTATTGTAAATAAGTTCCTTAAAGGTTTGCAACACTTATTTCCTCCAACTTCTTTCGTTATTCCTCAATAGGACCTTAACTTGGCCCTTACCTTCCTAATGTGTGCTCCTTTTCAGCTGCTTCATACCTGCCCTCTTAGGCTTCTCACCATCAAGACAGCCTTTCTGGTGGCAATTACATCTCCCAGGACTGTCAGTGAACTAAAGATGTTGTCAACTTAGCCTCCATTTGTATCCTTCTTCCCAGACAAACTGGTCCTTCGGACCTGAGCATCCTGCTTGCCAAAGCTGGTAACCACACTCGATGTAGGCCAATCCATCACCTTGACTACTTTTTATGGTTTGCCCCATCCCTCTAAGGAAGAAGAGAAACTCCACTGACTTGACCCAAAAACAGTGTTATCATTCTACCTTGATCGCACAAAACCGCTCCAGGTGGACAATCAGCACTTCGTGGGATATATTTGGGCCAAATAAGGATAGCCCAAAGAAGTGATTCATCTCCATGGATAATGCTCTGCATTGAGATCTGCTACGCATTGACCAAGAAGCAACCCCAGAGGGTTTGCGTGCTCATTCCGCCACAGCAAAGGCTGCAACCACTGAATTAGCATGCAGAATTCTGGTCCTGCACATATGGCAGGCAGCAGCGTGGACCTCGCTGCACACGTTTATCAAACACTACTGCCTGCACAGTCAGGTCCATCATGGTGGGCACTTTGCCCTATCGGTTCTGCAGGACTTTTTGGTGTGAAATTGTTTCGCAGACCCACCTCTGGGGAGGTATTGCTTTGGGTATCTATTCTAAGGTATGGAATCTGCAGCTTGGAGTCTCTATCAGATGAATAAGTTGCTTACCTTCGGTAATGCCTTATCTGGTAGAGACTCTCTTTAGCTGCAGATTCCTTAGCGGCTCACCCATCCTCCCCACTCCGCGAACAGATATAGAGTTAAGGGCTGTTCGCCTTTTCACGGCACTACTTCCACACACCAGTGACTAGTGTTCTTCGTGACCCTGCACTTTTGGTGTGGAAAGCTACGAAAAGAAACTGGACGTCAGGGTGCTTGGGTGGTGCCTCCATAGGCATTGCACATGCCACGTCCGGTGCGGATAACACCAACGACGCCACGTGGAGCCAAACCACGCCACCAACCGACACACAGGGATTCTGCTCATGAACAATCTTCGGATCCAGTCTTAACATCTTTTGGATAATGCTAAGGTAAGGAATCTGCAAATAAATATAGTCTCTACCAGATAAGGCGTTGCCGAAGGTAAGTAACTTTGTTTGTAGCATATGTGGCAGTAGGTGCACGTCTTTTGCATACTCCTGCCATATAGTGCTTGCTTTCCTCCATAGAAGTCTTTCAAGTCAAGTTTTGGTTGACTCCTTCTCTGGTTGTGAATGCACATAGACACCGGTTCCATTGTTGATTTGTTTTTCTCCCTGTCTGGTTCAGACATGTGTCAGCCCTGCTCCTCGTCTCGTCGATGCATTTTCTTTCTTACAACGGCCACTCCACTCCTGGAGCCCATCATTGTTGAGCACCCTATCCATTCAGCTCTCGAAGCCATACAGGCCACTGCACCTTCCAGACCAGCTCGGATAATGCAGACTCCCTGGAGGTGATGAAATGGACACCCTTCTGACGATGCTGACAGTGCTAGTCTAACTACCCTTGAGCTCTGCACTCCATCTGCTGTCTCTGCCTCTTTCCAGAGGACGCAAGAGCTGATATCTCTTGCTCGACATTCCGTAACTAGAAAACTCCGCGTCAGTGATGAGACAGATGGTGGGCCCACAGCAGAATGTCTAAGTCCGCTTCAGAACGCCAGACTTCTTTGGTGAGGCTGATCTGCTTGCAGCCGAAGTCTAGAAATCTAGTGAGTCACCAGACCTTCCAGCACACCAACCCAGACCAGAGGCCATCGACTCTGACGTCTTGAATCCCAAGGAGAAAGAACTTCTGGAAGAAGAGTCACCTGAGGATGTTCTGGCCACCTCGGTTGATCCCAGACCTCATCTGAAAATCATGCCCTTATACACCCAAGCATCTTTCAGAGCCCAGAAAAGGCAGCACATAGAGCAGAGCACTGCCCCTCTGGGAGACGGGCATCGAGCGCTGTACTTAAGCCGCCGCTGTCATCAGGTGCTCTACCTCCCTCGAGCTCTGGTAGACACAGAAGGAAGGCCACGGAGCTTAGAAAGATCCTTCCAGGAGCCTCAAACCTCGGCAAGCCTGCAGTAGGAGGTGGACAAGAAGCAGAGTCGGATTATCATCCCTCTGCTCATAGGGAAGAACTCTGTTTTGGATGAATGCCAAAGAAATGCAGACTTGCCTTCAAAAACATCCCACCAGAAAACTCTTCTGCACCTCCGTTGTCTTCTAAATGTTCTAGGGACAAGGCTACCTCCCTTCCTCCTCCCTCACATCCACCACCACCACTTCCTTCCTCGCCTCCTCTGAGTTCCCCTCAGGGAGCACCGGCCTCCTACTGTGACACAGGCAGTGCTAGCTCCCGCTCCCTGGATGAAGACATTTCCCCCAGTCTGGACAGATCTCTCAGATGATCCTTGCAAGGATTGTGATGTGAACCCATATCTCGAACATGTCCAATTAAGGGTCACCGGCTAAGATGACACAACGGCATAGCACAGCATTATTCATTGTGCTACCTCCAACCATAAAGTGGAGATGTGTGTCACAGATGGAGGGGCTCCTCCAAATCCTCCCTGAACAATACCGCAAGAGAGGGGAAGAATTAGTTGAGAAGGTCAAATCCACCTCCAGTGCTACCATCAGGTGCATCTTGGTTTCAGCAGATACTACAGCCAGAGGGGTGAACACCTCTGTCATCCTCCAGCACCACTTCTGCTTTCGTGTGTCTGGCTTCTAGCTGTTCGTACTGCAGGTTGACACTTCTTGTTCGAGAAAATAATGGCACTAAATCTGAAAAGGCGATGGGTGTACTCCAGGTTCCCTTTAACAGGGTCTTTTTTTGGAAGAAGCAGGCGAGAGGTTGGTCGAAAGCTAATTCCCTTGAACCAACCTAGTCCTTCCACTGGCAGCACCAGGGCTGTCACTAACAGGGTGGCAGAGATTTCATACAGGGCTCTTTAGAGGGAATAGCTCCAAATGCTGGGGCAGAGAGACACCTAGTAAGGTAGCCTCTATCTACCTAGCCTTGTGTCCCCTACTACAATGACACTACACCCATCAGGGGTTCGAGGCTTCAGGGGTTTCTTCCCTGTTGGGAAGAGATCACAATAGATTCCTTGGGCTCTGTCTATCATTGCGCAAGGCTACTGCCTGGAGCTCATTTCAACCCTACCAAACATCCCACCTCGCCCCGACGCCCTCCACCCAGAACATTTCACATTATTTCATCATGAGAAGGTTCTGGCGCTCTTACTCAAGGGAGCCATAGAGCCAGTGCCACATCCACACCAGGACAAAGGTGTCTACTCCCTATAATTCCTCTTTCCCAAAAAGGTCCGCTCTCTCAGACCTGTCACTGATCTCTGACCTCTAAATAGGTTCATCCTGCCTGAACATTTTCAAATAGTCACCTTATACAATGTCATCCCCATGCTGCAGCAAGGTGCAGCAGAGGGATGGGCCTACTAGAACTAAGGATACCTATTTTCACATCCCAATGCACCCATATCGTCCGCACTACCTCTGCTCCATGGTAAGTGGTCAACACTACCAGTTAAAGGTTTTACGTTTTGGTGTCACCACAGCGTGAAGGGTCTTCACCAAGTGTTTGGCGGTGGTAGCAGCTCACCTCCAGAGGGGAGATATTCATGTCTTCCACTACCTAGACAACTGTATGATCAAGAGCGCAAGCAGAGAGGAATGCATAGCTTAGTTCACACTACGGTGCGCCTTCTAAGATTGATGGCTTCATGCATTGCTTGGTGCCTGACGCCAGACTGCATATGTGCCTGCTTCAGGAGTACCTCTCAGGCCAATTGTCACAAGCAGACGGACAGTTGGAGGATCTAGTAGAACTAAGGGCCAACACCCATCACTGCAGTGGTAAAAATATCAACAATCTGTTGCAGGCAGTTCCTTCACAGAACCAGTTCTGCTGGTTAATATCACCACAGACCCATTGCGAGCTGGCTGGGGAACACACCTAAATGACATTACCATCCAGGGTCGTTAGCCACCTCATCTAGCTCTCAAAGAGGTCTTCAACAGGTTTATACCAAAGTAGTTCTTGTGCGCACAGGTAACATGACTGCCTCCAAAAGCAAGGGGGCACACATTCCCCTCAACTGTTGGCCCATCCATCAACAAGTAATCTCCTAGCGTAGCATCCTCTGGTAGTGGAAAATGACTTTGCAGACCTCCTATGCAGGACCCAGGAGGAACAAGTCCGCGAATGGGAACTCCAACCGCAAGGCCTACTTGCTTTCTTCCAAAGATTGAGCATCACTAACATAGAACATTTTTGCCACATAAATGCAAATCTTACCACCAGGTTTCCTCATCCCCAATCCGTGGGCAATGCTCTGTGGATGAACTGGTCAAGGCTCTTTGTGTGCACTTTTCCTCCTCTCAGATTTATTCCTGATGTGGCCAGTAATCTGAGACAAACATTTCTTACCCTCGTCCTGGTGCCGCCCAAGCGGGCCAGACAACCATGGTTATCAATCCTTCTGGGCCGGACCTTCTCACTCAAACCCACAGCAAAGTCGGACACCGAGACCCCAGGCAGCTCCACCTAGCAATTTGGCTCCTATGGTTATCATCATATACCTCAAGAGTGCATGTACATACTCCAGGAAGCTATAGGCCCACTACATGCACCTGTCATGCTGCTAAATGGAAGTGTTTTGTTCACCACTGTACGCCAAACCACATTAACCCTCTTGTGCCCTTGGTACAAGACATCACCTCCTACATTTACAAAAGTCAGGGTTTGTCTACACATTAATTTGTCTACACCTAGCTGCTGATCCGTGTAGAACAGGGAACAGTCCTCACAACTCAAAATCACTGTAATTAAGACTTTAGAAAGCCCTAAAAGAGTAATTCCACCGATGGGTCTCCAGCCATAGTGTGGAATCTCAATATTGGCTTCACCAGACTTACACCAGAGGAACGATTTTTCCCAGGTTCACAATGACAGAGGTTCTTAGAACCAATCCTAAATGTCTGCCTTAGGTGGTCTTCACTTTCCATCTCAACCAAACGATGGAACTTCCAGTCTTTTTTGCACAACATAGTATAGCTGAAAGAGCACCCCTCACCCTTGACATCAAGGGTGCTCTATTGTATTGCATCGATAGGACCGAGTTCTTTCGCAAGACACAATAACGCTTTGTAGCTCTTTCACAATCTGACCGAGGTCATCGCTTTTTCAAGATTGGCACAGCCAGATGGATTGTTAAATGCATTCAAACCTGCTACGCTGAAGCCAAAAGCGCTCTACCTTCCCGAACCCAGGATGCACTCCACCCTGTAACAGGGCACCACAATGGGAACCATATCCATAGAGGACATTTGAGAACCTAACCCTTAGAGGACATTTATAAAGCTGCCAAGTGGTGCCCATCACACACATTCACAAAACGTTATTGTGTGTACATTCCTGCAAGGCAGGAAGCTACAGTTGGTCAAACTGTCCTCAGGACTGTTTGACCTGTGCATCAACCACTGGTAAGTCACCGCTTAGGGTAGTACTGCTTTACAGTTGATGCAGAGCATATGTATTTAGAGCCACACATGCGCCGAAGAGAATATATTCCTTACCCTGTAAGCATCTGCTCATTGCATGTAGTGCTGTAGATTCACATGCACCCACCCCCTGCCCAGAAGCTAGTGTTCGCTACAGTTATTGTTAACATTTTACTCATTCCTCTTTTTATATGCATGGTCAGTATTCTTTCCTACTCACCGCTCCATACCTACTCTAGACCACTAGGCGAAAAACAATCTAACAATGGAGTCCGCTGCCCATGCACCATCCCGACCACAGGAGGAGTCACGAGACCTTGTGACTCAAAAGGAGCCCAGTACTGTAGATGACAGGAGTTTGGAGAGCATGTGAATCTAAAGTATTACACGCAATGAATAAAAACAACGAACTGTCTCCGAGTACTTAATTGGATTCCCTCGGAGATATATGTACTCTTAAGGAGTTGACAGGATACGGAAGTTAGCGACGCTTTCTGAAGTAAAAGTGTATAAACTGATCAAATGCGTGACTTTGGTTTTAAAAAAAGGAAAAATATCAGTATTATGCCTTCATGTGCAGTTGGAGGACTTATAATAATCTGGTCCGGGTTTTACATGCTACATAACAAAGCATGTTGGGAACTCTTTTGAAATAATATTAACAGGACGGTATAACTCTGGAAAACATAGTTAGTAAATAACCTCTAGGCAAATTTGATTTGCAGGATTTATGCTGTTGTGGTTGTTTCTGAGTATATTTTGTTATGCTTCTGTATAAAAACGAACTACATTTTGCCCACATGCTTGTAGTTACCCAATCACTGTGCGGTGAAGTGCATCTTCAATTTTAATGAAATGTAAGCTTTAACAGAAGCACCAATATGGCGCAATTCAGGTTGATAAAGGCAGCTTGACTGCTGAAACGCGTCCCTCCTGCTCGTGTGTATGCTGTAACCAACATAATAAACGAGAGAACCCCCACAAACACGAGTGCTGGCTCCTCAATCAGATACGGTTGGGGAATATTCTTAATCTATTTCTAGGTGTTAGCGGTAGCACCCTTCTTCAAGCACCACCAGCGATCTGGCAGCACACCAGTACACCGCAATTTTGTATTATATATATATAATACAAAATTGCGGTGTACCGGCGTGCTGCCAGATCGCTGGTGGTGCTTGAAGAAGGGTGCTACCGCTAACACCTAGAAATAGATTAAGAATATTCCCCAACCGTATCTGATTGAGGAGCCAGCACTCGTTTTTGTGGGGGTTCTCTCGTTTATTATGTTGGTATGTTATATATATATATATATATATATATATAGAGAGAGAGAGAGAGAGAGAGAGAGAGAGAGAGAGAGAGAGAGAGAGAGAGAGAGAGAGATATACAGAAAGAGATATGCAAAAAGAACTATTGATGGACAGAATGCAGAACAATGTCATACATTCACCCCAGTACAGAGATCTGGGCCTAAATCCATCATTTTTTTTGCTCACCATGCCATTCCAGTTTGGGCCCAGCCATATGCAAATCAGTCTTGACGCTGTGCCCAATGGGAACAGTCCAGTCCAAACTGCCAGGCCAGGCCCTCCCTGGACTGGAAACAAGCATCCTAGGACCGGTTTCGGGGTTTCACCCCTCTTCAGCCAGGATAGCATTTAATGATTCACCCTGATACAGAAAGAATCCTCACCAGACCCCTTCATTCAGAGTCAATGCCTGCAAAAAAAAAAAACTTTCTTTTGAAGAGGCAATAGATCTCCTTATTGTCCCATTGTACCAAAAGAAGAAGAGGAAAGAGGACAAGGCTACTAGCCCACGTCGCATTAGCCCTCCTCCAATCCCTGCTTTACACACTCCATCACCAGAACAGTCATCAATTCATGACCCTGCAGATTCACCGGAGGGCTCACTACATTCCTTTACAAGGGATGGGGTGTAATTGTGATCAGCTTTCATTACCACCACAAGATGACTGGAGGCATATGACGCAGATCCAGCGGATAATACTGACCCGGATTTATATCGCATCAAGACCTTCCTCTCCTGATGACACCACTACGATAAGTAAGGCAGCTACTTTTCATAAAGTGACATTCCACACTAAACCACTAGAAGACAATTTCCTTTTTGAAACTCTCTCCTCCACTCAGCGCTCCACGCAGTACCTTCTCATGCTTAAGGGTATGCTCAGACACACTACGGATATTTTTAACGACCCAGTCAGATCCAGGATTATTACTCTTAGGATTGATTAAAAACTATAAACCTTCCCCAGTTGACCCTGCTTACATTAAAGGTCCACTCCTACCAGACTCTAGTGGTGGCCACTGCTCGTAAAATGGGCAAACTCTCAACTGGTGAAGCTCTCCCACCACAGAAGGAGAGTAAACAGATAGATGTAGCTGGTAAAAGTGTCAGGGCAATCAGCCAACCATTGGAGAATTGCCAACTCCATTGGTCTCTTATCACGCCATGATGGGGCACACTGGGATGAAATGAAGGCGATACAACAGTACCTCCCAGAAGAACATAAAAATAGAGCATAGCAAATTGTATCAGAGGGGAAGCTTCTATCTAATACCAATATAAGGTGTGTCCTGGATGCGGCTGACACAGCGGCTAGGGGTATTAATTCCAGCCTTATATGGCCATATCTGTCTTCAAGCCATATGTTCACCAAAACGTATTAGCCCTCCCCTTTGCTGACGAACATCTTTTTGGGCCAAAGGTGGATTCCCTCCTTGAAAAAATAAAGTAAAAGAACGAGACGGCAAAAGCAATGGAAGCTTTGAAAACACAATCACAATGGGGCTCCTTCCGCCGTTCCATAGAAAACAAACTTCTATATTCAGAATTCCTGTAATTAAAGCTTTTCTACAAGATCTCTAAAGAGTTATCCCACCTAGAGCTACAACAAGGTTAATGGGTCCACCACTTGAACCTCTTTGCACCTGCCCTCTACAGTTTCTATCATGGAAACTTGCATTTCTCATTGCAATCACTTCACTCGGAAGGGTTGGTGAGATGTAAGCATTAACTTTGGAAGAACCATTCTTTCATATACACAAAGACAAAATAGTACTGGAACTAATCCTAAATTTCTACCAAACGTAGTCTCGCAATTCCACATGAGTCTATCCATTGAGTTGCCTGTATTTTTTTCTCATCCAGACTCCGTGGCAGAAAGAGCATTACACACATTAGATGCAAAAAGTGCACTAATGTACTATATTGATAGAACACAATCATTTTGGAAAGCTCAACAACTATTTGTGGCATTCTCCAAACCATATAAGGGTAAAGCAATTTCCAAATTGGGTATCTCACGTTGGATAGTAAAATGTATCCAAAGCTGGTATGCATTAAGCCAAGCGACCCCTTCCTATTCTACAAAACGGTCACTCCTCAGGCAAAAAAGTAGCTGTATGGCATTTCTAGGGGACCTACCAATAGCTGATATATATATATAAAGCAGCTACATGAGCTACACCGCGCACATTTACAAAACATTACTGTGTTGATGTCATGGAACGACAACAAGCAAATGTCGATCAAGCAGTACTACGTACATTATTTCAAACAAAATCACCCAGCACAAGCTCGCCACCACTTAGGAGAAATGCTTTTCAGTCAATGCTAATCATGTATATCTATAGCCACACATGACGTCATACTGTAAATGTTACTTACCCTGTAAGCATCTGTTTGTGGAATGTAGTGCTCTAGATTCACATGCGCCCACACTCCTCCCGGTCATTTGTGTTGGTTGCATATATCCACATTATACTGTCATGTGTCCCAGTAAGGCCTAGTACGAATCGTTGCCAGTTCTACATGTACACAGATCTTTTCTAAAGTTGCCTTCACTTTTTCACGTCAACTTGTGACACACATTTGCATTCATGACACTTGGTTTCGTTTCTTGGAAACACTGACTTAGCTTACACGAATAAACTGTGCGAGAATGCTATTGTATTGCATTGGCATTGTGTATAAAGCGTACACGTATGCTGTGCAAATGTTGGTTATTTATGGCCATATGGCGACACAGCTATCTGTAGAAAATAAACAATGGCAGCCTGATAACAATCTTGGCCCAAGGCAAGGATGCCTTTTTCTATATATAAACATCTGTTTTCAGGTATAGTCAGAGGAAGCACTTCTGCTGATTTCAAGAGGTCTCTATATGCTGAAGCGTTCGCCCCAACAGCTGACATATCTCCGTGAGGGGTGTCTAGTTTGTGACCAAAATGGGGGTCCTACAATCTTACCCACCAGATAATGGGGTTGGATCATCCAGTACGGGGTTTCTTGGCAGGACATACACCCTAGACACGTAGGTAAGGGTTTGCATAGTAGGAGTGTGCCATATTGTTATATCATTTTCTATATGTTCGCATTTATATACTGTTTCAGCATGATGGTAGAACTTTTTGTTCTATTCACTGGTTTGATGCTTGTTATAACTTTCTTCCGCTCCTGTCTATCGATCATGGGTCCCGCAGGGCAATAAAAGCATTTATTTATTTTTCGATGGGTTCCGTGGATCTAGCTTAAAAAAAGAAATTTAAAAAAAAGCTTGGGCTCCCGCACTTTGTTTAGTATTGGCCCCCGGATGAGCAAGATCCTGGAGCCATTTTTTTAATAATGGTGGGGTGGTGCACGCCCACCCCACCCCCACCTCCTGGGTCCAAATATTGCCTCCGGGACCAGCATCTCCTGGAGGCCCATTTATTTTTTAAATGGGGGCCACTCAGAGCCCCCTAGCCCCCGTGACAGCCACCACCCCGGGGATTTATGTGTACCGAATTGGACCTCCATCTCCCCGGGGCTTTCATTTTGATGGATGCAACTGCTTTACCGCTCCCGTCAGGCCATAGCAAACTGTGCTGCGCTTTCAGCAAGATAGAGCATTAAGACTCCCTTGCTGAAAGCGGAGCACAGTAGATTTTCTAGCATTTGAGCTGCATGTTAGCAGCTCCTTTCTGTGAAAGCAATGCTGGCAGGGGCCTTGAGGTTCCCCTGCGGTCTCCATCATTGCTGAGTGGGACCATAGTACCCACAATAGAGACTGGCCCCGGGGTGATGGGATCCCCGGGGCTGAAAGCTTCCCAGGGAAGGGGGTGGTGTCAAGCGGCCCCCTTCCCTTGATAAAATAAAATAATAACTGGCAAGTGTCCGGAGGCCCTGCCCCCTTTTACCACCACTCTGCAAACACGCCTCCTGGTGCACTACTAGTTGGTGGATAAAGTCCCCTTTCCTCCAGAGTGTCCTTGGGGGCCAAGTACCCTTGCTATTACCTCCAGTAAGACCCACACAGCGGGATTGCTGTGAAGTTGTTGGAGGCCACGCCCTCTTTCTCCACAACTCTGCAAACGCTCCTCCTGATGCACTAGTAGGTGGGGGAAGTAGTCCTCTTGGCTGTTGAGGGTATTTGAGGGCCAACTACCCCTTCTGTTACCTGGAGTAAGTCCCGCACTGCAGAATTGCTGAGAGGTCTTTGGAGGCCACGCCCCCTTTCTCTACCACTGTGCAAACACGCCTCCTGGCGCACTGCTGGTTGGGGGATTAAGTCCTCTTGGATGTTGAGGGTTCTTGGAGACCCAGAATCCCTCCTGTTACCTCCATTAGGTCAGACACCCTTTCTCGACCACTCTGCACACACGACTACTACTTAAACTATAGGAATTCACTTAAAAAAACAACGGTTACAGGGACGTTATAGTTAGGAAATAGAATTTGAAAAACCTTCGAAATTTACGGAAAAAACAAAGGTTACAGGAACGTTCTATTTGGGCTTAGATTTCACTCGTATAAAATCAGTGAAATTCAGCAGTTAAAGTTTCTGAGTGGACTATAACTTATGCCCTTGGATTGCACTGCTTATGACCTCCCATATTACATCACTCATGACCTGGTCAGTGACAACACTGATGACATCTCAGTGACGCCGGTTGATATATTTTCACGACATTTTTATAACTAATTTGCCTCTCACTTCAGCTGCTGTCTGAGAAGTTTTGGGATTATTAGTCAAACAGGGGCCGATAAGGGGGCGAGGAGTGTCCCAAAACACGTTTCCCATAGGGATTTTAGACACGACAGCTCAAACCTCTGAACGAAATGACACCAAATTTGGTAGAAAGCTAGATCTTAGTCCATAAAGAGTGCTTTCAGTAATTCGGTTTAAGTCTGTTCAGTAGTTTTGGAGTTAATAAAGAAAAAAGATTTAAATAAATCTAGAGATCTGCAGATCCCTGCGCCAACAGTAATGCCATGATTGGCTGACCGCAACCTGAGAGAAAAGTTACAGCCATCATTTTGTCAAATTGGGACACAGTTCCCTGGGGGAGGGGGGTTTAGGTGTAAATAGGATATAAGGGGTCAGGATAGAGGTATCCTGACCTTGTGGGACTGATGGGTCTGTGAGGACCCCTCATAGCAAGAAATTGTCCAAAAATATTTTTGGGGGGCATGCACGGAACCACTGCAGCGCTCAGTGCTAACCTCAAACTGTAAACCCCCCGCGAATCGGCGACGGATCTGCAGATTCAGATCACGATTAAAAAAAAATATATATATATACCCGCTCACAGACCCGCTCACTCTCAAACCTACTTGCTCACTTACACAACCACTCACGTATCCATTCAGCCACCCAGAGACCCACTCAGAAACTCAGAACACAACTCACACACTCATACAGACACTCACATACCCCACTCTGAGACCTAGAGAACCCCTCACACACTCATTCACAGAACCACACAGGCTCTCGCATACCCACGCAACCAGTGACACACTTACTCACACACCTGTACAGCCACTCACCCACTCACACACCTGTACAGCCACACACACCCACTCAGAGACCCAGACAACCACTCATACACACATTCACTCCCCCTCTCTCTCTCCCCCTCCCTCTTCCTCTCTCCCCCTCTCTCTCTCTCCCTCTCACACTCTCTCTCCCTCTCCCCCTCTCTCTCTCAACCCCCCCCTCTCTCGAGACCCCCTGCTCTCCCTCGCCCTCTCTCGCCAGGGGTCAGTGTACCCCTACCCTTTATGCCATCAAAGCACAAGCCCCTGCAGAAGCAAGGTTGCCAATGGTAAAAAAAAAAAAAAGAACTACCACTTGGGCAATCAGAATGCTTTATTTATTTTAATTCTCGTGCCCACAGGTCTCCTGTGAGTCCAACCTTCCAGCCACCTATACAATTTTTAACCTTACTTTCTCATAAACTGCTGAACAGATCTACACCAAAAACTACACTTAATGGGTAAAGATCACCCTGATATATTCCAAGGAGCTGAGATGGACAGACCTTTTTGGGGGGAAGGTTTGTAAAGGTTCGTAAAACAGCGTCAAAGGTATTAGTGAAACAGAAAATCAATTTCCTATGGTAACTAGGTCTTAAAAAAAACACACACTCTTTTACACACACACACTTTTACACACACACTCACACACACACACACACACACACACACACACACATTCACACACTTACTCACACTCTCACACACTTACACTCTTAAACATTTTGTCAGATTCTTATTTACTTTTTCAAAGACAGTTCATCGATGTGTTGCACCTTTGGAGATCTCAAAACATAGGCCATATGATGTGTGTCCAAATGCATCTTCGAGCTACTTGAGAGAGTATAGGAGAACTCATATGGCATTTATAGGTCTTAATCGAGGTGCAAATCAAGGACCACTTGTTGAGCTGTTCTCCCTAGGAAGAAGCAGAAGCAACATAGAATTCTCAAAGAGAATCTTCCAATTACTGGGATAAAGAGAAAGACAAAAACAGGTATGGGGTGGGTCTACCTTGTGTCTGGCAGTATTCCACTCCTAGAAAATTTAAAGCAGAACCCACCAAGTTCTCCTTTGTCTGGGACCTCTGCATAGCCGATGTAGGCCTTCCAAAAAAGCCTTCTTGGGTGTCTTTGCTAAAGTTCTCTTTTGTTTTTAGTGCGGACTGTTTAAGGTGGCACCAGCTCAGTTCTATACCAGATTTAGCCAGCCTTACTGAGACACTCTTGGTACTGGGGCCTTTAGCCTCAGGAAAACAATCCATTGCTGTTATAATGATATAGAGGACGGCCTAGATGGAGCCAGCTTGGACACCAGCTACCAGATTGTAAATCCCTTTTTAAAACGTATGTGACTGACCTCACATTGAATTTGGTGAGGAAATGAAAAGCTGATAATGTATCTGAAAAAGAGATGCCAAGCACAAAAAAGACTAGCAAGCACATTTTTTGTGACTTTTTTTTTAAATAAGATTTTAAAACCTCCAGGTCTTCTAAGCCAGACAGAGATGAAAATAATAATGATGATGGTGGTGAAGAAAATTTTACTAACTACACGTAGAGCATGCTGGTCCTCATTTGTACCTCGATCTCTAGAATGCCAGTGCTTCAGATTTTCTCACACCAGACATTCCCACATCAGTGAAACATACAGACTTCATTACACTTGTTATTTCTCCTTATAGATCATCCCAAGTCAAACTTAGTCATAGAGGTTGGGTAGGCAAGCAGGTCCTCAAATGGCCTTGCCTTTTAGTAAAAGACTTACATAGAAAATACAGGTAGCATAAGGCTTAACGCAATCTACATTGGTGCTTTGAAGACACTGCTTCCAAACCTAGACAACCATAGCTGGACCCAGCAATTGGTTTCAAGAGGAAATTAAAAAACTAAAACCCAGGATCAGTGACAGTGGTTTCTGATGCACTTTTCCTGGGTTGAGGTTCTCACTTGTAACTAAACTGCATCAGCAGTTTATAGTCTATTCCGGAGCACAATTTTCAGGTAAGCATGGAAATTAGAGCAGTGTGGCTTTTTGAAGACTTTTCTTCCCATGTGACTGGGGAATGCTAGTGTAGGTAGTGATAGACATGTCAGTGATATTTTGCAAGGAGGACAAGTAGTTTTGCAGCGTGAATCTTTCTGGATTCACTATGCTGTGCATTATTCCGCGATCTTGTGGTTGGGTCCGGATTCGTAGTCTTTTCTTTGTTTTTTTTTTGTAGCCCAGGTGGGCGGCGACGACCACCATTTGGTGCACCTTCCGTGACGTCGTCGTGCTTCCCGTGGAAGTCCCACCTTTGGGGCGCCATCTTCAGATTCTTTTTTCCGCCGTTGGGTCTGGATAGTCTTCGAGAAGCTCCAGAGTTACAAACCGAAGAAAGAAGAAAGAAAAGCGAGTTTCGTCGACAAATACATCGGAGTTTTCACAGGAAAGGAGGTTATTTCATCAGGAGCGCGAAGAAAGGAGGTTCAGCTCCCTTTTTTCTTCGACGACCTTGGAGAATGCGCACTCAGAGGCCCTGAGCGCAATGGACAAGACGCCATTCAAGTTCTGCCCAAACTGCCACTACAAGTTCGCGCAGAAGGACCAGCATCCGGTCTGCAACCTCTGCCTACCGGTCGAACACCAGAGTAACGACTGCAACGCCTGCTCAGCCTTCGCGCCGAAGACGCTCAGGGTGAGAGATCGGCAGAGAAGAGCCAACGCCAGCATGGATGGCAAGGGTAAGGCCCCGTCGCTCTACGATCTGGGCCTCTCCTCGGACGACGAGGACAACGTCGCCGGGACAGCCGAAAACTTCACGGTCGTAGAGACCGGCAAGAAAAAAGAAGACGAGGTAAGAGAATCGTCGAGCGAAAAACAGAAAGTACCTCGAAAACACGAGGGTGACTCGAGAAAATCAGAGTCTAACTCCACGAAGGGAGCCCCGGCGGCGAAAATTTCGACGACCAAAGGGGGAACCATGGACAAGAGGCCAAGCGGATCCTTAGAGAAGGACTCCCTGGTGCCGAAAGACACCGAAAGGCAAGGGTCGTCGAAGACAACCCAGGGAACGGCCCGATCGACTCTGAAAGAACGGTCGACGTCGACGCAAGTTTCGACGAAAAGATCCGCTGTCGACGCCGAAAGCATCTCCGAGATGGAGAAAAAGAAGAGGCGGCTCGAGGCCGAGATGGAGAACATCCTTCAAAGGAAGAAGGAGTTCGATGCCAAGATGAAGGAATTCAAGATTCCAACGGTTTCATCGGCGGACGTCGTCGAGGTCGAGGATAAATTCGACACCGAGGGACTGATGAGGGATCTCGAAGAGGAAGACGAGACCTATTATGAAGAGGAAGCCGAGGAAGAAGACCAACAGTCGGTCTACGGCTCGGCACCATCGACCAGCCACGAGATCGAATGGCAGGATCTCGACACCGAGAACCCGGAGGAGTCCGTGGACACGTACCCTTTGAGGCCTTCGCCACCCGACGACCTCGGGGTGTACAATATGGTGGTCAGGAGCGCAGCGACAGCCTTCGGCGTCAAACTCGACGAAGAGAAGCCGAAAGCCGATTTTCTCGTCGAGACCCTGCTCCCCATCCAGACGAGGAGCCAGTTCCTCCCCATGCTTCAAAGCGTGATGAATCAGGGGAGAGAAGCCTTCAAGGAACCAGCGACCTGCCGGTCGATCACACCCAGGACTGAGAAGAAGTATAAACACTCTTCCCTGGACCCCCCTTACATCAAAGGTAGCGTGACCGCAGACTCCATCATAGCTTCCACGGCCAGGAGAAGGGCCAACGTACCAGCAACCTCGGGCCCACCACCTGATAAAGAGAGCAGGAGGATAGACCTCACAGGAAGAAAGGTCGAGAGGAACGCCACTATGCACTGGCGCATGGCGAATTCCAATGCTCTCCTCAATAGACACCAGTACCAGCACTGGGACGAGATGGGGGAGCTAGTAAAGCATCTCCCCGAAGAATACCGCCAGAGAGCCTCACACCTAGTAGATGAAGGCAAAAACATCGCCAACTCCTGCATAAAGACAGCGTTGGACGGGGCAGAGACTTGAGCAAGACTCATGGCCATAGGGGTCACCGAGAGAAGGCATGCATGGTTAAGAATCTCGGGATTCAAACCGGAGGTGCAGAACAACATCCTTAGCACCCCCTTCAACGGAGAGACACTGTTCGGAGCAACAGTTGACGAGAAGCTCACCCAGCTAAAAAGAGATAACGAAACGGTGAGGTCCATGGGGGCCCTACAGCAGAGGGGAATGAGGCGAGGCAACCCCTCAAGGAGACCCTACGGTAGGGGAGGAAACCAGCAGGGCCCGTCGCACCAGACGTTCCAGCAGGGTCAGCAGGGTGAAGGTCACGGACAGGGTCAACAGAAGCAAAACTGGCAGTACCAGCCCCGGGGCCAGTCCTTTCGCGGGAGAGGGAACGGACGTGGCCAGAGAAGGAGAGGGGGGGAGCAGCCCTCATCAAAGTGACTCTGCACGCAGGAGGACGCCTACCCTCGACATGCCCCCAGGGGTGAGGCGCGAAACAGTAACATCGAGGGGGAGAGAAGGATCAGAAGCCTACAAGCATACAACACCAGTAGGCGGAAGGCTGAGGCTCTACCTTCACGAGTGGCAGCGTATAACCACAGACAAGTGGATACTGAACATCATGCAGTACGGGTACTGCGTAGATTTGGAAAGGAAACCGCCAAACAGGAAGCCAAGGGGAAGGCAAAGATCGGTCAAGAACTGACCCTACTCAGAGAAGAAACACGGAAGCTTCTAGAAAAGAGAGCCATAGAGCCAGTGCCGTTCAGAGAACGCAACAAGGGGGTCTACTCAAACTACTTCGTGGTCCCGAAGGTAGACGGGAGCCTCAGACCCATCCTAGACCTGCGATACCTAAACAAGTTCGTCAGAACGCAAAGGTTCAAGATGACTTCGCTGCAGGAGGTGCTGCCCCAAATAAGACACGGAGACTTCATGGTCACCGTGGACCTCAAGGATGCCTACCTGCACATCCCAGTAAACAGAAGACACAAGGGACTTCTAAGGTTCTACATCGACCAGGAACACTACCAGTTCACAACCCTGGCATTCGGATTAAAATCAGCGCCAAGGGTTTTTACAAAATGCCTGTCGGCGGTCGCGGCCCACCTACGAAGGCAGGGGATACACGTCTACCCCTACTTAGACGACTGGCTGGTCAAGGCAAACTCACGCGAAAAGTGCGAGAGGCACGCAAAACGCGTAACGGACACTCTCACGAACCTGGGGTTCTCGATTCACTGGGGGAAGTCGTCGATGGAACCGGAGCAGGTGAAGATTTTCCTGGGGGCAAAAATCAACTCCCTGAACAGTACAGTGGTGCCCAGCGACAGGAGGACAGATGCCCTACTGAAGGAGACGCGGCTCTACCAGAAGGGGCGAGCTCTGACAGTGAGGTCGGTGAGCAAGTTGATGGGGATGATGGCGTCGTGTATCCAGCTGGTGCCGAATGTACGCCTGCACATGAGACCATTCCAGGAATGGCTACAACAGCAATGGTCACAAGCAAACGGAAGTTGGGAGGATCTAGTGGTTGTTACGCACGCAGTGCAGGAGGAGATAACACCACCAAACCCAACAATGACCATTACCACGGACGCATCGCAAAAGTGATGGGGAGCACACATGGACAACCTCAGAGTGAGGGGTCTGTGGGCTCCAGCAGATGCGGTTCGCCATATCAATTACCTCGAGTTGAAGACAATCCTACTAGCCCTGAAGGCATTCCAGAGGCACCTGTACAACCAGAGGGTGTTGGTTCAAACAGACAACACCACGGCAATGTTCTACATCAACAAACAGGGGGGGACACAGTCGTTCCCTCTCTCCTCTCTGGCTCAGGAGATTTGGAGATGGGCCATACCTCTCAGGATAGATCTACTGGCAATTCACCTACCGGGGAAGGACAATGTGGAGGCAGACTGGCTAAGCAGGCAGACCTCGGCATCTCACGAGTGGAAGCTCAATGGCCAGGAAACGGAGAAGCTTTTCCGAAGATGGGGAACTCCCACAATAGACCTATTTGCAACACGCCAAAATGCAAAATGCCAAAGCTTCGCGTCCAGGGAACCAGATCAGCAATCCCAGGGGAATGCCCTATGGATAAGCTGGTCGAGGATATTTGCCTACGCCTTTCCACCGATACCCCTGTTGCACAGAGTGCTCAACAAGTGCAGAACCAGCAACATGACTCTGATCCTAGTGGCTCCGCAGTGGGCGAGGCAGACATGGTTCTCACAAATTCAAGAAATGGCGCAAGGCAATCCGTACAGGTTCGAGAGGAGAAAAGACCTGCTCTCAATGCAAAACGGGGATGGTCCTGCACCCAGAGCCAGAGACCCTCAACCTGGCAGCATGGCTCCTGAAGACCTAGAGTTCGCACCCCTAAGGTTGCCTCAGAGCACTATGCGAGTGCTACGGGAGGCAAGGAAACCAACTACAAGAAAATGCTACAGCGCAAAATGGAAGAGATTCACGGTGTGGTGCAGGAAAAAAGGCCTGCAAAACAGAATGACAAGATCTTTTGTGTTGCACTCGCACTCTTGGTGCCTACCTGCTGTCACGCTGCTGCTACAGCGCTGCCGTTGACCTGAACCGGCAAACTTGCTCACACCGCCATTCCGGCGAGGACGGAGGCCACGCCCCTTTCTGAGGCGACGCCCCTGACTCCGCCCCTATAAATAGTATTGCTTACTAGCGCCGCGCGTCAGACAGATTCGAGCTCTTGAGGCGGAAGCCGAGAGCGTCTTGTGTTCGATTTTTTTTAAAACATTTACAACTGCACTGTGATTTTATCTTTTGTGTTGCACTCGCACTCTTGGTGCCTACCTGCTGTCACGCTGCTGCTACAGCGCTGCCGTTGACCTGAACCGGCAAACTTGCTCACACCGCCATTCCGGCGAGGACGGAGGCCACGCCCCTTTCTGAGGCGACGCCCCTGACTCCGCCCCTTCACGCCTTTATATAATGTGCATTCCCCGGACGCGCAGCGGACGAGCGCAGCGGGCGCGCCGAAGGCGCGCCAAAGGCAGGCCCGTCTGCGCCCGTCCGCGCCAGGACGGGCCTGAGGGCATGCCATGCTGCCCAGCCTATTACATATTCCCCCCAAGCACTCAGAGACCTTCAGCACACCGTCACTCTACCATCTCCTACGACCTTGCATCGTATTATGTCATCAGGCCTATCGCGCCCTAACCAACTCCTTATCAAGGGCCGTACACCCTTAGCATTGCCACCAGCGAACACCACATCCCTCAGGGTTTCTTATCTTAATACCCGCTCAATGGTGAAGCACTCTGAGGATATTTTTATCCTGCTAACCAGCTCGACCCCTGACATACTCTTACTGACAGAAACATGGCTCACCTCAGAGTCCACGCCGGATATTCTGGCAGCCCTCCCCCCCGATTACTACATCCTTCGCGCCGACCGCCCTGGCGACCGGCCTGGGGGTGGAGTAGCGGCCATTATCTCCAAGCGTCTGATATCCTTATCCTCTTACTCCCTTCCGCTACCTGAGGTGGAGAACCTAATCATCAGCGTGCAAACGGACGTTGGTCCCCTCACTTTCTTTCTACTTTATCGGCCCCCACACCCCATGCCATCTTTTCCCACCATTCTTAGTGAACATCTGTCTTCCCTTCTCATATCGCACTCCCACCTCGCCATTTTTGGCGATCTGAACTACTGGTTTGGCGACAGTCACGCCGGCCCTCATGCTACTGAGCTTTTTGAGACGCTCAAAAGCCTGAACCTTGTCCAGCATGTCTCCGAACCTACTCACATCAAGGGACATGTTTTGGACCAGATCTGGACTTGCAACCTGGAGTTGTCTCCACCAGTCATACGTCCGTGTGCCTGGTCTGACCATCACTTGGTAGACACCATCATCACGGCTGCTGCTCAGGCCCCTGTTCCCTTGATGGCCGGCGGCCTTGCCCGCAAATGGAGTTCATATGACTCCCAGGGATTCCTCATTGCCCTGGCTGACTCCTGCCCGGCGATCTCTGACTCTATTGACACGGATAGGCTAGAATATAACGTGGCCACCTGGCTTGAGTCGGCCAGCGATTTGTTTGCTCCCTTGGTCAAATTCCCCTGCACCAGACACAGGAACTCTCACAGATGGTTTTCCGACGACCTCAAAGCCCGGAAACTCAAAACTCGCCAGTTGGAACGCATCTGGAGACACGATTATTCTGACCTAGCCAAACAATCTTACCTGATTGCCCGTAAAGAATTTAAGTCAGCTATCCGTTCAGCAAAAACCGAACACTTCGCCAGTAGGATCTCCCTGGCAGCTAACAAATCTAAGGAGGTGTTCAGAGTTTTGAACGAGTTAACCACAGACGACAGGACCCTACCAGCCCAGACCCCTACACAGGAGGCCTGTGACACCCTGAACTCGTTCTTTCTAGAAAAAATCTCCACAATTAAAAAATCCATTCCTTCACTTTCCCAACTGTCACTACCGGATACATCCCTTAATAACACATTGTCCTTCACTTCTTTCCCGGCTCTAGACTCTTCTTCTCTGGCGGAACTAGCCACTCGTGTAAAATCCGGTTCCCCAAATGATTGCTGCCCACCGTCCGTTCTGCGGAGCATATGTCTCAATTTACCTGACAGTATCCTTCATCTTCTTAATAGCTCCCTCAGTAGCGGCGTCTGCCCCACTTCCTTCAAGGAAGCCATTCTGGTTCCCCTACTAAAAAAACCTGGCGCCGACATGTTGGAGCCATCAAACTACCGCCCCATCTCCCTTCTCCCTTATTTCTCTAAACTTATGGAGGCTCACGTCACTCGCTGCCTATCCAGGTTTATAGAATCCTCTGGCTACCTTGTACCAACTCAGGCCGGCTTCAGACCCGCCCATTCTACTGAAGCCGTTATCCTGGCAGTCCTTGACACACTCAGAGGCAACGCGGACGCGGGAAAACCCCAAGCCCTCGTCCTACTGGATCTGTCGGCCGCGTTCGACACGGTGGATCATGACATCCTTCTCCACCGTGTCGGGCAGGCGGGCATCCAGGGCGTTGCTTTCGAGTGGGTCAGGTCCTTTCTCACGGGGAGAACACAGGCGGTCCGCCTTGGTCCCTACACTGCAAAGAAAACTCTCACATCCTGTGGTGTCCCCCAAGGCTCTTCCCTTTCCCCGCTCCTTTTTAATCTTTACCTCCGACCACTTATTCAATCACTCCTGAAATGGGACATCGTCACTTATAACTACGCTGACGATCTCCAGATCATCTTCCCCCTCAACTCACCAAATGCCATCAAAACTTTTCATGGAGCCATGACTCATATCCAACTCTGGATGAACCAGAACCAATTGAAGCTGAACCCCGGTAAAACTGAGCTCCTACTTCCTGGACTCAGCTCCACCTACTGGGGTCCACAGTTCTGGCCTCCAGAGCTCGGCTCCCCCCCCGTCCCTGCAAAAACAGTAAAAAGTCTAGGTGTCATCATTGACACCGAGCTTTCTCTCAGGGCTCAGGTGGGTGCGGTGGTTTCCTCCTGTATGTTTCAACTTCGGAGGATCCGCAAAATCCGCCACTTTCTCCCCCCGGCAGCACTCACCCAAACTGTCATCTCGCTGGTACTCTCCCGTCTGGATTTTTCTAACGCTATCTATCACGGTCTCCCACAATACCTGACTCAACGCCTCCAAATTGTCCAGAACCAGGCCGCCCGCTTGATCCATGGAACACCCAGATGGCAATCAGCCAAACCTTTGCTTGTGAATTTGCACTGGCTCCCGGTTGAGCGAAGGGCTGCCTTCAAGGTGGCTTGTCTTACCTTCAAGGCACTTCATTGCCCTTCCCCTGCCTTCCTGAAATCCATCATCCACCCTTACTGTCCCACACGCCATCTTCGATCCGCCCACCTTGACTTGTTGATCATCCCCAGGGGCAAAACCAAGAGATTCGGCGGACGCCGGTTCTCCCAGTTGGCCCCTGGACTTTGGAACACCCTCCCTCTTTCTATCAAATCCTGCTCTTCCTTCCTTAACTTTAGGAAAATGTTAAAAACTTTCTTTTTCCCTACCCTCACGTAGATTCTTTTACCTCTACTTCCTCCTCACTCTGCTCTGTTCTGTCTACCAGCGCCAGGAAGCTTCGGTGTCAGTGCGCTTTACAAGCAACACTTAACATAACATAACAAGAGACAACTGTGCTGAGGTACCTCACACACCTTCTAAAAAGTAACCTCTGCTCGAGCTCCCTAAGGGTACACCTAGCAGCGATGGTTGCCTACACCAGAGGTGAGGAGGGTGGAAGTTTCTTCACCTCGCAGGTGGTGAAGAGATTCATGGAGGGAGCCAAAAGAATGGCCCCCCCGAAAAGGTTGCCGCCGCCGGCATGGAATTTAAACGTGGTTCTGACGGAGCTCATGAAGGCGCCGTTTGAACCCATTCACAAAGCCACTCTGCAAATGTTGACGATGAAAACTGCCTTTCTAGTGGCCATAACCTCACTACGCAGGGTGAGCGAGCTTCAAGCACTAACGCTACAGGAACCCTACATTCAAATTCACAAAAACAGGGTAGTCCTGAGGACGGACCCACACTTCATGCCCAAGGTGGTGTCGGCGTTCCACATGAATCAGAGTATCCAGATACCAAGTTTCTTCCAAAACCCGACTACAAACGCAGAAAAGGCCCTGCACACCCTCGATGCCAGAAGAGCGGTGATGCACTACATTGAGAGAACCAAGGAACTCAGGAAGTCGAAGCAGCTGTTTGTGTCCTTTGCTACTAGCTTCATGGGTAGGCCAGTGACTAAGGGCACCATCGCTAGGTGGATTGCCCTCACTATTCAATTCTGTCACAAACAGGCTGGACAGGAGCTAGCGGAGGGGCCCCAGGCTCACTCCACAAGGAAGAAGGGGGCCACCGTTGCCTTCCTGGCAAACACGCCCATCCAAGACATTTGTCTCGCAGCAACTTGGGCATCTGTGCACACGTTCACGAAACACTACTGCGTGGACATTCAGATGAATAAGGAGGCACAGGTCGGACAGAAGGTGCGCCAACACATTTTCAACGACCAACGCTCATCTTCCACCCAGCCACCACAAAATTAGGAAAACCGCTACAAAGTCTATGCACAGCATAGTGAATCCAGAAAGATTCACGCTGCAAAACGAAAAGTTTCTTACCTGTCGGTGTAGTTTTGCAGCTTGAAGATCTTTCTGGATTCACTAGCGAACCCACCCACCTCCGCCAGGAAGATGAGGCTGGAGGAAGAGGGGGTGAAATGGAAAAGATCAAAGAAATAGAAACATACTGAAAAATGGACAAGAAGGATTAAGCAATCGCCTAGGGTTAAAAAAAAAAAGGGGAAAAAAGAACCCGAAGATGGCGCCCCGAAGGTGGGACTTCCGCGGGAAGCACGACGACGTCACGGAAGGTGCACCAAATGGTGGTCGTCGCCGCCCACCTGGGCTACAAAAAAAAAAAAAACAAAGAAAAGACTACGAATCCGGACCCAGCCACAAGATCGCGGAATAATGCACAGCATAGTGAATCCAGAAAGATCTTCAAGCTGCAAAACTACACCGACAGGTAAGAAACTTTTCGTTACAAAGCGTCTGTGCACAGAAGCAACTTGTTTGTGATTATGGTCCTTAGGCGAAAACTTAGTTTGTTATCAGCTTCTATCAGAGGAACTCTGAATACTGATAGACCTCGGAGTACTCAGAAGGCAGCAAACCCAGCAGTGCGAGCTACTTGAGGAGATGGTATTTCTGAAATGGGACCAAAAAACCTAGATCTGTTGTTAACAATTAGTCATGGAAATTTGACCAATATCAATCAATTGATCAGTTAATGTGCAGCATAACCTCCTCCGAAGAAGCATCCGTACAAGGCTTATGGTGTTATTGTTATCCCACATTACACGTTATATCCTTGGTAGCCAGACTTAATAAAGCTCAGTTGTGCAGCATCATAGCCTCTACCACCGATGGAAAAGTTCCTCTTGCAACATTTAGATACACTATTGGACTGCAGTGTGCACACCTTTAATCGAAGTGCCTGGAATGTGAAAAGTTACCCCCATTTGCAGTTAAAACAGCAACCCAATAAAACATGGCTTACTTCAGAGTTTCTTTTTTTTTTTATTAGTTGATACTCATCCTGACTCAATTCAGAGACTACTTTGGAATGCTCTATGTAAGAAATCTCTGGGAATTTGTTACACAAGCCTAATACACAAGAAGGCAGCCACCAGGAGTATGCGGGGAAGAAGACGAGGGGACGCGGAGTGAAGGCGGCCGCCCCGTGGCACTACGGGAGTATTGGACAACCAACCTGTTGGCATGGATAGTGCATAACGGCTGTCGGAGGAGGAGGACCTGTGTTGGATTTCTGGCTGGTGCCTAGAGGTGGGTGCACGGAATGGCATCTCAGCTTGTCGCTGGTCCCGGAGGCCTCGAGGGAAGTGTACGCCACACCGTGGCCGGCTGGATAGGCCGGTGCGGCTTGAAGTGTTGATGACTCCTGGCCCCGCCTCCAACTATATTGCTACATGACCCACTTCCCCGCCTCACCTTTTATGGAGACTAGATAGGGGGCATGCCTACCCCCCCTCACTCTGGAAGCAGTCTGTGGCCCTCAACACTCACGAGAATCCTTGCTGACCAGGAACACTGCAGCACCTACACTTGCTGGAGCCGTGACCTCTGGTGCATAATGCTTGGCTGAGAAGGATTCGGCTCTTACCTTTTTATCACAGGGTCAGACTTTGCGCCCCTTTGCTGTAGTAGCTATTTCTGTGGGCATTCTCTGCCCATCACGGGTAGTCCAGGTATGTGCTGTCTTGCCCTGGATGAGAAACATTTGCACCTGTGGGAGGTTTGTTTGATTCCGTCTCCCTGCGGCCTCGCTTGGCGGTACTGGGTCCCTGGTCAGCGGCTGACACCTGCTACTTCTGCACAGGGGTCTTGAGATACCTAACCGGCGGATTGTGTTCTGGGGTTCCTGCGGTGTGACATCACTGGAAATAATTGTTTGGGGCTATGCTAATCAGACTGGGGATTGCTCAAGACAGCCCTAGGCTTGGTGTGGGGGCAGTGGGTTGCAGTTGACAGTCCTTGACCCACGCTGAGCAGGGAGAGTGTGCCGAGAGTTTTTGGATTCCTCTTCTGGCCAACGCAATGGCTACCAATCGCTCTAAAGACATGCTCTGCAAACACCAACAAAAAAGTCAGACCATTGAAAAACTGGCAGTACTGTTGTCACTAGTGTTCATAAAGCCTTATTATGGACTGCTGTACCTGTGCTTTGCAACAGAAGTTGTGTAGTGCCACATAGTACTTGTGATCTTTTATTGCTTAGAAACAAATGTAGATCCAGCCTGCCACCTGGGAAGTTCAAGTAAGGACAATGCGGAAATAAACATGTCTGTCAAGATAGGCATTTGAAAGCGCATTACCAAAGGTAAGTTACTTGTTCATTTTATCTAAACTGACACATTCCTGCTCATTCCCTTGGGAGTCATTGGTGCCAAGGGGCCCGCGCCGCCACCAAAATCCTAACCACAACCTCTGGTCAAACCTACTGCATCTGAGAGACAAGAGGAATCTGCGCCCCTGCTGCGGCAACTTCAACAACAGGTGATTACTTCTGAACTAGAGAACGACTGACTTTTTGGCGAGCAGCTCTGCAGGGGGAGCTTTGCCAAACATTCCGACCTGTATAGTCCTGTGACCAGAATACTACCCTGTCTGTCATCACATTAGATTTCTAATACATCATGCAGCAGAGCTCCTACTACTGGGACGATCCGATAGGGTGGTGCTCCGATGCTACGGACTTCTACCCCCACTGTTTGGTATGGTTGACTCCCAGGCGGGGTGTTTTGTTGACCGTTTTGGTTTTCTTCATTATACATTACACTGCTCAGTACATTTGCCTTATTCATTGCAGTCTCTCTTGCGAGACTGATAAGGAGGTTATTTTCTTATCTCCTATTTTGATGGTCCACATTGGTGGTTCGGTTCCCAAAAACATTCTAGCACATACTTACAGTTTTCAGTCTTAATGTTCGAGGACTTAATGACCCGGTGAAGCGCCTGGCCCTCTCCCTGATTAGGGAGTCCAAATGTGATATTTGTCTCCTGCAGGAGACTTTCTTAGTCCAGAGGGCCTTGACAGGGTTCCATTCTCGCTGGTATGAACGGCAATTCTTCTCAATTCCACAGAAAAGGGCAGGCTCACCATCCTTTTCGTCACACGCTTCCCGGTTAAGGTGCTGCAAGTATAGGCTGAGATCGCAGGCAGATTGTTGTTGCGTATTTCCCTGTCCCCCCGCAATCACAATAGCCACGATATATGCCACTAACGACCATCACAAATCTTTTATACTTGATACAGTGGGATGGGTGATGGTATCTCCTGACTCAGATATCTGGATTGGTGGGGACTTTAATGTAGTACCTTACGCCCAACTGGATAGATCAATCCAGAGAATACGACAGACCGGCGCCCTTAAAGAATCAGGCCTACAATAGCTTGTCGACATGGGTCTGGCTGATGTTTGACTCCTCCATTACTCTACAGACAGGACATATACCTTGCGGTCCATCAAATTTATAGCAGAATAGATTTTTATCTCATGTGCCCTTGCTTGACAACGGCGGTGGTGAGTGCTGGGTTAGGCATTGCTTCATTGTCCGACCCTGCACCCATTACCTTGACCATACGTTTCCCACCATCATCCCCTCAGGTTGGCACTTGGCGTCTTAATTCCAAATTACTACAGTTTGAATCCACTAGACATGCAATAGATGAAACATTGAACTCTTTTCTTGAATTCAGTGATACTCCTGACAGTCCCATTGCACTGCTGTGGGACTCCTTGAAAGCTACACTTAGAGGGACGTTTATAGACATTTCTGCTAAACATAATGGGGAGAGATGTGAAAAGAGACGGGTCTTAAAGGAGTGGGTGAAGGATTTCGTGGGGGAACACTGAGGCACAGGATCCCAATTGGGTGAGAAGACATCTGATGGCTGCCCTCACAGAGCTTAGAGCGGTTATATGCACTGCTGTGCACTAAACAACTTTACTGTATCGGTGGGAATAAAGCGGGGTGTCTTCTGGCACACTGTCTGCACACCCAGACTCTTAAACAGAGGATTGCTGCTTTTGAAAATGCTCATGGGGACATGGCTTATCAAGGTTCCCAAATTTCACAAGAATTGTAAAGGTTTATTCAGCATTATATGCTGCAGAATCGCTTGACTTCACCGTGGCTCAGCAATACCTTGAGGCAATACTTATGGAATACCTCCCCCACGTTAACGTTACAGATGGACAGTGACATTAGAGTAGAGGAGGTTTTGATAGTGTTTTAGGGACTAAAGGCTGGGAAGTCACCAGGCCAAGATGTCTACACTACTGACTTCTATAAGGTATTTGCCCCCAAATTAGCTCCTATCCTCACTCACCTTTTTAATTCTTTTAGTGCATCTGAAATACTCGACAATACTATGCGGAAGGCTGTCATACCGGTTCTCCCTACACCTGAGAAGGACCCTAAGCACTGTGCATCACATCGTCCCATTTTCCTGTTGAATCTGGATGCCAAACTCTTCACTAACATTCTGGCTATGAGATTAGCCCCTTATATGCAGCGCTTGATTGATCCAGATCAGGCGGGTTTCATCCCTGAACGAGAATGTGCCAATAACCCCAAACATTTATCCCATTTATTGACAAGGTCCACCGCTCGCATACGCCGGCCCTTCTCTCGTGGATGCTGAAAAATGGCCAGGTTCACTGGCCATTTCGCTGCCTGGTGCTCGATAAGGTCGGGCTTGGAGCACACTTTCAGAAATTAGTCTGGTGTAGTTACAATGCCCCCTCAGCACGAGTGCGAGTTAATGGGATAGTATTCAATACCTTCCTTATTATCCATTGTACTAGACAGGGATGCCCACTCTCACCGCTCCTTTTTGCGTTATATATGGAACCCTTTGCAGAAAAGGTGCGGGACAATCCTCTCATAACGGATCCACATGGGAGGCAGGCTGAGTAAGTTGGCTATGTATGCAGATGATGTGATGGTTACTGTCCCACAACCACATACTTCTCTTACACATTTAATGCATGAATTAGATCTATTTGGGAGAGTGTCGGGATTCACGGTCAACCTAAACAAGACGCAGATATTGAATCTTACTACCCCACACACACAGCCTTTATTGAAAGCCAATTCCCCTTCCTGTGGGAATCGAGGGAGGTCCCTTACCTGAGTTTACCGATTTGCTCCACCCTTGCGACTACTGTAGAGAGAAATTATGCAACACTCCTAGACACAATCGGAACGATTTTACAATTTTGGAGGGGCAAAACCCTTACTTGGATGGTCGATTGGTGGCGGTGAAAATGACTTAATTTCCGAAAATATTGTATGTTATGCAGACCTCGCCGCTGCAGGCACCCCCAAATGTGATTGGCCGAATGCAACATCTTATAGAGTCCTACATCTGGAATGGCAAACTGACACTTATGCCAAAGCATCCAACATAGTGGCCCCTGACAGAGGGAGGATTGGGGGTTCCTCATTTGAGTCATTACTATCAGGCAGCACAGCTGCAATATATGGTGGAGTGGTCCAGGACCAAATCGGAGAAACATTGTTGTTTCATTAAGCAGGCCATTGCTGGAATTCATATTTTGAAGATTCACTGGCTTCCAAAGATACATAGACTGTGGGGGTGTACGTGCATCTCTCCAGTGCTTAATGCAACTGTGAACATTTGGGCTAGGGTACAAGTTGCAAAGAGGCTGTCCTCTCCTATTTCATCAGACTCCTTTCATTGGCAACCTGGATTTCCCCCTGGCTGTTCAGGGACCGGCATTCATACACTGGCAGGCCGCGGGCTGTAAGAGTGGGCGATTTTTTTCAGTCAGTATGGTCTCTTGGATTTTTCACGTATATTCGCAGATATGACCCACCCCTCCTCTGCTCATTGGCAGTATCTCACCACTGCCCACTGGATCACGCAACCTCACATTAGACCGCATGCTAGCCATCACCTCACTTCCTTTGAGAGATGACTTTTGACTCTAGCATCGGATAGATATATCTTGGCGGATATTTAAGCTTTTCTTAATACACCTCCAGTTAAGCCGATCTCGGAAGCGCAACAATGTTGGTAGGTGGAATGCAAGCGCACCTTTAAACCTAGAGTGGTCTGACATTCTTCAACGTGCCCGCACCTCTGCTAGTTGTGATGGAAATCAAGAAACCCTTTTAAAAATAACTCACTATTGGTACTACACCCCCACCCCATTGACTAAATGGAAACCCGGGTGAGACTAGTCAATGTTGGAGACATTGCGGACAGCTGTGAACACCGAACACATTTTATGGCATTGCCCTGCATTTCAAACTTACTTGTCTGGCGTACTTATCGAAATTTATGATACAGACATACTGCATTTCCCTAGTTACATTCTACTAGGTCTACCCAATGCTCTTACATATCCATTGCACTCTGCACGTGGTCGAGCTATCTCACTGGCTCTCTGTGCTGCCAAACAAGCCATTCTAGCTAAATGGGGTCGGATGTCGTTCCAACAAAATTAGAATGGCTACACAAACTCTGGGCTATGCTGGGAATGGAAAATGTTACTGCAATACTCTATTGTACATGACCTAAATGTGACAGAACATGGGGGCTGTGCATACGGTATCTGTCCCGGGAGTTTAGGTAACTAACTTGCCCAATGTATTTGCGCATACTCCACCCCCACTCCCTGACAATGATGCACCAGACCATGACACTCCCACATTTTAGCTCCACTTTGCTTTAGATGAGTTTGGCTGTAAAGTTATTTTTTTTTAAATCAGGAAGCAGTATGTGTATCATAAATCTGGAAGCAGTATGTGTATCATTGTTGGTTTGTTATCCCCCCCCCCTTTTCTCCCTCTGACCCTCTGACCCTCTCCCTTAGCCCTTGACCTTTAAGCATACATGACTTGCCCCACTGGCCAGTGAATGTAAGTGCTGTCTTTATGTATTGTTCAAAAAAATGTATAAAAAAGCTTTAAACCAAAAATATGAATTAATTTACTCAAGCAGGGGACGTGCCTGTGGTTGTAAAAAAAACAAGAGTATAAATGATAATAATTATGAACTTACAAATGAGGAGGGGGGCCAGCATTTACAACTGTTTCTATACCTCACCTCTGAGCGGCTGCGCCTGGACTAGAAATTATATTATGAATCAACCATTGCATTGGGTTCTCAAGCCACAATCCGCTGGAAAGGCTTCCTCTGCTTGGAGGACACCTAAAAGAAACAATGCCTCAGTAGCGCGATCCACAGTGCGGACTGACTGTCACTGTCAGTTATAGGCAAATACGCTTGAGAAGCTCTTTCAGGAAATAAATTGAAAATGAGGCTTGAAACATGGGCTACGTTCCAGACCTCAGAGCGGGCAAGAGGCGTACAACTTGTTCAGCAAAGGGAAGGAGGGAGGCATTGTTCAACAATGGGGGGAATTAATTAATATACAGAGGTGATTTACAAAGAAGAACTTGTGGCATCCAATCACTTATAATGAAACGTTTCAGTCCAAATTGAGATGGTGCATCGATCTAGAAGATCAGCCTCCTAATCTTCCACACAGGAGCACGGCTCTATAGAACAATTTGCCAAAAGATTATCAGCACCCACCATTCTTCATGTCAAATATTTGAGCATTACAAATTGATTAAATTATATAGTACATAGACTCAATCAACGTTTTTCTAAAAAAGAGTTCCTTTATTCACCTTTTTTTTTTCTTTTAAAAACTTTTCTTCCATGTAGCCAACGATTTCATCTGTTAGCACAGACTTCGTCAGGGATTTATGTTGTGTTGGCACTTGTGTCAGCCTAATGTATCCTAATTCCACGGTTCCATCGGTGGCACTGTTATCAGCATGTTATGTCCAAGTGTTGTAACTCATAAGCGGCGTGGTGTAGCCAAAAGCAAATTCAAAGATGATTTAAATTTGCTTGTACATAACATGTCTTCACATATTGGAATGCTCCTATATTTGACATGATAAATGGTGGGTGCTGATCATCTTTTCGCTCATATACAGAGGTGTACAATAAAGGAAGAGTATATGGGTTTACTCATATATTCAATATAACCATAAAAGGCTCCAGGAACAAATATCCGAACCATGTATAGCAATACCTGACAATTCAGAACAGTGATTATTTGTAGTATCAACAGCATTGGAAGTGGCTTGATGAATCAAAAATCTACACGCTGTGCCCAAGCCTGACACATTTGCAATTAAAAGGTACAAACAAGTTCTACAATACTCATAAGATTATATAAATCATAGTGTGTGAGGTTCATAAATCCAGTCCTTAAAAGCAATATACAATGCAAAATGATGTCACTGCATAGATTAAAGGTCCATAATGCGCTGTGTGAGGCCTATTGTTGACAATTTATATTACTCTTGAAGTAAGGAAACAAAATCTCTCTATTCCTCAAAACAAATTGGTCCATTTGAAACTGAGTTGAAAATAGTTATCCATTTACATTCCATCCTTATCAGGATGAGCAAAGGTTTCCTTCCTCTCATGGACATTGTAGCTACTTCGAGCACTTACCATCTGATGTCCTCAACCGGAAACTGCTGCTCAATGTAGTGTGAAACCAGTGGAGCTGTGTTAATTCCTCAGCAGATTCTACTGTGATGTTGCCTAAAACAAGCCTTGACTTGTTGTGTTGTCTGACCAATGTAAATTATGGGACAAGGTCACCTAATTCAAAACACTACATAGGTGGTATTACAATTAGAAACATATTTTAATTCTACATTGATAGAATCATGCTCAAACATAAAACAGGCCTCTGCTGTCCACTGAATAGCCTTGAATTTTACCAAATGTTGCCAAATCTATCTGGGCTCTTTCCTGAAAGACACCTATATCCACATGACTAGAGCATTGGTCCATTTCCAGATTAATGCCCTATATCTGTATTCGGTACACCAGCCTGTTGCATGATTCTACATGCTTTTTATAAGACTATTCCCTACATCCTAGTTTATGACAAATGGTCAATTTGGGTAGTGTGCGCTCAGGAACCTCTTCATACAAGTTCATGTTAGATTCTTCTGTTTCCATCCTCTTTGCATCTACCTTTTATTCATTCATGTTATTGACGAACAAGTTACTTACCTTCGGTAACGATATATATCTGTAAGAGACCTAGATTAGTTATAGATTCCTTACCTGCAGAATTACCCCTGGGCGCCGACTCCGCGTTCGTCGTTGGCCAGAATGAAGTCGCGCTATCTACTTAGACGCCGCCCTTGTGCGCTGACGTCGGTTCTTTTACACAACATTCCACGCCAGAAGCGCAGAGCCATGCAAGACACTGACCACTGGTGCGCAAAATTAGAGCCCTGAAAGGAAGTCCTTAACCCTAGAAGTCAGTTCGCAGAACTGGGAGGATGGGTGGGGTGGTAAGGAATCTATAACTAATCTATGTCTCTTACAGATATTTTGTTACCGAAGGTAAGTAACTTGTTCATCTGAAAGAGACAGTTAGTTATAGATTCCTTACCTGTAGACTAGATACCCCAGCAATACCAACCCCGGAGTTGGGTCAGCGAACTAAGTTCACACCAGAAAGTCCTGGAGAACAGATAGGCCAAAGAAGCAGTCTCTGTCGACTTGGCTGTCCAGGCAGTAATGTTTTGTGAACATGTGCAGAGATGCCCGCGTAGCTGCCTGACAGATGTCATTGAGGGGGACTCCACGTCCCAAAGCAGTGGTAGGTTACGTCGCCCTGGTGGAGTGGGCCCACAGACCCACTGGAGGCGCCTTCTTTGCCAAAGAATAGCAAGCTTTTTGCTCAAAACGACCCACCGAGAGATAGTCCGTTTGCGCACGGCCTGACCTTTTTTGGTGCCCACGTAGCCAACAAAGAGCTAGTCATCCACCCGGAATTGCTTTGTGCGATCCAAATAAAAGAAAAACGCATGTTTTGGATCCAGACAGTGGAGCCTCTCTCCTTCTTTAGAAGGACGCGGAGGCGGAAAGAAGGTGGGCATAGAGATGGTTTGACCAATGTGGAAAAAAGTAACCACTTTGGGAAGAAAAGAAGGTCAAGTTCTAAGGACAACCTTGTCTGGATGAACAGCCAGAAAAGGAGGTTTCGAAGAAAGAGCTTGGAGCTCACTCACCCTGCGAGCAGAGGTGATGGCAACCAAAAAGGCAGTCTTTAAAGTTAAAAGTCTGAGAGGACAGTTATGTAGTAGCTCAAAGGCAGTGCACATAAGATAAGTTAGAACTAAGTTCAAGTCCCACTGGGGCATTACGAATGGAATAGGAGGAAAAAGAGGAGTAATGCCCTTAAGGAAGTGATTTACTACGGGGGACTTGAAAAGAGATGGCTGATCAGGAAGCCTAAGAAAGGCTGAAATGGCTGAGAGGTAGCCCTTTAAAGTGCCCAGAGCAGAGCCCTGCTGGGCCAAAGAAAGGAGAAACAAGAGAACCTCAGAAAGAGGGTTGGAAAGGGGATCCATAGCCTTTGCTGTGCACCATGCCACAAATGTGTTCCCTCTGCTGGCATATACCGTCTTAGTGGAGAGACACCTGGCTGCCAAGATGACATCACAGACATCAGGAGGAAGGTCGAAAGCGGTCAACTGTCGCCGCTCTATCTCCACGCAAGGAGGTGGAGGCTGGACAGGTTCGGGTGGAGGACCGTCCCCTGCTGCTGCGACAGAAGATCCTCCCGAAGAGGCAATCTGATTGGAGGATCGATGGCCATGTGTAACAACTCAGGATACCAGACTCTTCGTGCCCAATTTAGAGGCACAAGAATGACTTGGGCAGAAGTGGTATAGGCGGCAAGGCATATAGAAGACCACATCTCCACTTGCGTCGCCGAGCGAGTGCCGCCTTGGATATTCCAACGCGCAGAACTGCTGACATTGAGCGTTCCCTTCCGTGGCGAATAGATCTAACCAAGGCTCTCCCCACTGCTGAAAGAGACCTTGCACCACCTCCGAGTGAAGACGCCATTCGTGATCCATCATGCACTTGCGGCTGAGTTCGTCCGCCCTGGCGTTCAGAGAACCTACCAGGTGTTAAACCAGCAGGGATATGCCCTGATGTTCCAGCCATGTCCAGAGACTGAGAGCCTCTTGACATGGGGTCCACGACCCCACCCTGCCCTGTTTGTTGCAGTACCACATGGCGGTGGTGTTGTCCGTGAACACCTGCACTACTCTTCCCCAGACAGAGGGAAGGAATGCTTTTAGTGCAAGACGGATCACCTGACGCTCCAGAAGGTTGATGTGGAGCCTGGACTCTGCCAGAGACCAGAGTCCTCTGATCTCCGCCTCTCCCCTGTGGCCGCCCCACCCCAGAAGTGATGCATCCGTCACCACTGTGAACTCTTGTTGGGGAAGGGAGAAGGATCTGCTGTTGACCCAATCCTGGTTCGTTAGCCACCACTGCAATTGTCATGCAGTGCCCTCCGAGATCTGAATGCAATCTGACAGATTCTCCTGATGCTGTGCCCACTGCAACTTTAGGTCCCACTGCAGAGCCCGCATATGCCATCTGGCATGATCTACTAGCAGGATGCAGGAGGCCATGAGGCCTAGCAGCCTCAAGGTCATTCTGACCGAAACCCGGGATAGAGGCTGAAAGATCTGAATCATAGCCTCAATATCCCAGACTCGCTGCTCGGGAGGATAAGCCCAAAACTGCGTCATGTCCAGAACCACTCCGATGAAAAGGAGCCTTTGAGAGGGAATCTGGTGCGACTTCGGCACATTTATAGTGAACCCCAGCGAGTGCAGGAGGTCCACCATGGTCTGGAGGTGGAAGACTGCCTGGAACAAGCCCACCTTCAACAGCCAGTCATCGAGATAGGGGAAGACTGGAACCCCTGATCTGCGCAGATGAGCTGCGACCACCGCCATCACTTTCGTAAACACCTGAGGGGCGCTGGTAAGGCCAAAGAGGAGCACGGTAAACTGAAAGTGCTCGTGGCCTACCGTGAACCGCAGGTAATGCAGGTAGGCCAGCAGGACGGGGATGTGAAAGTAAGCATCCTGCAAGTCCAACGCTACCATCCAGTCTCCAGGGTTGAGGGCAGACAGGACCTGAGCTGGTGTCAACGTTTTCAACTTCTCCTTCCGGAGGAAGCTGTTGACGTTCCTGAGATCCAAGATAGGACGCAGACCTTTGTCCTTCTTGGGCACCAGAAAGTAGTGGGAATAGCAAACACAACCTACTTCTGGGGCAGGAACTCGCTCGATGGCTCCCTTGGCCAAGAGTGCCGTAACTTTCTTTCGGAGAAGGGCTATATAATCCTCCGACATGCGATGGTGCTGAGGTGGCATGGATGGAGGGGCAGTCTCAAAGGGGAGGGAGTAGCCCCTTCAGACTATCTACAAACCCCACCTGTCCGACGTGATGGTGTGCCAGTGGGGGAGGTGATGGCGAATATTGCCGCCCACTGGTGATTGAGGTCAGACTAGGAGGGTTTGGATGCTGCTGCAGAAGGGGCGTTGGTGGACTAGCCTGCTCCCTGGCCCCCAGACCCACGACTGTGGGTACCATGCCCCGGGCCACGCAGGGGCTGGACAGCTTGCGTCGGCCTGTAGCTCTGGGTGGAATATGGCGGGGCACCCCTTCCGTAGCCATGAAAGGGTCGAAAAGCAGTCTGCACAGGGTGGATGGTAGAGAGACCCAAGGACTTGGCCGTAGCCCGGGAGTTTGTGAAGCGCTTCAGCGCGTTGTCTGCTTTGTCGCCGAACAGGCAACAGCCATCAAAAGGCATGTCCAGCAAGGTATTCTGGACATCCCCTGAAAAACCAGTCGACCTCAGCCAGGCGTAGCGTCGAAGGGCCACCGACATTGAAATCGTCCTGCCTAGTGAGTCGGCGGTGTCCAGTCCACCTCTGATGGTAAACTTGGCTGCGTCTCTCCCCTCTGACTGCACGGGAGACCATGGCCTGGGCCTCCTCTGGGCACTGTGGCAGCACTTGCCCTACCGTATCCCACACACAGTGGGTTTAACGGCCCAACAGACATGCGGTGCTTACTGACCGCAGTCCCAATCTGGAGGAAGAAAACGTCTTCTTCCCAAGGTGGTCCAGCTTTTTGGATTCCCTTTCAGGTGGTGCATTAGGGAATGCGCCTTTGGACGTAGAGGCTTGGACCACCAAGCTCTCAGGGGTGGGGTCTTGGGAGAGGAAAGAGGGGTCGTCCGTAGCCGGGTGGTGGCATCGAGCAATCATTCTATCCACAGGAACCCCTGTGTTGGGCTTGGACTAGGTGCCCAAAAGGATGTCAGTAAGGGCTTCATTGAAAGGCAGACGAGGCTCCAAAGAGGCCGCTGCTGGTTGAAGCACCTCCGTCAGGAGATTCGTCCTGACCACCACCATAGGTAGCTCGAGGTTGAGGGCCACGGCCGCCCTACGCAACACCACTGCGTATGAAGCACCCTCCTCTGTAGCCACGGTAGGAGGAGACTGCATGCCACGGTCTGGGGAGGTATCCATACCACTGGCTTTCCCCAACTCCTCTCTCCAGTTCGGTTTATTCAGCTGGCAGCTAAAGGGTCTACAGACCTCTCCCAGTCCTGCTCAGCCTCTTCTGGTTGTCAATCTGGCCTGTAGGAAACACAATGGTAGTCGGTTGATGTCGGTCCGGCTCCGTGTCCAAGTCAGGGTGGAGGCCGGGGTCGACGCCGGCTTGGGACATAACCGGCGTCGGGTGCAGAGGTGGTGCCGGTGGGATCTGCGCCGGGGGAGGTGTTATAAGGTCGACCGGTGCCGATCCGGATCCAGGCCTGGATCCAAGGGGGCCCTGTGGTGCCAGGGCCGGAGCCGCAGGCGTAGAAGGCCCAAGGCCCCCAGCCGAGTCCACGGGGCCTAAAGGCGTGCCAGCGGAGCTGGGCTGCCCAAAGATGGCATGCATCACTTCGTAGAAACTTCGAAGCTGGGCATGGGTCGCTCCAGGTCCCGGAAAGGGAGGGAAACTCTGAATCAACCCTTCAGGCTCCGCACGTGGAGCCTCGGGACGGGCACCGTCCGTATTCCTCATCGTGCCGGCTGACGGACGGGGAGAAGTCGAAGAGCGACGATGCTTCTTCGACTTCTTCTGCTTCGACTTATCTGAAGAGTGCGAAGACTTCGATGATGGTGGTGACTCCGCGTCCTGTCCCTCGACCTCCCACTCGACCGGGACTTTGAGCGTCACGGAGCGGACTGCCGGGACTTTAGAAGCTTTCAGGACTGCTCCGCAAAGACTTCGGATTCATGGTCTGGCAGTCGAAGCACGACTTGGGATCATGGTCGCACTCCAGGAACACGCGGTGCGGGTCCGTAACCAACATCAGGTTGCAACAGGTGTTGCAAGCCTTGAAGCCGGATCTGCGCTGGCTAGCACGGAAAAAGAAAGAACTGACGTCTGCGTACGAGGGCGTTTAAGTAAATACCGCAACGTTATGCCAGCGACCATGACGCCAACGACTAACAAGGAGTCGACCGACGCCACCTTTAGACACTCAGAGGTACTGCTGACGAAAAAATTCTCTGGATCCAATCTGACGCTTGGGGGTAATCCTACAGGTAAGAAATCTACATACATTAATAAAAAAATCTGAAAGAGTCAGTTATATTCTTTGCCCTTAAGCTCCCTTACCCACTCTCCATCCCAGTAGCTGTGTTACAGTTTACGTGGGTCTGCCGGATCAAAGGGATGTCTAACAGACATGTTGGATGCAGGCACATATGCGAGGATGGGGGCCAGGTGTGTAGCTATGAGGATAGTGTTTGCGCTCTTCCTGCCTTCCAAGTAGCTGTGGGCAAGATGCTGTGCTGGCCACATGTGCAGTGTTACCTCCATAGGTTTACTAATAAGAGTTGAAAGTATATCCCACTAAAATGACACACCCACAGCCATCCCAGCAACTTTTTTCCAAATGCTTGACGTCTTCCAGAGGGTTTCCTTTCTTTATTTCCGCTTACATTTAAATGATTTTGTTTAATCCACTAATAGAATAGAAGTTAGTAAATGTGGTTTGCTGTGAACATTTGAATTTCCCCAAGCACTAAAGACCTTTGGGGAAAAAAATCTTTGTTGCAAATTACTCATTTGGGGGATTTATTTTATGAATGCTCCCCTTTTTTCATAAATTGAATTGGTTTCCACAAATGTTTGCTTTTTTGATCATTTTTTTTTATTTTATTAATGTGCTTTCACTTTACTTCTCAGCTGCTTCTCCGGTATTTACAATACCTGTATCTGAAATGCAGTGAAATTGTGGGTACGAATCTTCCTGGAGTGAATGTTCCAAACATAAACCAGGTAAGAATGAGTTGCGAAGAACTAAAGACTTCACATTCTGATATTTGAATGTGGTATATAGTAAACAACTGACTAGCAAAATAGTGGATATTATTTGAATGTTTGTTGTTTGAGCTTTTCTTTTATGTATGTGTTCATTCATTGCTTTCACTTAAGCAAATATTTATGTAGCTAAAGGCTATGAATAATTGCCTAGTTGTCAGCACTCTTGTGAATAAATAGTGCTTTTTCTAGCTACAAAACATTTTACACAACTATGAGCCCATAGACAACAGTTAGGATGTTCAGCTGCCTCCCTTTAATTCTTGAAGGTTATTGTTCTAGCCGCTAGAGTAATGTGTTTTCATTTACAAAAGACACATAGAATATTTTTTTCGGTGAGTATCTTCTCCTAATCCACATGCTTTGCATTATTATGCCGTCTAGTGCTTGAGTCCGAAATTATTAGTCTAATCTTTTCTATGATTTTTTCCTGTGGGTATTATCGAGTCCATGACCATTTGGTCCCTTGTTCCTCCTATATAAATGCTGTGGAAACTCTTCAACAGTCTCCATCTTTATATTTTTTGTGCAGTAGCGTCTAGAAGCAGAGCCAGGCGATCTGGAGCCAGAGAGGCAAGAATTTTCTCCCAAAACTGGGCAAAATCTTTGAAGACGAAGGGACTTGCAGACAGATTACCAACAGGCGTCGGGAAACGCAAAACCCTGGAGAAAAGTGGGGGGGGGGGGGGGGGGGACCAATGTTTTTGGGCAGTCGAGTAACAGATGTACCACGTAGGCCAGACAAGGGGCGTGGGGCATACTCCATTTAGTTTTTGTGCCAACTGCTTGCTAAGTATGTGCAAAAAGACAGCAATGACATCTGCGCTCTCTGCCTCCAAAAATATTAAAGGTCAGAGGAGTGTGCTGTAAGTCCTGTGTATCATCCCACGACTCTCAAGATAGGGTAAAAGTAGAGGTGGGTGCACCACATCATGGTTTTGTCCCAGTACAAGCAGGAGTCGTTCTTGGAATTATCAATCGACGAAGAAACCCATCAAGGCCCCAAGGTGGCCCAGAGAGAAGCTCCTACGATCCAATAATTTATCAGGACACAGAGATAAAAAACACAGAAAGATGGGAAAAAAAGAAAAGCCCGGTAATTCACCCAGAGCGTGCTGCGACAACCCTCGAACTGGAAGCACACTAAAACACTTACGACATTTAAACCTTTGACGCCCTTAGGCAGGCCTAAGTCAAAAGAGCCATGGATCAAAGCAAAAGGACCCTCAGAACCAGCTTCGGCACCACAATGCGACTAAGAGCGTGAGAGTGAGAAAATCTCCTTTGAAGGAGGCTTAGGTACCAAAGAAAGACAAACGGTAGAAGTTCTCTCTGTCGAGAGGAAGAGATTACATCTAAAAGCTGATATTGAAGCCTTGATGAGAAGGAAACAAGAGATTGAGGACTCCCTTAAATAATGTTAAATATCTCGAAATGCTCCACAAGAGAAAGGCACAGACTAAGAGGTCACTAATTTAGAGCTACTAGTTGCACCTGAACCACTGGAGGAGGTTGAGAAAGAATTCTTCCAGTATGAAGAGGGGGTAGGACTGGTCGAGGAAGATCTCTCTCAGCTAGGAGAGTCTGCAGAGGAATGGAAAGACCTCTATGCAGATTTGCCAGAGAAAGTGGGTATATTTCCACCTGTATAGGCAGTCACCCTCTGACTAAATCACAGTATACAAAGCTGTGATAGAGGGGAGCAGACACATATGGTGTTCAGCTCAAAGAGGAGTAGTCGGAATCATATTTCCTGTTGGAGACTCTACTACCTGATTGAAACATAAATCAGTTCTTGCCCATGTTACCTAGGTTTCTAGACTAGGGTGGAGAGGCATTCAAATAACCTGCAGCTGCCAAATCAATCACACCAAGAGTAGAGAAAAAAATACAGTTACTCAACAAGATACCTTCTGCTCCCCTCCCTTTTACATCACAGGCAATGTGGCAGTAGACTTACTAATCATGCTACCGCATGAAAGAGGGCTAATGCTAATAAGGAGAGTAAGCGGGTAGTCTTGGTTGGACGAAAAATGGAAAGGTCAGCAGCTGCACAGTGGTGCATAGCAAACTCTAACATGCTTTTGAACATATGTGCCCATCGATGAGTGGTCAGGATTGAAGAACTTAAACACCATTTGGCCAAGGAGTACAATAAGGGGGCAAAAACATTGGTCAAAGATGGCAACAGTATTGCCAACACTTGGCTCAAATTGGTGTTAGACGCAGCAGGCACTGCCATCAAGCAATTGTGTGCAGCAGTTACCCTGAGGAGACACACCTGACTGAGGGTGTCGGATTTTAGAAAAAAAAAGTGCAGGCCTTGTCATCAATGTGCCTTTCACTGGTGGCAGTTTCTTTGGAAAAACAATTGAGGAAGCACTACAGTGCTTAAAAAAGGACAATGTGACAGTGAAAGCAGTGGGTACTTTGCAGTATAAGGGCCCCTTTCAGATACCCACAGGAGGAGAGATGCAACCTGCAACAACGCACACATCCTTCACAGTACAAGTGGCCCGCCACCCTCACCACTATAGTGTGGATCACCCATGGTGCACCTTTCATGGAAGAGCAAGAGGGACCATCCCAAGGGGGGGCCTCCCCTCTGAACCACAACAATTAAGAAACTGCAGATGCCCTGGGTGCAACCAGTGCACCCAAAAAGAAAATGCAAAGACCCTCCGCTACCAGCCAGCTCCGGCCTGCAACCTTAGTCCCCCATACCCTTCTGCCTGTCTTGCAGACCATCTCACTGACAGTGGAGTCCAGGTCTTCCCCTAACTTGTGCTGAGGGGCATAAGGAGGTCAGCCCTTGAGAGACCCATCCTAGTCCTGGGGACAAAGTTCTTAGTCCATCAAGAGGTCATTATGTGGCTGCTCTTTCCAGCTGGTCATTTCCCTGTGTTTTGTTTCCTCCATGGGCCAGGATCATCTTCCCTGTCTCTCCCTAGTGCCAGGGCTCATGAGGGACTTGGTGGGTGGAAAGGGAATTTTAGATGCTAGGCACCCCTGCCAATCCTAGGATTCTTCATCAACTTTCCACCCCGTCTCTTATATAGCAGTCTGAGACCATCCAAAATGGCGCCATCAAGCTTTCTCAGTGAAGAGCTCCTCTGAGGGCCTTAGCTCCACCCCTAGCTGAAATCACTGACAGATCCCTTCTCAGAAAAAAAAATCTCAAAGGGGATCCCCTCCTGTCTTGGCTCCATATGTCTGAACTTCCTCATTTGTTCAGTGGGCCTGGGCTGACCCAGCCCAGGTGCCGTGTGACAGCTTTTCAGGTTTTCTCCAGGCCCCTTCCTTCTCACAGGAACTGGGTCAGTCACTCTTAATTGCCCCTTTTGTGTGGGGATGCCTTTGAACCCCATGCTGCAGAGCAGAGTAGTTACCTTTGCCGAGCAGGTAGGACAAATGCCTAAAATCTTATGATGAGCTGAGCCAAAGAAATAGGGAAACTTTTTGTTCGAGGCATATGAGCTGCAGATTGTACACTTAGCATAGATCGCCATCTGGTGTTGGGCCCGGATGTTTGCAGTTTGTTTTTCTTCTTGGACAGTCTTTGGAAGTCACGAGTTTGGTGACTCCTCCTTCGGTCCGTACTGCGCATGGGCTTCGGCTCCATCCTCAGATTGTTTTTTTCCGCCATCGGGCTCGGATGTGATACTTCGTGCTCCGGCTTCGAACTTCTACGGTTCCAGCCTCGACGGAAAATCCTTGTTTCTTCGAGTTTCTTCATCATCATCTTCATCTCTCGAAGCGGCACTTTTCTCCATCCCGTACATCGGCACCGGCCTTCGGGCCCTCCTCGACTCCGGTCCCGGCCGATGGAAAGGACTCCGTTCAAAAAGTGCCCAAAATGTGGGTCTAAATTTCCCCACACCGACCTCCATCAGGTGTGTAATCTTTGCCTCTCTCCAGAACACGAGGCCAGAGACTGCCCCGCCTGTAAGTCTTTTCGATCGAAGAAAACCATCCGGGATCGAAAAGCTCGACGCACCATGGCGCACTCATCGTCTGCAGCTCCATCGGACATCTTCGGAGACGGCGCCGAAGCTTCGGGGCAAACACACACCGAGCAGGAAGAAGACGTCGTCAGCGCTTCCGAGGCCGACGACTCCGACGTGGAGGACATCACACCGGCGCAGCGGGCCGTGAGTACTGTGCCCCCTCCCACCCCCGCGCCCAAAACCAAAGACTCAGGTTACTCCCTCGCCTGCCGGCCTGGGCAAAACCAAGACCAAAGCTTCGATCACCCCACCTTCGGGCTCGGTGTCGAAGCATCCAAAGTCTCACGGCAGCTCGGGATCGAGCCAGCCGACGCCCGGTGCCGAAAAACAGCATCCGGCACCGAAGAAAGAAATATCCAGCTCGACTCCGAAGCCACCGGTGCCGAAGCCTGGACTCTCGGTGCCGACCAAACACAAACATAAATCTGTCGGCACCGACGCTCCGGCGCCGAAAACTCCTTCGACGCCGAAAAAACCGGAGGCCCCAAAAAAGCATAGCGCACACAAACCATCGAAGTCCTCGGTTCCGAAATCACCGGTGCCGACGGACGATTCGACGCCACTGGCTCTGTTTACACCAGACCCTCTACAAAAGACTCTGTCCAAAGATCCAAAGACTGGACTATTGACTTTAATTATCAAGAAAAGACGCCTTGATACTCCGGCTCCTCCTCCACCACCCAAACGGAAGGACTCTGCTACTTCTCCCCTCAGAGTGCCCTCCCCACTACCACCTCCCCTACCTCCTCCACCTCCTCCACCCCCTCCCCCTCCCAGGTCTCCGCCACCTTTACCTCACTACTCTCCGGCCCCGTCCCCAGATCCGGACGACGGGGACCCGGACAATTACCCGGCGGACGCCCCAATGGATCCCACTCCACCAGGGACCCCAGACCCGTGGGAGGATTACAATAACCCTGATGTACCCGATATTCCTCAGGACGACCTATACCCATCCAGGCCGTCTCCTCCAGAGGACTCCTTAGGGTTCCATCATTTAGTGCAGAGAGCAGCACACTACCATGGGGTGGACATGCACACTGAACCAGTGGAAGACGACTTCTTACTGGATACATTCGACATACAGGACAAATCCACCTCTATCTTACCCATGCTTAAGGGTGTCACCAAGCATGCCGCAGAGGTGTTCAAAGACCCTGTCAGGGCCAGGGTACTAAACCCTAGAATAGAGAAAAAGTATAAGGCGGCACCCACAGACCCTGCATACATTAAGGGCCCTGCTCCCTTAGATTCCCTAGTTGTCTCTACAGCTAGAAAGCGGGCTAACTCCCAGTCCTCAGGAGAAGCCCCACCGCCAGACAAGGAATCCAAACTCCTAGACGCGTCTGGCAAGCGCACCGCCTCTCAAGCTGCAAACATGTGGCGCATTGCAAACACACAAGCGCTACTTGCGCGCTATGACAGAGCACACTACGATGAACTTGAGGCTCTTATGCAGCACCTCCCCGAGAAACACAAGCGTAGGGCTCATGAGCTAATACAGGAGGGTAAACTCATTACAAACACCTCCATTAAGTGTGCCCTCGATGCAGCCGACACTGCTTCTAGAGCCATAAATACCAGTGTCCTGCTTCGTCGCCATGCCTGGCTCAGGATCTCAGGGTTTAAGCCTGAAGTCCAGGCGTCCATACTCAATCACCCCTTTGACCAACAAACGCTCTTTGGGCCCAAGGTAGACGAAGCGTTGGAAAAGATGAAAAAGGACACAGACACAGCAAAGTCTATGGGGGCACTCCAAACACAAGCGTCTAAACGTTCCTTTCGACGCTCCTCCTTTCGTGGCACAGGCAGAGGCTTCTCCACCGATAGCACTTCTACCTCCTACAAATCCCCTCCTCAAAATACCTTTTCAAAGGGCAACCAAAGGGGTGGTTACAGAGGCAACAACAATAAGGGCAGGGGCAAAACTAACAACACCCGTTCTGCCACCCCGCCCACACAATGACTTCCCTCCGCTCCCCCCAGACCATTCCACTCCGGTCGGGGGCAGACTGCAAAACTTTATCCACGCATGGGAGTCCATAACATCGGACAAATGGGTGACCCAAATCATTCGGTCAGGGTACTGTCTCGAGCTAACATCTACCCCACCCAATATCCCACCAAGGCACCGCCCAATGTCTCAAAAACATTCCACACTACTCAAACAGGAGGTACTCTCCCTCCTCCAAAAACACGCTATAGAGCAGGTCCCCATCAATCAGCAAAATCTAGGGGTTTACTCCCTATATTTCCTAATACCAAAGAAAGACGGGACCCTCAGGCCCATTCTGGACCTCCGGCCTCTAAATGCCTACATACATTCAGACCATTTCCATATGGTCACCCTACAACAAGTCCTCCCGCTCCTCTGTCAGGGAGATTTTCTCACAACATTGGATCTGAAAGACGCATACTTTCACATTCCAATACACCCCTCTCACAGGAAATACCTCAGGTTCGTGGTGGACGGGCAACATTACCAATTCACGGTTCTCCCCTTCGGGGTCACCACCGCACCACGGGTGTTTACCAAATGCCTAGCGGTAGTAGCAGCACACCTCAGACGTCAACACATTCACGTCTTCCCTTACTTAGACGACTGGCTGATAAAAGCCGCGTCTTACCATCAATGCGTGCAGCATACAAACAGCACCATCCAACTGCTCCACCAGCTAGGCTTCACGGTGAACTACCAAAAGTCCCACCTCATACCATCTCACACAAAGCAATACCTCGGGGCCACTATAGACACCTCCAAAGGTATTGCCTATCCAAACACAGCCAGAATCACAAGCATTCAAGCCTTACGCAAAACATTCCTTCCCCAACACTCTCTTCCAGCAAGAGTGTTCATGAAGCTCATAGGAATGATGGCGTCTTGCATCTTTATAGTGCCCCATGCAAGACTACACATGCGTCCACTTCAAGAGTGCCTAGCACAACAGTGGAACCAGGCCCAGGGTCAGCTGACGGATCTGGTGTTGGTGGACGGCCGCACACATCACTCTCTGCAGTGGTGGAACACCACAAACCTTTCAAAAGGGCGGCCGTTCCTGGACCCGGTTCCTCAGGTGATTCTAACAGCGGACGCATCGCTCTCCGGCTGGGGAGCGCACCTCCTACACCTCACAATGCAAGGTCTATGGACGCCACAGCAAAAATTGCTCCACATCAACCATCTGGAGCTCTTGGCGATCTTTCTAGCCCTAAAATCTTTCCAAAAACAGATTTCGGGCAAAGCAGTCCTCATTCGAACAGACAACATGACTGCAATGTATTATATCCAAAAACAGGGGGGGACACACTCTCCCCAGCTCTCCCGCTTAGCCCAGAGCATATGGAGATGGGCAATTCCCCAAAACATCTTTCTCCTGGCACAACACGTTCCAGGCGTACAAAACACCATGGCAGATCTGCTCAGCAGACAAACGCAACAACTACACGAATGGGAACTGCATCCGCAAGTTCTTCAACCATTCTTCCAACAGTGGGGGCATCCTCAGATAGACCTCTTCGCCACCCACGAAAACAAAAAATGCCCAAGCTTCGCCGCCAGATACCCACACCCATTGTCCAAGGGCAATGCGATATGGATGAAGTGGTCAGGCAGATTTGCATACGCCTTTCCACCTCTCCCACTAATTCCATTAGTGGTCAGGAAGCTACAACAGCACTCCCTCACACTCATTCTGGTAGCTCCGACGTGGGCCAGGCAGCCGTGGTACACCACGCTACTACAACTATCAGTGGTACCACATCAAAAACTGCACCTATCCCCATGCCTCCTAACCCAGAACCATGGAGAAATCAGGCACCCGGACCCAGCTCAGCTCAACCTGGCGATCTGGCTCCTGAAATCCTAGAATTCGGATACCTTAACCTTCCCCCTGATTGCATGAACATCATCATGGAAGCCAGACGTCCTACCACTAGAGCATGTTATGCCGCAAAGTGGAAAAGATTTGTTATTTACTGCCGTAACAATACAATCAACCCTTTAGATGCATCCATACAGCACATCATATGCTATCTGCTCCATCTTCACAGGTGTAACCTGGCATATTCATCCATACGCCTACACCTAGCAGCGATCGCTGCTTATCTACAAAACAGACAGCATTTATCTCTCTTCAGAGTGCCCGCTATTAAAGCCTTCATGGAAGGCCTTAAACGAGTAATTCCTCCCAGGGCACCACCTTCCCCTGTATGGAACCTAAATTTAGTTCTTACACGACTAATGGGTCCGCCCTTCGAACCAATGCATAAATGCGAGCTACAGTTTCTCACCTGGAAAAAAGCTTTTCTCGTAGCTCTCACTTCCCTTAGAAGGGTTGGTGAAATACAAGCGTTCACTATACAAGAACCCTTCATACAAATACATCACAGCAAGGTCATACTTCGCACAAATCCGAAGTTCCTGCCCAAGGTCATTTCCCCCTTTCATCTCAATCAATCGGTGGAATTACCTGTCTTCTTCTCGCAACCTCAATCTGTTGCAGAAAGAGCCTTACACACACTCGATGTAAAAAGGGCCTTGCTATACTACATACAAAGAACGCAACCCTTCAGGAAGACTAAACAATTGTTCGTCTCCTTCTCTCCACCACATAAAGGCAACCCCATTTCTAAATCAGGGATAGCTAGGTGGATTGTAAAATGCATACAGATTTGCTACCAAAAGGCTAAAAGAACATTATCTGTTCCGCCTAAAGCCCATTCTACAAGAAAGTTAGGGGCTTCTATGGCCTTTCTAGGGAATATACCCTTAGATGACATCTGCAAAGCAGCCACATGGTCTACACCGCACACCTTCACAAAACATTACTGTGTAGATGTGCATTCCAAGCAGCAAGCTAGAGTGGGCCAGGCTGTACTAAAGACACTATTTCAAACCACTGCAACGGATACCGGTGGTCGCCGCTAGGGTTGGGTACTGCTATATAATCTATGCTAAGTGTACAATCTGCAGCTCATATGCCTCGAACGGAATATGCTACTTACCAGTATGCATCTGTTCTTGGCATGTAGAGCTGCAGAGTTGTACACGCCCACCCGCCTCCCCGGCTACCTGTATCCGTTCCAGTACATCTTATTTAGATACTACACACATGGGTTTCTCACTGTGATTACCAAGCTCCATCATTTCCCTGTTGGCGAAAAACAATCTGAGGATGGAGCCGAAGCCCATGCGCAGTACGGACCGAAGGAGGAGTCACCAAACTCGTGACTTCCAAAGACTGTCCAAGAAGAAAAACAAACTGCAAACATCCGGGCCCAACACCAGATGGCGATCTATGCTAAGTGTACAACTCTGCAGCTCTACATGCCAAGAACAGATGCATACTGGTAAGTAGCATATTCCTTCCCCTCAAACTGTTTTATTGAAGAAAAAAAATTAGCAGTTAGATTAGATAATGGTAACACAATACAGGGTGCATTGCATGGTATTGTACTACTACATAGGTAAGTATGTGGGATATAGCGTAGAAAAAACAGCAATGATAAGGAATGTACAATGTAGACACATGGAAATACATTGGGAGCAAAGCTTAGGGTATTGGGGAGTTAGATACGGATTCTATGTGAGATCCTGAGTGTGCACACTTTGTGATCAGAAAAAAAGTCAAAAGGAGAAGAGAAGGAAGAAAAGAGAGTATAAAAGGAAAGTGTTGAGAAGAGGGGGCTGAGTCCGCAGAGATTGCAGTGAGGGCCGGTCCACTAGGTGTGTGTTGGGGATTTCTTTCTGTCTCTGAGGGTTGTGGGTGTGTGTGTGAGCGGGGGAGGAAATTAGACCATGGCGTGTCTATCTTTAGTCAGTTCAAGTGAAGTGCATTTCACAAGCTACGCGTGCATGATGAGTTATGTGTATATTGCATTGTCCGCGCTCCTCGTGGCACACAGGGTGACACACCATTTGTTGAAGGGAATTTTTGTGGTAAATTTCCACTCTAATAGCACTTTTGAAGATCCCATGGCAAGCATAAGATCTAGTAGTAGAGCATTGTGTGCAGGCAGAGCAGAGCTAAGGGGTTGAGACGCAAAGCCTAGAGTAGTGGTAAAGAGATGGTGTGAGCTGAATTGTGAAAATGTCATTAATCGTTTGCTGTATTTTGGGCCAGAGGGGTTGAACTATTTTACAAGTTAAAAACATATGCTCGAGTGAACCAGGGGATTCCTCACAACGCCAGCAATTGTATGATTGTAGGATCCCTAGTCTGTGCAGTCTGGATGGGGTGCAGTATGTTTTGTGTATCATCCAAAATCTGGACTGGGCAATTGCAGGTGTAATTTTAGCCTAAGAGGGAGAGTGCCAGATTCTATACCAGGTGGCATCTGAAAAATGTGGTTTGAGATCCTCTGGGATATATAGTGACCATTTATTTTTCAAGTTATTGAGTAGGTGTACTTACGGTGGGTCCAGTGACTTATAGATGTGGATGCAAAGTGGCCAAGCCTTTTAAGATGTCCCTGACGATCCGGCAGATCCGGAGTATGTGGTTTTGGTAGTGTTCTAATGGCTATTTTAAGTTTTTGAAAGTTATACAACTTGATCAGGGGGGAGCTCATATTATGTACTCAGGTCAGCAAAGGGGATCGGGTTCAGGGTTGCACCCAAGTCTCCAACAGAGCTGATAACCTTTGTGGACCATTAGTCCCAAAATATGGATATACCATTAAGTTTGAAATTGGGGTTGTACCATAAAGAGGTTAAGGTGGATTCAGAGATACATTTGTTAAGGGTTTTATCGTCTCGCAAAAGGGCAGACACCGTGTCTGTGAATATGGGGAATGAGTGAGCCATGGGTAATTTCTGGAGGTAAATGGGACTCAATTTGGAGCCACGGAGGTGAGTGGTCATTCACCTCCCTGAACCACCAATTGCCCTGGGCCACTAAAAATGCCTGTTGGTATCTGTGGAAATCCGGCATATTCAAACCACCCCTGTTTAATTTAATGGTGGGGCCGGATATCCTGGCTCTCTACCCCTTCCAGAGAAAGTCTGAGATATGTCTGCCTATGGATTTAAAGAAGGTGGAAGAGAGGTTTGTGGGAATCATACTTGAGAAGAAGTTGACTAAGGGCGCAATCATCGTTTTTGCAGTGTCTATCCTACCCCACCATATTATGGTTGTGGGGGATCATGAGTTTAGCAGGTTTTTGATTTTGGAAAGTGTTGTACTTTCGTTAATAGTGATGGAGGATTGTAGGTCTTTCCCGAACCAGATACCCAGATATTTCAGAGCTTCAGATTGCCATTTCAGCTCAGAGTTGCCAAAAATCGAGGGGGTTCAGAAAATGTTCATGGGGAAGATCTCCGTTTTGGAACGATTAAGTGTATAGCCAGAGACTCTGGAGTTTTTTGCCAATTTCGGACCTGATGTGAGGGATTGCCATGTCTGCGTCTTCAGTGAAAGTTAGGACGTCATTGGCGTAGGCCGCAACTAATTCCCTACCTGATTGAAACTGTGCACCTTTGATGTTATTTTGTTTCAGAGAGGAAAGAAGGGGTTCGATAACTAGAAGAAATAGAAATGGGGAGAGTAGGCATCCCGGTCTAGTGCTTTGTCCTAGGGAGAATGAGTCCAACAGGCAGCCATTTATTCTGAGATTCGCTACAGGTTCTGCATACAGTGTCATGACCATACAAATGAAGTCCTCGCCTAGCTGAAATTTCTTTATCGTATCGCACAGAAAAGTTCAGGAGACTTTGTCAAAAGCTTTTCCCACTTTGGGCGCCATCGTGGCAGTTAGTGAGAGTGAAGACCGGGCTTTTTCCAGTGTGTGGCATATTATCCGATGCACGGCTTCCCTTCAGGAATCCAGTCTGGGACGGTACGATAAGTTTTGATATCACCATTTCTAATCTTTGTGCCAGTACTTTGCATATAATTTACAGTTGATACTGATTAATGATATTGGTCTGTAATTTTACATGTCTAGGGCGTTTTTGCCGCCTTTGGGCATTACAAGTGTAGTGGCTTCGGAGCCCGAGACACGACCTGTGGATGTGAATGACTCGAAAGCGCGATAGGAGAGGTTCAGACAGTATGTCTGGCTTCCTAGCAAGAGACTGCAGTCTCTTTTTTCAGAACTGGATCCCCATTGAAATGCATTGGACTCCCAACACAGATTTGCACCCTGCACCAGGCCGCCCTCATGTTGCTGGTGGTGTACTATTGGTGCTACCTTGAACCGTGCCCACCACTCACCTTAACTCCTGGAGATTGGTCCTGTAAGGCGATGTACTGTACGTGTTTGCAGAACTTGTTCTTCCTTCCATAGGGTAACATTGCACTGTGTCCGCGTTTTAAAGTGAAAAGAATTTATATTTGAAAACGTACTTACCTGACGATTATTCTCTGATGGCTAAACACATATAAAGATACTTGCTACTTTTATAAATTGGTGTGGATCTCCTTGAGTCGTAATGTCATTTATTAATCATTGTATGTATTTTGCAAATGTCTTTACACTCCTCCGTGTTAAGCCTAAGATGTGAAGATTCCCCCTGTGGTTACGATCTTCAAGCTCCGAGAGGTCCCTTGCTATTTGCTTCATTGAGTGATATGAATGGTCCATGTTTTTTAGGGTCGAGGATTTAGAGTCTTCCAAGGAGCAGATTCTAGACTCTCCTTCAGTGAGTCTGTCTGAAAGTCCATTAAGATTATCGTGGGTGGCTTGGATGTCATGGTGCATGGCAACAATTCTGCTTTTAGTGTCTTGCGTCAAGTTGTGGAGCGCCCCAAGACATTGCATGATGACTTTAATGTTGGCAGACATGTCCCCCTTTGTTTTGACTGGGGATTCTGGCACTGGAGGGTCTGGTTTTGGGCGTTTATTTGGGGCCGTATTGTTCTTGGAGTCTTTCGACTCCCTTCCTTTGTGATCTGCCAACTTGGATCGAAGCAGGTTGCCTTTGCCAATTGTATGGGTAATAGTTCTGATCCAGAAATGTGTCCAGAGGCGTATTTCCGTTATGCGCTTGTCTTGTCTCTTGCGGAGAGATATGTCTGTGATGTTGCTGGTTAGTCAGATTAGGCAGAGGGGCTGAAATCATTCACTTGGAGGCATGGAAATTTGTGAGTGGACTGGTGAGGCGGATACAGGAAAGTCGTCTACCTGTGGGTCTCAGAATACTGTTGACTGTGGCAGGTGTTTGCACAGTCTAGTGGATGTTGGTAAGTGAGCTAGGAGACAGGCGTATTGAGCAAGAGGATCTTATTAATCGAGGGTCATTTCTTTAGTAGAACCCGGAGCTATGTGAGCAGGCGTCAGCTTGTGGGGGGGATGCCTGTCTGTGGTGAGCCACAATGCAACGCAATGCACCTCTCCTGGTTTTGGATCTTGTTTTAGATTTTATTTCAGCCTTTGAGTTTTCAGCCTTTCGGTTTAGTTTTAGCTTCCCCTCTTGGAATTAAGACCAATGCTTTCCTTTTGGCCTTTTTAGGCTTCTTATTAGCCTTTTCTTTTGGTCTTCCCTTTATATTGGTCTTCTCTTTAAAATTTCTTTTAGACTTTTTTTTTTTTAAATCTTTAACTGCATCTTGGATTTTATCTCATTAGTGATCAGCAAAATAAGCGTAGAGCTCTTCAGTTGGCTTTACACAACATGGTGCATGGCGGGAGGCAGAGCGGGTGGAGCCACCATCTTATGTTCAGGCATCGCGTGGAGGAAGACCTGGTGATCGAAGGTCGATCTCAGATCTGCGCAGGTACAGGTCTAGATCCCCGAAGAGGCAGTGCGCTGAAGTCAACATGCTCTGGTAGTGCACTAAGCAGCCTGGAGGCCCTATGGTTAAGGGGCCAATGATGATGATGATGATGATGAGTTGGCCGGAGTAGGCAGGTCGGCTAGGCTGCTTGGTGCAGGTTAGGTTGCCTAGGCCTCACTTAGGGCCGACTTTGTTGAACATTGTGGGATTGTGGGTGCGGTTGAAAATGATTGCAGAGATCTCTGTAATGAAATGCTGAAGAAACGACCCACGCTTAAGTAGAGGGGCGTAAAGTTCAGTTAAAGCATGCTGGGGAACGCTGTTATGATGGAGATAAGATGTACACTGCAAGCAGGAGCCTTGTGGTGGTTATGATTCACTTATCTGAGGGTGTCATGGTATTACGGTCATCCATCGCCACGGGAAACGGCGTTGTGGTGTGATCACTCTCTGTGGCCGCAATCAGCCCATCTGTATGTCAGTGTAGCCCTAAACCTTGCAGAGTCTGGGCTTCTCATGACAGTAGTCACACGTCTTCACGTGGAACAGCCCAGTGCCGTTTAACACAGACAAGCCGCAGCAGCCTTATCTTAAAAGGCGGGCACTGATTGTAAGCACACTCAGTCCAATTACCATGAAAGACTCGGATAGTGAAACTCGCCCTCTGTATGGTCTAAAAACCAGGTGATAAAAAAGTGAAAAATCCTGGTGGACTAAATGGACAGAACCCATTTGCAACATTATATTTCTACTAAGAGGAATCAGTAGCACCGTAGGGTGAGGTTCTCACAGAAATCTGAGACAGCTCAGTGTGGCCAGTCTTCCTTGTGAATCCATTTGGCTCCACAATCTCTGACCCTCTTCCTCTGTTTCAGATGGAGCACATCAATATCTGCAGAGGAGACACCCTCAATTCAAACAATTGGCAAAGCCTATGGGTCTCCCCTATTAGACCTATCGGCTTTGCCAATCTTTTTTAGCCATGCTAAACAGTATTGCAGCTAGTGTGCAGCGTGGCTACTAAAAAAACAAAGTGCTGTGTTTCGGGCCACTGCATCATTTTGTAGGCATGCATGCATGTGTACAAAATGACGTGGGTAATTTTTTTCTTTTTATTAATAAAGATTGTAAAATGCAACGGCAAAGTGCTTAAAAAAATGAAAAGGTGTGACCATGTTTTGGAAGCAGGTTGGGAATAAGGTGGGGAAGAAGCAACATAGCGGGTGGGAGGGAGAACCAACTGCTGTAGCTGGAAGGAGAAGCAAGACACTCAAAAGAGCAATATGAACTGCTGGGGGGAGGAGAAGCACACTGGCAGTGGACCACAACACAATTGTGGGCAGGGAAACAAAGCACATGGGAGAGAATAACATGGAAGGGGAGAGTAAAGCACACAGAGAGATCGCAAGAAAACACATACACTATCATGGAATTCTTAAACAAAAAGAAAGTAGTTTCCTAAAACCAAGTGATCAAAGCATAGAAGCCAGCCAAGCTCCATGCAAGGGAGAAACATAATATTGACAAGCAAGGACACGAATAGGAAGCAGCCAAATGAGTGCGACAGTTAAGCCAACCAGTGGTAAGCAATGAGTGGGTTTCAAGTCCTGCTATATTCTTGGTAAGTACACAAGTCAACCAGACAGAATGTGTTGTCTAGTAGGCTTGACTTTAAATATAGGGGGTGCTTCACCTCTGCCTACCATCACTAAACTTGCGCTCCTAGTTCTTGAAGTGCTAGCCGTTGTCCACTTAGGATACTTTGTAGAGAACTTCGATGTGGTCTTGACGTCTTGTTAAACTATCCACCACCAGGTCACATAACATGAGCAAGTGCCTGAGTTACTGGCACATGGCCTTATCACACTAACTCACTTGCTGTATCATTTTATGAAAAAGAAAATGTTTGTCCACTATTGCATCTCCAATACACTCTAATGAAAACTGTCCAGAATAACTTCTGTTACCTCTTGAACCCACAAAAGTCTGGCCTTGCCTACACTTGCAGTCAGCTTCACCTAGCTGCTTCTCCTGCCTACATGCAATACTGGGAACTTTCTTAATTATTTAGGTTGTCAACGCATTCATGTAGGGCCTCAAGTGCATCATACCTCCCAGGGTGCTTCCTTAACATACATGGAACTTTAATGTAGTGCTCACCAGTTCATGGGTCTCCCCTTTGAACCTCCACACTCTTGCCCTGTGCAGTGTCTTTTGTGGAATGTGAGTTTGCTCATAGCCATCACTTCAGTCCAGCGCATCAGTGAACTGCAGGCCCTTACCCTGCAAGAGCCTTTCATTCAGGGTCATAGGGACAGGGTTGTTCTCAGAAATGATCTTAAATTCCTCCCCAAGGTAGTATCCCATTTCCACCTCAGTCAGACTATATAGTTCCCAGTCTTCTTTCCTCAGCCAGACTCCGTGGCAGAGAGAGCTTTCCATACCCTAGGCGTTAAATGGGCTCTCATGTACTACAGTGACAGTACGATGCCCTTCTGAAAGTCAGACCAGCTCTTTGTAGCCTTTACAAAACTACACAAGGGCCATCCCATCTCAAATGCTGGCATAGCTAGGTGGATAGTCAAGTGCATCCATCCCTGTTATCACAAAGCTTAAAGGACCAACCATTGCTTTTTTGGGTATTAGCTGATGTATGCAAAGCGACCACCTGTCAAACCGACACATTTACCAAACACTATTGTGTGGATATAATTGCCTGCCTCCAGGCTGTGGCTTACTAGACAGCATTTAAAACTTTGTTCCATACCCCTGCCCTGCCCACGGGTTAACCAAAGCTTATAGAGGGTATTGCTTTATAGTTGTTGCAGAGCATATGTATCTATAGCCACATATGAAAATTTTACACTGTAAGCATCTGTTCATAGCGTGTAATGTTGTAGAGTCACGTGTGTCCACCCTTCTCCATCAAAGCCTGTGTTCGCTGCAGATCTCTCTTTTTACCTGTGACACACTGCACAATACACATGGTGCACTATATGTCCACTCACCACTCCATACATACTCTTGCCCACGGTGCCGAAAACAATCTAACATGGAGTCAGTGCCCATGCGCATTATCCACCAAGGATGGAGTCACTCTGGATCACATTACTCAAAACACTTCTTGGCAGAAAAACAACCTGCAAATATCCAAGCCCAACATTAGATGGAAGGAGTATGCAGAACATGTAAATGTAAAGAACCCTAGTCTGCGGACAAGTGATTACAGGGTAAGTAACATGTTCAAGGCATGTGTGCTGTAGACACACATGCTTTGCAGACTCCTGCTATCTAGTGTTGGGTCCGGATGTTTGCAAGTTGTTTTTCTTCAAAGAAGTCTTTCCAGTCGTCACAAGGTAAGTTGACTCCTCCTTTCGGTGATAGTGCGCATGGGCATCGACTCCATTGTTAGATTGTTGTTATCCGCCGTCATGTTCGGAGATGTATTGCTGAGCTCTGGTTCAAAACTGTTCTTCGGGTTCCCCTCGTTGCGCAATCCACTCTACCCTCGACAGTATTGTTCCGTACGCGTTTCCCACTTCTCTGCATATCGATTCGGTCAACGAAATCTTCAATTTCAATCGGGAAGTTTTGTGTGCAGCCTTCGTGCCTAACCCTGTTGGTCCAGCTCCTCGTCGATGGAATGGACAAATTCGATCCTCGGTGCCACGTCAAGTACCTGCGCCCCGACTTGCACCAGGTGTGTATCTTGTGCTTGTCTCCAGAGCACAGAGAAAAAAACTGCGAAGTGTGCAAATCGTTTCGATCGCAGAAAACTCTCCGTGATTGTCGGGCTTGACGTCGGGAGATGCAGCGCCAACATGTTGATGACACGCCGGATATCTTCTGTGAAGACTGTGAGCAAGATGACCTCGAGCCCTCAGCGGCTGAGGAAGAAGAGGCCCTCTCCGTGTCGTACTCCGATTCAGAGTTGGAGATAGACCTTGACATCGACGATGTGCCGCAGGGACAGGGTGAAGTGAGTACAGAAGACCCCTTGCCCCGTCCACCCACTCCCAAAAAATCTAAGGCTTCGGCATCACCTCTGTCTTTTGGCCAAGGTCGGCACTGAGACGATGTTTCTGACGCTCCGAGACGATGTTTGTCGCTCCGCACCGAAGTATATCGTCAAGCCTTCCGGCTTGCGACTGAGTCGGCCGAAATCTACCTCGGAGCTGAAACCTTCAGGTTCCAAGAACAAAGTCGGTTCGGAGGCGAAACCCTCCACGCCGAAAAAGAAACCGCCTTCAGAGCCGAAACCTTCCATGCTGAAAGGCCATTCTATCTCAGCCCCAAAACCGTCTGTGCCGAAAACCAAAGATGTCCCTTCAGCACCTTCAGATCCGAAAATAGACATTGTACCATCCAAATCGGATCCCAAACAAAAGAAACTGTACATTAATCCTGATACAGGACATATTCACGCCAAGCCGCCTTCTAAGCACAAGCTTCCTGATGACGACAATCATTCCAAAATTCCTTTGAAGAGGAAAAATGTTGGTACCAGCCCCTTTCATCCTCCACCGCCATCTCCTCCACCCTCCTCTCAACTTTTAGATCCTTTGCACACGATTCTCCACTAACTCACCATGAGGGAGACAATATTGATGAGGAAGACACACACTTACCAGGGGATCCATGGACGGATTATACAATTAACCCTCCATTGGATAATGATCCAGACCTTTACCCTGCCAAGCCATCTCCACCTGATGACAATGTATTCTATCAAGAACCTATTGCCAGGGCCACACAATACCAAGGGGTGGTACTCCACAAAGAATCCTTAGAAGAGGATTTTTTATTTGAGACACTAGGATCCACACACAGGTTGAGCCTGTACGTGCACGAATCCTGACTCCTAGAGTCCACAAAAAATACAAACCTCCTCCAACAGAGCCGGTATTTATTAAAGGCCAGTTACCACTTGACTCCTTGGTAGTATCCAATGCTCACAAGTGAGCTAACTCCCAAACCTTGGGTGACGCTCCTCCCCCAGATGAGGAATCAAAACTCACTGACACTTCTGGCAAACGTATAGTTCTCAAGCTGCCAATCACTGGCGTATTGCCAACAAGTAGGGTCTTTTAGCCAGATATGACAGGGTGCACTGGGACGAAATGGAGCAATTGCTACAATATCTCCCAGATGAGCATAAAGCTAAAGCACAAGAAGGAAAATTAATTTCCAACTCTTCCATAAGGTGTGCTCTAGATGCTGCTGACACCGCAGCTAGAGAAGTCAACACTAGCGTCCTACTCAGAACATCTTTTTGGCCCTGAGGTAGATCAAGCGCTCGAAAAAATGAAAAAGGACCCTGAGGTAGCAAAATCTATGGGAGCGCTTCAGTCTCCTTCAAATAGGGGCTCCTTTCAGTGCTGCTTTTACCGGGGAGGGTCCAGTTAACACCCTCCGACCAAAACACTTCCTCGTGCAAGGGTAACAACCAATTTTCTTCCTCATGAGACTTTTTTAGAGGAGGGTATAGAGGAAACAACTCTAAGGGCAGGGGTAAGGGCACCACACCCCGTAACTCCCCTTTCCCTAATAAACAGTGACTTCCCCACGCTTCCCTGTGACTATTTCACACCTGTCGGGGAAAGACTTCAACAGTTTCTCCCCATTTGGCAATCTATAACTACCTACAAATGGGTGCTTGGAATTATCCAACATGGTCATTGCTTGAAGCTTACCAACAATCCTCCAAATATTCCACCTTGCTCTCACAAATTGTCGCCAGACCACTTGCAGTTGCTTCAACAAGAAGTGCAATCTCTCTTACTGAATGGAGCCATAGAACCAGTTCCACTTCAGTACCAAGGTTCAGGGGTTTATTCTCTCTACTTTCGGATCACATAGTGACCCTTCAACAGGTACTTCCACTTTTACAGCAGGGCAATTTTATGTCTACTCTAGACTTAAGACACATATTTTCACATTTCAATTCATCCAGCTCATCGCAAATACCTCAGATTTGTCATAGCAGGCAAACAGTACTAGTTCAAAGTACTTTCTTTCGTAGTCACCACTGCTCCCAGAGTATTACCAAATGTCTTGCAGTAGCAGCAGCTCATCTCAGAAGACAACGTATTCACGTCTTCCCCTACCTAGACGAAAGATAGCACTTACTAAAATTGTCTGCAACACACTGACTACAATAGACCTAATTCATTGATTGGGCTTCCCAGTCAATACACCGAAATCTCACCTTTGTCTTTTGCAGATATAAGTCTTATCGAGGAGCCACTATTGACACACTCAAGCCTCTCCCAATGCAGCCAGAATTCACAACATTCAGTCTGATACTACAGTTTTAACCCAACCAGACATTACCAGCCAGAGTTTTCATGCAACTGCTGGGAATGATGGTGTCTTGCATCGCAATCTTACCCATGCAAGGCTTAACATGCTTCCCCTACAAGAGAGCTTAGCACGCCTGTGAAATCAGTCGCAGGGTCAATTAACCTATCTAGTGTTGGTAGACAGACGCACCCATCACTCTCTGCAGTGGTGGAAGACACAAGATGTATCAAAAGGGCGGCCCTCCATATACCCTAATCGACAGATAGTGCTGACAGCAGACGCATCTCTCACCGAATGGGGTGTCCATCTCCAAGATTACACAAACCAGGTTCTGTGGGGCGAAAATCCCAAAAGTCTCCACATCAACTACCTAGAACTTCTGGTGGTATTTACAGCACTCAAAGCTTTTCAAACTTACCTCATAGGCAAAGCTGTCCTAGTCTGCACAGACAACATGACAGCAATGTAATATGTACAAAAAAAGGGAGGGACACACACTCCAACTGTCACGCCTCTCTCAAAACATTTGGAACTGGGTAATGCATCACAGGATCTATCTCCTGGCGGAACACTTTCCAGGAGTAAACAATCAGATTGCCGACCTCCTCAGCAGAAAGAGGCAGCAAATTCATGAGTGGGAACTTCATCCCCAAGTTCTCCGTCCATGCTTCCAACAATGGGTATTTCCACAAATAGACCTGTTCGCCACAGTAGACAACGTAAAATGCACAAACTTCTCAACCAGGTTCCCACACCCTCTATTCAAAGGCAATGCCCTATGGATGAACTGGTCGGGGATATTTGCCTCCGCTTTTCCACCTCTCCCACTACTTCCGTTACTGGTTCGGAAGCTCAGGCAAACATCCCTCACATTGATTCTAGTAGCCCCCAAATAGCCACGTCAAACTTGGTACACCACCCTGTTAGAACTGTCAGTGGTTCCAAATCAAAACCTACATCTCACCTCCAGTCCCCTCACTCACAGTAATGGAGAAATCAGACATACAAATCCCAAGGAGCTCAACCTACCGATTTGGCTCCTGAAGTCAAGGAGTTTGGTTGTTTAAATCTACCACCGCAATGTATGACTATCTTGAAAGAAGCAAGAAAGCCTACTACCAGAGCTTGCTATCAAGCAAAGAGGAAAATACGTGTTGTCTATTGTAATAACAACAAGATCTATCCTCTAGACGCTTCTATACAAAACATTATCTGTTACCTGTTGCACTTACAGCAAACATGGTTGGCTTACACATCTATTCGTTTACACCTTGCTGCGGTAGCTGCATATTTGCAAAACAGACAACATTTATCTCTATTCAAAATCCCTGCAATCAAAGCTTTCATGGAAGGCTTGAACAGAGTAATACCACCAAGAGTTCCACCCGCACCAGTGTAGAATCTTAACATTGTCCTTACAAGACTTATGGGTCCACCTTTTGAACCCTTACGTAATTGCCCTCTAAAGTTCCTTTTATAGAAATTTGCTTTCCTCATTGTCCTCACTTCATTGAGGAGAGTTACAGGCATTAACCTTAGAAGAACCATTCTTTCAACTCCACACAGAGTTGTTCTTCGCACCAATCCAAAATTTCTTCCCAAAGTGGTTTCTGCTTTTCATATTTACCAATCAGTTGAGTTACCTGTGTTCTTTCTTCAACCTGATTCAGTAGCAGAACAAGCTCGCCACACGCTGGACGTTAAAAGAACCGTTCGAGGCATATGAGCTGTAGATCATATGCTTTAGCATAGATCGCCATCTAGTGTTGGGTCCTGATGTTATCACTTTGTTTTTGTTCGAAGAAGTCTTTCCAGTCACAAAGTAGGTGACTCCTCCTTTCGGTGATGGTGCGCATGGGCATCGACTCCATCCCCAGATTGTTTTTTTCCGCCATCGGGTTCGGATGTGTATTGCTGCGCTCTGGTATCGTCACCTTCGACGCGCAATCCTCTACTCTCGACAGTATTGTCTTCCATCGCGGTTCCCCATTTGATGCATATCGTTCAAACTGAGAAACCTTCGATTGGGAACTTCGAAACGGGCCGTTGGGCCTACCCGTGCCGACCACCCCAGCAGTCGATGGAACGGACTGCATTCAAACTATGTCCCGGATGTCGTGCTAAATTTCCACGCACCGATTTGCACGCGGTTTGCAACCTCTGCTTATCCCCGGAACACGACGAACAGGACTGTGAAGCGTGTCGATCGTTCCGATCGAAAAAGACCATTCATGACCGTCTGGCTTGACGCTACGAGATGCAACGCGGTAGCGGATCCATACCGGACATCTTCCGAGAAGATTCAGATCGTCCAGCTGCCGAAGCCGAGGACGAAGATCTGGTCTCCGTGTCCGAAGCCTTCTCCGACATGGAAGAAGAACAGAACATCACTCTGGGTCAACGTACAATGAGTACAGATCTCCATGTGCCCACTCAATCAAAATATAAGGCTCCGGTCTCACCTTCGCCCTCGGGCTCAGGTCGACACCAAGATAAAGTTTCAGATGCCCCACCCTCTAGCCCGGCTATGTAACTCAAGCCTTCTGGCTCGGGCTCCAGCCAGTCCCATTTCAGTGCCGAACCAATACCCTCGACACCGAAACACAAATCAAAGCACTTGCCAGCCCCCACACCATCGGCACCGAAGACACGGAGCTGAAATCCTTGAAACCGAAAGCTTCGGAACCGAAATAATCGACACCTGAAGGCTCGGAGCTGAAATCCTCCGCGCCTAAAAGTTCAGAGCCAAAACCTACAACTTCAAAAGCTTCTGCACCCAAACCGGCTAAAAAGCACTCTGATTCAAAATATTCCACTCCCAAAGACTCTCTGCCCAAATCTACAATGCCGTCCACTCCTAAAGAAAAAGAGACTCCATCCAAAGAGCCTCGGTCCGAAGACCCACCTTTGGATCCAAAACAAAAGAGACTAAGTATTGATCCTAAAACTGGACACCTCCTGGCCACTCTTCCTAAAACACAGGAGCTTGATCTCTCAGAGGAGCCACAAATACCTCGGAAGAAAAAGGACATGGGTACTAACCCTTCTCCCCCTACCATACCTCCCTCTCCTCGTCCCAACCCCAATTTAATCATTACACCATCAAATTCACCACCTACTCCACTATCACCTGACCCACAGGATGAAGATAATGAGGATGGGGATTAAGAGCAGGATATGTCACTAGATCAGGACATACCACAGGACACTGATCCCTGGGAGAATAATGATAGGGAACCAGATCATGACAGTGACCCCGACCTGTATTTCTCCAGATTCTCCCCACCTGACGACAACATTGGCTATGTTCAGCTTATCAACAGGGCTGCTCAGAATCACGGGGTGGAGCTTCATACAGATCCTCTAGAAGAGGATTTCCTTGTTGGGACACTGACACACTCACAAAGGTCAACTAATACTCTACCAATGCTCAAAGGCATGTTAAAACACACCAATGAGGTATTCAAAGACCCGGTTAGATCTAGAATGCTCACACCTAGAGTAGATAAGAAATACAAGCCTGCTCCTACAGACCATGTATATATTAAAGGTCAGTTGCTCTTAGATTCTCTTGTGGTATCTAATGCCCGCAAGAGGGCTAACTCTCAAACCACAGTCGACGCCCCTCTTCCTAATAAGGCGTATAAACTCATTGATGCCTTAGGCAAAAGAGTGGCTTCGCAGGCGGCTAACCACTGGCGTATTGCCAATGCTCAGGCTCTCTTAGCACTCTACGACAGGGCTCACTACGATGAGTTGGAAAGACTCATGCACCATTTGCCAGATCAGTATAAAGCCAAAGCTAATGACCTCATTCAGGAAGGAAACCTTATTACTAATACTTCCATCAAATGTGCACTAGATGCGGCATACATAGCATCTCGTGCCATCAACTCTAGCATACTATTGCGCAGACATGATTGGCTTAGATTCTCTGGATTCAAGCAGAAGGTACAGTCCTCCATACTTAATCAACCTTTTGATAAGGAGTATCTTTTTGGGCCAGCTGTCGATACTTCCCTAGAAACAATTTAAAGAGACACGGAAACTGCAAAATCCCTGCAAAATCCATGGGGGCCTTACGATCACCCTAAAGTAGAGGTTCCTTTCGCCACTCCTTTTACAGGGGTGGCTCAAAAACAGTGTTCTCAAAGAATCCCTTCTCTTATAGGGATAACAACCAACCTACCTCCTCCAGAGGTTATTTTCAAGGATTCTACAGAGGGAATAATAATAAGGGAAGAGGCAAAGGTAACTCTACCCGCACTTCCCCTTCCAACAAACAGTGACTTCCCTCCGCTATCCCCCAATCACTCCACTCCTGTCGGGGGGGCGTCTATCACAGTTCCTACCTGTCTGGGAGTCAATCACCTCAGACAAGTGGGTGATACAAATTATCCAATATGGTTACTGCCTGGAACTTACCTGCACTCCCCCAACTATTCATCCAAGAGAACGTGCAATGTCACCGAAACATCTCACCCTCTTAAAACAAGAGGTTCTCTCTCTGTTACAAAAACATGCAATAGAACCAGTCCCATTACAACATCAAGGGACCAGAGTGTACTCCATGTATTTCTTAATTCCAAAAAAGGGCATCTCTCTCAGGCCTATACTAGACCTCAGACAGCTAAATCTATACATTGTCAGACCACTTCCACATGGTCACCCTCCAATAGATGCACCCATTGCTTCAGCAAGGCGATTTTCTATCCACCCTAGATTTAAAGGACGCCTACTTCCATATTCCCATTCACCCGGCTCACAGAAAATATCTCTGGTTTGTGGTGGACGGACAACATTATCAGTTCAAAGTTCTCCCATTCGGGGTAATTACAGCAGCCACAGTCTTCGCCAAGTGCCTGGCAGTAGTCGCAGCTCATTTAAGAAGACAACACATTCACGTCTTCCCTTACCTAGACGACTGGCTAATAAAAGCCATATCACAACACAGCTGCATACACCACACTCACAAAACAGTTCAGCTGCTTCATGAATTGGGATTCACTGTAAACCTCTCCAAGTCTCACTCCAGCCGTCCAACATGCAAGCGTACCTAGGAGCCACACTAGACCCTCGCAAAGCTTTAGCATACCCCTACCCAGTCAGGATACGCAACTTGCAAAATCTGATATTACAGTTTCAGCCCCAACACTCACTGCTATCCCGAGTGTTCATGCAATTAATCGGCATGATGGCTTCTTGCATTCTAATCGTTCCTTATGCAAGACATCAAATGCGTCCCCTACAGGAACGCTTAGCACGTCAATGGAACCAGGCTCAACGTCCGTTAACAGATCTAGTGTTGGTGGACGGCCGCACCCATCGCTCTCTGCAGTGGTGGAATACACAAAACCTTTCCAAGGGGCAGCCATTCGTTGACCTGGTTCCACAGATCGTGCTAACAGCAGACGAATCACTCACTGGTTGGGGAGCTCATCTTCAAAAGCATCCCATTCAGGGCATGTGGACCCTGCAACAAAAACAACTCCACATAAACCATCTGGAGCTACTAGTAATTTTTCTAGCATTGAAAGCTTTTCAGTTGCATCTAGTAGGCAAAGCTGTCCTAGTTCGTACAGACATGACCGCAATGTACTACATACAAAAACAGGGGGGGGGGGGGGGGGGCACTTGTTACAGCTTTCACAACTCGCTCAAAGCATATGGAGATGGGCCATACCTTAAGATATATCTCCTTGCAGAACACCTCCCAGGAGTAAACAATTTGATTGCAGAACTGCTCAGTCGTCAAACGCAACAGATCCACGAATGTGAACTACATCTTTAAGTTCTCTTCCCATTCTTCCAAATGTGGGGCTACCCAGAAATAGATCTCTTCACCACACACCTCAAGGCAAAATGCCCAAGCTTCGCGTCCAGGTATCCACACCCATTGTCCAAAGGCAATGCGCTATGGATGAATTGGTCCGGAAAATTTACTTGCGCTTTTCCACCTCTCCTGCTGATTGCATTAGTGGTTCGAAAGCTCAAACAACATTCCCTTACAATGATCCTAGTTGCCCCTACATGGGCTATCAGTAGCTGCTCACCAAAAACTACACCTCTCCCCCAAGCTTCTCACTCAGAACCATGGAGAGATAAGACATCCAGATCCCAGTCAACTCAACCTTGCGATCTGGCACCTGAAGTCCTAGTTTGTGCTACCTTAGCCCTCCGTCAGATTGCATGAACGTTATTAAAGAGGCTAGACGCTCTACCACAAGAGCATGCTATGCAGAAAAGTGGAAAAGATTTGTAATTTACCGTACAAACAATAAAATCAATCCATTAGATGCTTCCATCCAAAACATCATTTGCTAACTGTTACACCTACCGTGTTCTAACTTAGCATATACATCTATACACTTACACCTTGCTGCAATAGCTGCATACCTACAAAACAGACAACGCCTTTTCATTGTTTTGAGTTCCTGCTATCAAAGCCTTCATGGAAGGACGCAAAAGAATCATTCCTCCTAGACTTCCACCCTCTCCCGTGTGGAATCTTAATATAGTCCTTACAAGACTCATGGGTCCACCCTTTGAGCCATTGCACAAATGCGAACTACAATTTCTTCACCTGGAAGGTAGCCTTCCTTATAGCCATGCACATCTCTTAGAAGAGTAGGTGAGCTCCAGGTACTATCTATACAAGAACCGTTTTTACAAATTCACCAAAATAAAGTGGTTCTTAGGACTAACCCCAAATTTTTACCTAAAGTCGTTTCTGCATTTCATCTCAACCAGTCTGTTACCTGTTTTTTCCCCTCAACCAGACTCTGTGGCAGAACGTGCTGTTCACACATTGGATGTAAGAAGAGCCTTACTATATTACATTGACCGAACTAAATAATTTAGGAAAACTAAACAACTCTTTGTTGCTTTCTCACCACCGCATAAAGGCAATCCCAAATCAAAAACAGGTATTGCGCGGTGGATAGTTAAATTCATCCAAATATGCTACATCAAAGCTAAGCGCACATTCACAATTCCCCCTAGGGCACACTCTACACGCAAACTAGGGGCTTTCATGTTATTCTTAGGGAACATACCCTTAGATGACATCTGTAAGGCTGCAACATGGTCTACACCACACACATTTACAAAGCACTATTGTGTAGATGTGTTAGCAAAACAACAAGCTAGTGTGGGCTAGGCAGTTTTAGGAACAGTATTTCAAACCACTGCAACGGATACAGGTTAGCCACCGCTTGGAAAATAACTGCTGTATAGTCTATGCTATAGCATATGATCTACAGCTCATATGCCTCGAACGGAAAATGCTACTTACCCAGTATGCATCTGTTTGGCATATAGAGCTGTAGAATCATATGCGCCCACCCGCCTCCCCGGGTACCCATACCAGTTGCAGTTTTATCTTACTTGGATACATTATACATGGACATCTTTCACTACTCTTACTAATTCCATCATCACCCTTTACGGCAAAACAATCTGGGGATGGAGTCGATGCCCATGCGCACTATCACCGAAAGGAAGAGTCACCTATCTCGTGACTGGAAAGACTTCTTCGAACAAAATTAAAGCACAAACATCTGGACCCAACACTAGATGGTGATCTATGCTAAAGCATATGATTCTACAGCTCTATATGCCAAGAAAGATGCATACTGAGTAAGTAGCATTTTCTTTATTGTATACATAGAAAGGACCAAAGATTTTCGCAAAACAAAACAATTGTTTGTTGCATTTGCTCCACCTCACAAAGGCAATCCCATCTCCAAATCAGGCATTTCAAGATGGATTGTTAAATGCATTCAAACATATTATGCAAAAGCAAGGAACTTTATCCATACCCCCTAGAGCGCATTCTACACGCAAAATAGGGCCTTCTTAGGCAAAATTCCTCTAGCGGACATCTGTAAAGCAGCTACTTTGTCTACACCACACACATTTACCAAACACTATTGTGTGGATGTGTTAGCACGACAACAGGCTAATGTAGGCCAGGCAGTGCTTAAGACACTATTTCAGACACCTACAACACCTACAGGCTAGCCACCGCTTGGGGAGTATACTGCTTTATAGTCTATGCAAAGCATGTGTATCTAGAGCACACATGCCTCGAACGGATGTCACTTACCCAGTAAGCATCTGTTATTGGCATGTAGAGCTGTAGATTCACATGCACCCACCCACCTCCCCGGACACCTGTAGTTGTTGCAGTTCTTCCTATTTATATACTTACGCGTGGACATCTCTATTCTACACTTACGTACTCAATTCTCACCATCTTGCAGGAAAGCAATCTAACAATGGAGTCGATGTCCATGCGCACTATCACCGAAAGGAGGAGTCCCCTTACCACGTGACTGGAAAGGCTTCTTTGAAGAAAAACAACTTGGACACATCTGGACCCAACACTAGATGGCAGGAGTATACAAAGCATTGAATCTACAGCTCTACATGCTAAGAACAGATGGTTACTGGATAAGTAACATCCTTTACTTTATAGTTAAGTAACCTTTGAACATCTGTGCATGAATTATGAGAATTTAAAATGTTGTTGCTGTTTGTGGATTGCATTCTAAAAATTGTTGCACCTTCAATTCATGATCCAAAAATGTATCATCTGTCTTTTTCCTTCTAGATAATCGATTGGATGAGTTTGTTACTTGATGCTCATTTTACTGTAGTAGTGATGCTACCAGAAGCCAAAGGACTTCTTGCCAACCTGCACAGATTTGTGAGGTCCCAAGTATGTATAGTATATTACCCTGTGTGTTTTTGTAAATATCAATTGTATTTGGGGCTAAAATATAGCATTATCGGCTGAGATTCTTAGCCAGCCCTTTTAATTTTGGGAAGACATACAGGATATTAATATCGTAGAATTTTCATTTTTAAGTTGTGAAGAATTTTTTCATAGGGTTTGAAACACACTCCCTATATGATTTCTTACAGTGTATGCTAACATTTATTTCTTTTTCAGGTAAAGTTGTACTCTGAACTCAACAAGATTGAAGGCAGCTTGCTAGAACTGCAGAAAACAAAACTGCAAACAAAGGACCATGGACTGTATTCAATTGAAGTCCTGGAACTTGTGTGATAGTCTTCATTGGTCACCATAAATCTTTTTTTCTGTGAAACAATTTGTGTTCATCATTTACTTTGCTTTCCATTATTTGGAGTTGAAAACCTTAGAGTTTGTTTTACAAGCCAGAATAACTGAGGATGCCCTGAATCTTGGATGTAAGCAGCACTGATACTAAAAAGAGGAGTTGACGTGTTTAGATGGGGTACACAGTTTGGTTTGAAGGTAATTCAATCAATACAGTTACATATGAAAAATTGTTGACCATCATATGATGAACGCCCTTGTTTACCTGGGAAGGAAACACTCACTTTAGAGGCTATTTTCCTTCATTGGCGAACAAACGTGATCACCATGGGCCCCAAGAAGAGTAAGATTCTGTGCAAGTGGTCTGAAATAAAATGCTTTTTCATAGTTTGTCGCAACATTAACAGTATATTGCTTACAGTATATTGCGTACCATCAATTCAATTTTTTTTAAATGTTTCTTTCTTGTAAAATTATCTTCCTATAGTTAAACATGATATTTTCTGGAGGCCTATAGTATTAACTAACAAGTGAATAATGCAATACAAATTTTGTAGCAAGCATTTATTTTTGGGGATGTGAGCTACACATGAGTGCTCTGGGATGCAAGTGCAACTAATGCCTTGTATTAGTCTTGTACTTGGTCATAGGCTTATGACTGATTTTGGTTAACACTAAATAGCTCTTCCTATGTGTGTAACCCCAAATCAATTTGCAAAAAATAGCATTCCTTTTTCTGGGCTTTTTTAATAAGTACGTCTATCTGAAATAATTACATCAGATAGCCAGTTAAATCAATAACTCAAGGTAGCAACATCTAAACGTTCCTAATGCTTCTTTTTAAACTGCTGCACTATATAAAAACCTACATAGAGAAACGAAATTTTAGGCAGTACACTCAGAACATAAAATCTGCACACTTCCTGTATGCCCTTCAGGCTATACTTTTACACTCCTATAGGGCACAGCATCGCAGTAGACTGGCATTTTATGTTTCCACTCTATACTGTTAAGATATGACTACATGTATTTTGGTGAATATTGTAAACCAGTGAGTATCCAGTGAAGGTCTCATATGTTATGAAAGAGATGATCAAAGTTCCTTTCTGGGTGTCTGGCAATGAAATGAATAACAGCCCTTAGAGGTGGAAGCAAGATTTGACAATTACTGACAATCAGTCATTTCCAAAGTCAAGGCTGAGAACTTACTTGAGCATAAGCTTCGGCTTTCATACAGGTTAGTGACTGAAGGGGCTCAGTCTTGTTTAAGCAGTGGAGATAAAATGGGCCTAACTGAACTAATCCTTTTATGTGTGGGGTGGGGTGTGGGAGTCTAATTTAAAACAGATTTAACTATGAGGTGGTGATATGGATAGCATGTTACTTTGTGCTTGAGAGTAATCTTGGTTATCAGAAGGTTGGGCAGCATAGAGAAGTTGTCTGCTATCCACTGGAACATTGTGAGTAATGATCAAAGAATGAGTATGTCATTAATGGAGGATTTTAGGTAACTTTATATGCCATCTACATATCGATGAATTTGTTTTGAGGCTGCTTGCAAGAAGGACATCCAAGAAGTGACTCCTTGGTTTGAGCTGGTGTAGGAAGCTGGCTCTTTATTTGATATACCACTAGGTTGTTATATCGTGCAAAGAGTCCAGGGATTCCCCCAGAAGTGTACAGGGCTCAATGTAAACCCAAAGTGCTCTATTTGTGGTCAAGCAGCCTTAGGCCTAACACGGAGGAGTGGAAGACATTTGTTATACACTTTTTGACCAATAAATGACACACGACTAAAAAAGGAGATCCACACCAATTTCATAAAAATTACCTTCTTTCAAGTTTTATTTTAAGACTAAGATGAACGCAAAAAGGTAAGTACGTTTTTCAGGAAAAAAAACTTTACACTTTAAAAAGAGGACACTTAATGCAATTTTCAGGCTGTGCAATGTTAACTTATGGCAGGAAAACAAGAATGCAGTTTTGCAGTTAAGTACTCCACTTTAAATTAAGTCTTCGGGTCCTGGGGTCAACACCAGGCAAAGTTCAAATCATCACCAAGACTAGTAATCGAAGTTGCGCTGCTCACAGGTGAGTAAAGCGGTGTCCGAGGTCGAACTCCTGGAGCTAAGATAACTACAGGGGGGCCACCAAACTTACACTGGTACAGGTGCTTCCATGTGCAAAGTGCCAACACAGCGTTGGGCGCGCAATGCAACTCAGGGAGATCAGTCTTAAAGAAACGCTGCAGGCTCAGGCCAGGAGGCCGGACAAAGAAAACCCACAGCTGCCCAGGTAAGTAGAGATGCTAGGGGACGTAGGGACCAGTGTTCCCTGAAGGTGCGTGCCTGCGCGCGCGCCCACCTCTGTGCCCCCGAGCGCGCAATGCTGTGTGTGTGGCGCGCGCTCACATCCCAGAGAGCACTCGAGCCGCTGCTGCAGCGCGAAAAATGGGCAGTTCAAACTTGCAGAGGAAGAGGCATTTAGCTAGTGCTCCCCCTCAAGGAGGGAGCACATGCTAAATTTCTTCTGTTTTCTAGAGTGTGGCTTTGGGGCTCATTGTGTGCTTTTGTTTAAGTATTCGTGTTAATTGCAGAGCCCGTCACGAGCTGCGATTAACATGAATGCTTTAAACAAAAGCACAAAATCTGCCCCGCAGCCACACTCTAGAAAACAAAAGAAATGCAGCACCAAACACAGCGTGTGCTTTTAGAATCACCTGAAAGCACACGCTGTGTTTGTAGACTTGCTGCATTTCTTCTCTTATTAGAGCTGGGCTGTGGGGTGATTCTGTGCCTTTTTTAAAGTTTTCATGTTAATTGCAGCTCATGAAGGGTGCTGCCACTAACATGAAAACGTTAACAAAGGTGCACAATCACCCCGCAGCTGCGCTCTATTAAGAGAAGAAATGCAGCAAGCCTACAAACGCCGCATTTGCTTCCAGGTCACAGATGACATAAGCTTAAAAGTGGAAGCACAAACCATTTGTCTCCGAGCCGTGCAGCTTCTGTCATCGGCACTTCTCCCTTTTTCAACAAGAGCAGTTCAAGCATGAATGGCAAAATATCCTAGTTTGCAAATGTTTTCTATATAATTCTAATTATGCAATATTTACTGCATAATCCATCATCTGCTGCAAAATTTGACGATTTTAACGAAAAAATTATTTGTAGCTCAAACGGATCAAATGTTAGGAAAATGTGACTAGTGTTGCTGCGAAGTGGACGGCCCTTTGCAAAGGTTGACTGATCACCTTTGTCACTGCTGGATTTGTATGTTACACTGGTACTAATAAGGCAACATTTTTCCAGAGACTATTAGCATCTGTAAAAATAATAAAGAAAAATCTGAAAGAAACACGTTAGTTAGATTCCTCACCTTAGAATATCCCCAGGCGTCAGACTGGATCCGGAAGATTTTTTCGTCAGCGATACCCCTTGCGCGTCGCTAGGCGTCGTCTGCGGCTCCGCGTCCGTCGTCGGCATCGTGCGCCGGAATGACGTCGTCGGAGTACTTAGACGCCGCCCTCGCACGCTGACGTCAGTTCTTCTTTTTTCCGCGCCAGTAAGCGCAGATCCGGGAGAGCTACCCCTTTTAGTCTTTTTTGACTACGTTTTTTGATCCTTTTTGATCTTGTCTCGACTCCGGTGCCGGTAGGATGCCTGGTTTCAAAGCCTGTGGTGACTGTAACCGCTTGATGTCGGTTACGGATCATCACCGCCGGTGCCTTTACTGTTTGGGCCTTGACCACGACGCGGAGTCGTGTTTGGACTGCAAGGCCCGGACCTCCGCGCCCCTCTCGATCCCGGTCCAGGAGGAGGTCCAAGGATCGGTCGCGGAGCCGCAGCCGACGTCATCATCGCTCGTCTGGCTCCTAGTCTTTGGGTAAGTCGAAGCACTCCAAGAAGCAACACAGCTCTTCGGACTCCCCTCGCCGGTCGCGCGACTCGGCCGAGGGTCAGGGTGGTTCCACCCCCACGGCTCCAGCGGTGCCGCAGGTGCCGCGCAAGTCCCCATACCCGCCGGTCCCTGGGACTGACGCGACGCCGGCGGAAGTCAGTGCCTTCCTCTCGGCCATGAGGAGCCTGGCTCGGCCGTCGACGCCCGCTGGCGCGCCTTCGGGCCGGGCGGACTCGACTGGGCAACCTTGCATGCCGGTGGCTCCGGCTCCGGCGCCGCAGGTTCCCGAGGGACTCGCCGACGCCGGTCGACCACGTCACGCCTCCTCCGCCGGCGTCGACACCGGTTCCACCTCCGACGCCGGCTCCGCTCGGCGTCGAGCCCCAGTTCAGCCCCGCTCTGGATCCGACGCTGTTACGGCGTCGATGGACGCCGCGTACGGCGCCGTTAGAGACACATTATGTCTATCGTCCGGCTCCGCTCCTTTCTCCTGTTTACCAGGAATCGGATGACGGGGGCGACTGGGAGGGATCCGAGGATCCTATGGCCGTTCAGGCTCAGCTGTCACAGGACTGGGCAGATGAACTGGGGGAGGCCAGTGGTCTGGATACCTCACCAGACACTGGATTCATCTCTCCTCCGACTGTGGCTTCGGAGGAGGGTGCTGCTTTCTCTGTGGTTCTGCGCAAGGCGGCCGCAGCCCTTGGGCTTGAGCTGCCTGCCGTGGCTGTGAGGACTAACGTCCTCACTGAGGTGCTTCAGTCTGCAGCAAGCTCCACTGAGCCTCTGCTGCAATTCAATGAGGCCCTCATTGACGTTCTGCAGGGCACCTGGTCCAAGCCCTCCACAGTTCCTCCTGTGGACAGGAACGTCGCCAGGCCCCACCGCCCTGCTCCGGGCGACCCCAGTTTTCTGTCCCAACACCCCACCCCCGAGAGCCTGGTTATCCAGGCTTCTACCTCCCAATCCTCCTTCCCGACCGCTCCGCCGGACCGGGATTCCAAGAGACTGGAACAGTTTGGCAAAAAGCTGTTCTCTTCCCTTAGTTTGGGTCTGCGGTTCTTGAACACCGCCTGTCTTTTGGACCGTTATTCCCACTCTCTGTGGGATACGGTGGAGGACGTGCTGCCCCTGTGCCCGGAGGAGGCCCAGACACGACTTACCCAGGCTCAGGCCGATGGGAGGGATGCAGCACGTCATGCAATCCAATGTGGGCTTGACACTACAGACTCGCTGGGTAGGGCGATTTCTACCACGGTGGCGCTTCGACGTCACGCCTGGCTGCGGTCCACGTCCTTTTCGGGGGATGTCCAGAGCACTCTCATGGACATGCCCTTTGATGGCACTCGCCTTTTTGGTGAGAAAGCGGACAGTGCGCTGAATCGCTTTAAGGACTCCCGGGCTACGGCCAAGTCCTTGGGCCTCTCGGCCCCGCGGTCGCAAACTTCCGCCTTTCGCCCCTTTCGTGGCCAAGGAAAGGGTGCCTCCTCACGTCCGCCTAGCCACCAGCCGCAGAACCAACCTGCGCGCGGACGTGGTTTCCGCCGAGGCGGTTCTGGAGGACAACGCGGTCAGCCCACATCCACCCCAGCAGCATCCGCCTCCAAGCCTTCCTAGTCCGAGCTTTCCGGCCCATTCCTCGCCAGTGGGCGGAAGAGTTCGCCATCACCTGCTCCACTGGCATACCATCACTTCGGACAGGTGGGTGCTGCAAATCGTCCGAAGGGGCTACTCCCTCCCCTTCGAGACGGTCCCTCCAGCCATGCCACCGCAGCACCACCGTATCTCGGAGGATCATTTGAATCTTCTGCGAGAGGAAGTTTCGGCCCTCTTGGCCAAAGAGGCCGTCGAGCGCGTTCCGAGCCCAGAAGTAGGTTGTGGTTGTTATTCCCACTACTTTCTGGTTCCCAAGAATGGCAAAGGGGGCCTACGCCCTATCTTGGACCTCAGGAACGTCAATGCCTTCCTCCGGAAGGAACGGTTCAAAATGTTGACTTTGGCTCAGGTTATAGCTGCCCTCGACCCTGGAGACTGGATGGTAGCGTTGGACTTGCAGGACTCATATTTCCACATCCCCGTCCTGCCGGCCCACCGGCGTTACCTGCGATTCACGGTGGGCCAGGAGCATTTTCAGTTCACCGTGCTCCCCTTCGGCCTCACCAGTGCCCCTCGGGTGTTCACGAAAGTGATGGCGGTGGTCGCAGCTCATCTGCGCAGATCAGGGGTTCCAGTCTTCCCCTATCTCGACGACTGGTTGTTGAAGGCGGGCTTGCCCCAGGCAGTCGTCTCCCACCTCCAGACTACGGCGGATCTCCTGCATTTGCTGGGGTTTTCCATCAACGTGTCGAAGTCACACCTGAGTCCCTCTCAGAAGCTCCTCTTCATCGGAGCGGTTCTCGATTCGGCGCAGTTCCGGGTCTATCCGCCGGAGCAGCGGGTCCGGGATATTCAGGCCCTGATTCCCATCTTTCGGCCTCTATCCTGGGTTTCGGTCAGGCTAGTGTTGCGGCTTCTGGGGCTGATGGCCTCCTGCATCCTACTAGTGCATCACGCCAGGCGGCGCATGCGGGCTCTGCAGTGGGACCTGAAGTTTCAGTGGGCCCAGCATCACGGCAACCTGTCCGACCATGTCTTGATCTCGGAGGGCACTGCACAGCAGTTGCAGTGGTGGCTCACGGACCGCGATTGGGTCAAGGACAAGAGCCTCTCCCTTCCCCAACCTAGTATGTCGTAGTGACGGATGCGTCCCTCCTGGGATGGGGTGGCCATATGGGAGAGGCGGAGATCAGAGGCCTCTGGTCTCCGGCGGAGTCTCGTCTCCACATCAACCTGTTGGAGTTGAGAGCGATCCGACTTGCACTGAAAGCCTTCCTTCCCTCTGTCAGGGGGAAGTGTCGTGCAGGTGTTCACGGACAACACCACCGCCATATGGTATTGCAACAAACAGGGCGGGGTGGGGTCGTGGACCCTTTGTCAGGAGGCTCTGTGCCTCTGGACGTGGCTGGAACACCAGGGCGTCACCCTAGTGGTTCAACATCTGGCGGGCTCTCTGAACGCCAGAGCAGACAAACTCAGCCGCCGGTGCATGATGTATCACGAATGGCGTCTGAACTCCGAGGTGGCGCAAGGTCTCTTTCAGCAGTAGGGAGAGCCTTGGTTAGATCTATTCGCCAGCGAAGAGAACGCGCAATGTCAGCAGTTCTGCGCGTTGAAATTTCCAAGGCGGCACTCGCTCTGCGACGCTTTTCGTCACGAGTGGAGTTGCGGTCTGTTGTACGCCTTTCCGCCTATACCACTTCTGCCCAGAGTGCTGAAGAAGATCAGGCACGACCGGGCCCAAGTCATCTTGGTGGCCCCGGATTGGGCACGAAGGTACTGGTATCCCGAGCTACTCAGTATGTTGACCGATCCTCCGATACGTCTGCCCCTTCGGGAGGATCGTCTGTCGCAGCAGCAGGGGACGGTCCTCCACCCGAACCTGTCCAGCCTCCACCTCCATGCGTGGAGATTGAGCGGCGGCAGTTGATGCCATTTGACTTGCCTCCTGAAGTCTGTGATATCATTCTGGCAGCCAGGCGTCCCTCCACAAAGACGGTATACGCCTGCCGGTGGAACAAATTTGTGGCATGGTGCACAGCAAAGGCTGTGGATCCCCTCTCCGCCTCTCTTTCTGAGGTTCTCCTCTTTCTTCTTTCTTTGGCCCGGCAGGGCTCTGCCCTGGGCACCTTGAAAGGTTATCTTACGGCTTCCAGATCAGCCCTCTCTTTTCAAGTCCCTGTAGTGTCACGCTTTCTTAAAGGCATTACTCACACGTTCCCTCCTGTCCCTTTCGTAATGCCTCAGTGGGACTTGAATCTTGTCTTGACATTCCTGATGTGCGCTCCCTTTGAGCCTCTTCACAATTGTCCTCTTCGTCTTCTGACGCTTAAGACTGCTTTCCTGGTAGCCATCACCTCGGCTAGACGGGTGAGTGAGCTCCAGGCTCTATCGTCCAAGCCTCCTTTTCTCTCTGTTCATCCGGACAAGGTTGTCCTTCGGCCTCGTCCTTCTTTTCTGCCGAAAGTGGTGACTCCCTTTCATCTGGGGCAATCTGTCACCTTGCCCAACTTCTTTCCGCATCCTTCCAAAGAGGAAGAGAGGCTCCACCGTCTGGACCCAAAGCGTGCGCTCTTTTTATTTGGACCGCACAAAACAGTTCCGGGTGGACGACCAACTTTTCGTTGGATACGTGGGTGCTAAGAAGGGAAAAGCTGTGCACAAACGGACCATCTCCCGGTGGGTCGTTTTGTGCATCAAAATCTGTTACTCCTTGGGGAAAAAGGACCCTCCTGTTGGGCTGCGCGCCCATTCCACTCGGGCTACAGCGGCTACTACTGCTTTGGGACGGGGAGTCCCGTTGCATGACATCTGTCAGGCGGCTACGTGGGCTTCGCTACACACGTTTGCCAGGCATTATTGCCTAGACAGCCAAGTCCGGAGGGATGGCTTCTTTGGCCGTTCTGTCCTCCAGGACTTTCTGGTGTGATCTTGGTTCGCAGACCTACCACCGGGGATAGTATTGCTTGGGTATCTATTCTAAGGTGAGGAATCTAACTAACGTGTTTCTTTCAGATGAACAAGTTACTTCCCTTCGGTAACGATGTATCTGTAAGAAACATTAGTTAGTTAGATTCCTCACCGACCCACCCATCCTCCCCGTTCTGCGAACTGACATCTAGGGTTAAGGCTATCCCTTTCAGGGCCCTAGAATTTTTTGGCACCAGTGTCGGTATCTTCCATGGCTCTGCGTTCCTGGCGCGGAAGGCTATGTACAAGAACTGACGTCAGCGCGCGAGGGCGGCGTCTAAGTACTCCGACGTCATTCCGGCGCACGACGACGGACGCGGAGCCGCAGACGACGCCTAGCGACGCGCAAGGGATATTGCTGACGAAAAAATCTTCCGGATCCAGTCTGACGCCTGGGGATATTCTAAGGTGAGGAATCTAACTAACTAATGTTTCTTACAGATACATCTTTACCGAAGGTAAGTAACTTGTTCTATACTGCATTACACTGCAGCCTTTTTTTTGCGGCATAATTTTGTCCTCCATTGCTGAAAAATTCCAGTAGCCCCAAAGCAGGCAGCACATGTTAAGTGCTTGTGCATGAAGCAGAGACTGTGAAGTTTGTGAACTTAGTTTTGTGTGCTTGCAAATCCTGCATTGCCGACCCCTGGTGAGTTACAGCTACTACTGCAGAAACAAGGCAGGGCCGGCTTTAGTGCTGGTGGAGCCCTGTGCAACAATGTTTGTTGGTGCCCACCCCCCACCCAACCCCCCAAATGACTCCTGCTACTGATTCCCTCACTATCACCCTTTAACAGTGCCCCTCAAGTCCCCATAACCATACTCTCGCTCAGAAGAATTTAACTTGATTTACAGCACCACTAATACCAGTGTAGGGTGGCAGAGCACTTTACCTCACACTCATTACACAGAGACAATTAATCATGTGTGTAAATCTCTCTATAGGAAATGTTACACAAGATAAAGGACTAAAGGTGTTGAAGTCACATGACATCCACACTAGTAGGCAGTATAGTTAAATAGTGATTGGTCTGGAGAAACACACTGAATTTAGAACGTAATACCATGATTGGGGGTTCTCTTTAATAACCAGAATTGATTTATATTCAAATTAACCGATTTTGCAACATTATAATAATCAGACTGGGGAAAAAACATGCATTTCTTAGATGTCAGTTTATAGCTCACTGTTCTGTGTTAGGATTTTGACTTATAAACTGCAAGTACCAAAAGGAGCTCACTGACAAAAGCAGTAACCAACTGACCCATTTACATTATGTGCAGTTTGTGATCTGGATGATACATTGTCTTTGCAGCAGGCAAATTAGCCCTCTGCGCTACCTTTCCATGAGCTAAAACTTCCACTTGACAAAACTCCATCTCTCTCTAGGAAGAACATTAATCACCGGAGTTATCATGACATATTTATTGTTGCCTAAAATTGCTGGAGGCCAGGAAAGAGGTAGCTAGTGCTTTTTAGAAACATAATGTTCGAGGCATTTAAGCTGTAGATCATATGCTTTAGCATAGGTCGCCATCTGGTGTTGGGTCTGGATGTTTGCACTTTGTTTTTGTACGAAGAAGTCTTTGCAGTCACAAGGTAATTGACTCCTCCTTTTGGTGATAGTGCGCATGTGCATCGACTCCATCCCCAGATTGTCTTTTTCCGCTATCTAGTTCAGATGTGTATTGTTGCGCTCCAGTTCGGTATCGTATTCGAACCCCTAAGACGCGCAATCTTCTACCCTCAACGGTATTGTCTATCGATCGTGGTTTCCCATTCGATGCGCATCGTGTAAAATCTGAAAACCTTCGATCGGGAACTTCGAGGCGGGCCATCGGGCCTACCCGTGCCGACCACGCCAGCAGTAGATGGAACGGACTCCATTCAAGCTATGTGCCAGATGTTGTGCTAAGTTTCCACACACAGACTTAAATGAGGACTGCAACCTCTGCTTATCCCCAGAACACAACGAAAAGGACTGTGAGGCGTGCCGATCATTCATATCGAAGAAGACCATTCATGATAGTCGGGCTTGCCGCCACCAGATGTACCATGGCAGCTGCTACGTTCCAGACATCTTCGGCGAAGATTGATTCCCACCATCCAGAAGCCGAGGAAGAACTGGTCTCCTTGTCCGAAGCAGATTCCGACATGAGGAAGGATTTACCATCACTCCGGGTCAACGTACCATGAGTACAGATCCTCATGTGCCCAGTCACCCAAAATCTAAGGCTCGGGTATCACATTCGCCCTCAGGCTCAGGTCGGCACCGAGAGAAAGTTTGACGCTCTGCCCTCCGGCTCGGCTACGAAACACAAACACAAGCCTTCAGGCTCGGGCTCGTGCCTGCCCCATTCCGGTGCCGAACCAACACCCTCGATACCGAAACACAAATCCAAGCACTTGCCAGCCTCCACACCATCGGCACCGAAGACACCTTCGACACCGAAGTCCTCGGAGCCGAAGCCCTCCAAGCACAAAGACCCGGAGTCCAAAGCCTCCAAACCTAAGGCCTCAGAGCAGAAACCCACACCTAAAGGCCCAGAGCTGTAATCTACACCTAAAGGCTCGGAGCCGAAAACCCCGCGCCGAAAACTTCGGAGCTGAAACCTACTACTCCAAAGGGTACAGAGCCTAAACCTGCTGAAAAGCACTCAGACTCAAAACACTCGTCGCCTAAAGACTCTCAACCTAAATCTTTGCTGCCAAAATCAACCGCTCCAAAGAACCTCGCCCCGAAAAGCCACCTTTGGATCCCAAACAAAAAAGAGTAAGCATTGACCCCAAAACCGGACACCTCCAGGTCATTCTTCCTAAAAAACAGAAGCTGGATCTCACAGAGGATCATTGTAAGAAAGTGGGTTTCTGTTGCAGTAACCCCCCCCCCCCCCCTTTTTGCCTGAGAACTGATGCACTTTTCCTTGTTGTGCCCTGGGCTCCTGCCAGCAGGTGCCCAGGGCCTGTGTTCCTTCCCTAAAAACTGCCTAACAGCCAAAACCCAATTGGCATCTCTGGTCACCTGTCAGCCCCTGGTAAATGGTACCCTAGGTGCCAGGGCCTTGTGACCAGAGAAGGCCCCTAAGGGCAGCTGCACTTCTTGTGCCACCTTTAGGGGCTCTGTACCCTGACTGACACACACTCACTCACTCCTCACTCACTCCTCACTCACTCCTCACTCACTCACTCCTCACTCACTCCTCACTCACTCCTCACTCACTCCTCACTCACTCCTCACTCACTCCTCACTCACTCCTCACTCACTCCTCACTCACTCACTCCTCACTCACTCCTCACTCACTCCTCACTCACTCCTCACTCACTCCTCACTCACTCCTCACTCACTCCTCACTCACTCCTCACTCACTCCTCACTCACTCACTCACTCACTCACTCACTCACTCACTCACTCACTCCCTCCCTCACTCACTCACTCACTCACTCACTCCCTCCCTCCCTCCCTCCCTCCCTCCCTCCCTCCCTCCCTCCCTCCCTCCCTCCCTCCCTCCCTCCCTCCCTCTCCCTCGAGTGTCTGGGTGCAGAACAAAACAAAGAGTCAACATGGCACACATCCCTGCGTGCCATGCCCACAACACACTGCCCTGGCATACCTCAGTCACCCCTCTAGCTGGGTGCACTATGCCAGAGATGTGGGCACAGGTGCATGAGCCCTGTGCCCCTACAGTACCCAGGTCCATTCCTGGGAACTGTAAGTACAGTGCTACCACTAAGAGTATATGGTGCTGGGAGGTCGTCAACACGAACTCCACAGCACCATGATGGCTACACTTAAGACTGAGAAGTTTGGTATCAAACTTCTCAGCACAGTATCCCACACTGATGCTAGTGTGGGATTTACTGTAAGATGCACAACAGAGGGCAGCTTAGAGATGCCCCCTGAACCTAACCTACAATCCACGTTTTGTCTGAGGGGCTGCCTAGGCTGCCACACAACAGACAGGCTGCTGGACCCCTGGGTAGAGAGCCATCTGCTCTCCTGGGCCTGCAACAATGCACATCCTGGGTGAGGTGCGAAGTCTCCTCCCCCAGGATGGGCAGGGGAAGCTTCAAATGCATTCCGCCTTTGTGAGCTTCTCCAGGCCACTTGCTGTACCCAGCAACTGGCCCCTACCAGTTTTCAACCCCCTCGCAGGTGTGAAGACTGGCCTTAAAGGAAGGACAGGGGGTGTGCCAGCCTCTGCCAACCCCACCCCTCAGGTGGGGGAGGCGAGGTGAAGCACGTCCCTGGGCTCTCGCCATCTTGAAGATGGGGAGTCCTGCCCAATCAGGACTAGGCCACTGCCCCCCTCCCACAGGAGAGTGGCAGAATAGGGGGAGTGCCCACCCCAGGGCGGGGACCTAGTGGTCCCTGCCCTTTACCTACCTGTAATGCCCCTAAATTTAGTATTTAGGGGCATCCTGAAACTTCCTTCCTCAGATCCCAATTCAAAAACAAGCAAGAAGATCAAGAAACAAGAAGACCCGCCGCGCAGCTGCTAGCAAAAGGAAGACATCAACTGATTTGTCCCCAGCCCTACCGGCCTGTTAATCCTTGAACCTACTCCTGTGGAACTCCGGCTCCTTCAGTGGTCAGCAATCTCAAAAACCCCAGAGGACCTGACCACCTTGAGACTCTACCAAGACTGGGACTCCCATGAGCAGTGGCTCTGCTCAAAGCAAGTTTCTAACCCCTGGCATCAGCCCGGAACCGCGAACACTGCACGTTCTGCACCCGCCAAGCCTGGCCTATGCCGGAGTGAACAAAGACCCCGAGGATGTCCCCCCGGCGACTGTGACCCCGAATTCAGCACCCAAGGACTCACCTCGACGCTTCTGACGACGCCTGCAGCCTCAGAACCAGGTACCCCCCAACCACGATCAACAGAGGGTAAGATTTCCCGACATCAAAAGGCACCCCTGCACCCGGCACGCTGCGGCCCCCTGTGCCCAACTCCTGGGTACCTACCTATCCTCCAACTACCCAACGTTCCTCTCGAAGTGGTGGTGGCACCTGAAGAATCTTCGTCCCCGAGCTTGCGGCCTTTGTTCAACCTGGAGCTTTCCCATTGAAATCCATTGAGCGCCCGAAGGCTCAAAAGCACTCTGCACCCAGCCTCCCGGGTGGCCCTGGCAGTGTAACTTCTACTCCTACCTATTTCCCCATTTGCCCTGAGCAAGTGACCAGGAGCCCAGCACCCACAGCCGCGTGGCCTACTAGTCAGCAGCCACCACCTAAGGCCCCCCTGCCTCCCATAGGATAGCATTGGGCCTAACTCACTCTGCACCCGGCTGCCCTGTGCCGCTGAGGGTGTAACAACTGTACTTACCTGACCCTGGGAGACCCCTGAGTCTGTGCCCAGAACCTTAACTCTGCCAGTCGAGTACTTACCCAAAACCCGATAACTCACTTTTCTTCCATAGGGTAAGATTGACTGGTTTTCTCTGAAATTTCTTGTGTGTGGAGTTTCTAAACTTTAAAATATTCACCTAAAATAAACCGAGTAACGAAAACGGAAATACTCACCTGCTATTAAGAGAGATACCAGTGCTGGATCTTTGCGCCCAGCACTGACTCTGAAAAGTACTCACAACCGTACTTACCTCTAACTCAATTTTCTCCCACAGGAATCATTGACAGTTTTTCTGTGAAATTTCTTCTAAGTGTCGATTTTTGCGAACTACAAATATTCTTGAAAAATCGTACCAACTGTGGAAACTTAATTACTTACCAGTTTTAGATAGATGTTCCAGTACTGAGCCTAAGAGCCCAGCACGGGATTACAAAAGTAACAAGAACATACTTTACCTGTAGCTTGAATTTTCTTCCATAGGGAACCATTGACTGTTTTTCTATGAAATTTCTTCTAAGTGTCAATTTTGCAAACTTATAAATATTCCTTAAAAATAGCCTGTATAATCTAAACACAGTTTCTCAACTGCTTACAGGTGGTACACTAGTGCTGGATCTAGGATCCAACACTGACCTAGAAAAAGTAACCATAACCCCACTTACCTGCTAAGTGAATTTCCTTCCATAGGATAACATTGGTAATTTGATCAGAAACGGTTTCTAAGTGTCAACTTTTAAAATAGCAAAATATTGCTTAAATATCACAACAGTAACTAAAATGAATTTACTCACTTGTTTCCAAGAACTGTCCCAGGACTGAATCTAGGATCCAGTCCTGGAGTTAGAAAAGTAATCTTGAAAGTAATCAATTGCATATAACTTAAAATTCCCATTGAGCTCAATGTATTATTGTGTTTGAAATTGTCTTACCTATTGCAACAAACTAACTATTATCTGCATGTGAGACCGGCCTCACGGCGTTGCCCTCCCAATCATCCAGCCAACCTGCAACCACCCTCAAGACACGACATCTCCGACTCCGGCCGCCCCAGCCACCCAGATCCGAGGGCCGGCCAGAGCCCTGACAGAGCCCTGACAGACTCGACACCCTACCACGCATGTCCGACCGAGGGAGCGGGAACCCTCGAGCCAGACCCAGAGGCGCCAGCCCAGTCACACCTCGGGTCGCCTTCCCCGGGAAGACTCGATCGGCCACCAGGCCCCTGGGGAGCAGGCACCTCCCCTGCCGAGCGTCTGGGGTCCCTCCCAGACCCACCTGAAAAGACCAAAGAAGTGAGCGGCAGGAAATCCCGCCGAACCCCCTCCGTCACCCCAGTCCCCCCTCTGCGAGGACTCCGCACTTCAAAGAGCAAGCGGAGTATAACAAGGGGTGCCGGAGGAACGAATGCAGAGAAGACCTGGAACCATCCGAGCCTGCTGACGCTGTCGCGGCTCCTGAACGCTGAAGTCACCTGGGCCTGCTGAGTGACTCGCGGCCCCTCGCTATTGAACCATCTGAGCCCTGCTGACGAGGTCGCGGCTCCCGAACACTGAACCACCTGGGCCTGCTGAGTGACTCGCGGCCCCCAGCTATTGAACCATCTGAGCCTTGCTGACGGAATCGCGGCTCCCGAACTCCGACCACCTGTGCCTGCTGAGAGACTCGCGGCGCTCCCCTTGAGGACGACTCGGTAAGAGATCGCCCAGAGACACGACACCCTCCAGCTCGAGGATTGTGAGCTATCCGCAGGGTACTTTGCAGAGACACTACCCTCAAAGACTGTCCCGCTACCCCATTCCCTTACCACCGATTTGTAGTATCTTGTGCCGCTGATGTACTACTTGCACCTTGGATCATAAAGATCCCTTGAAACCTTCGACAAAAGAACCTATCGTCCTACAAAGAATACGTGTGGTGTCACTCTGTTCGTAGTGTAAGCTCAGGGTGTGCGCGCCTGGCCTACTTGGGAGAGGTGGGTCAAAGGGGTGGGCAAGACGGGTATCGAACCCCCCTCCGGCGAACGCCTTTCCAACATTTGGTGGCAGACGACGGGATTCGAGCCGACACCGAAAGAGAGCGTGCAGTGAACGACTGACGCACTACCAAACAGAGATGGAAGGAGAAACCTCCCTGGGTGCCGCAGGTACCGAAATAAGCTCACCGTTCCGAGAGGATCAATTGGACTATTACACACATAGAGAATTAAAACAGTTTTGCAAGGACCTTGGCATCGCTACCACCGGATTAAGCACAAAGGAAGACTTCCATAAAGTACTGAAAACCTTGGTCGAGACGGGGGCGCCCCCGACCCAAACGGAAGGAGACTCGGCCCATGAACCACCAAGCATCCCGGTGAGAAACAACGGGCCAGAGGGGAACCTGTCCCCCGAGGAGCTAGCGGACCGAGAGAGAAGCCGCAACCACAAACTTGAACTGGCAAAGCTAAAAATCGAGGGAGAAATAAAACTGGCAGAGAAAAAGTTGGCCGTCGAGCAGTTACGGCTACAAGGGGAACTCGAGGAGAAGAGACGCCAAAGAGAGCACGACGAAAAAAAACTCCAGCTAGAACATGAACGCAGCCTGAAGGAGATCGAGTGGCGGGCTAAAAACGAAAAGTCACAGCCGCCCGGGAATCCACCGTCCGCTCCCACCGGGGAAACCAAAGTCCACATCCCCAAGGATGTGGTAAAGGAGTATTACAAAAACGACGATATCCAGCAGTGGTTTAAGGCCTACGAAGTCGCCATGACCTCTCACCGAGTCCCGCAGAAGGATTGGGGGGCTGGCCTATGGGGCCGGTTCTTAAGCGAAGGAAGAGACACCCTGCTAGATCTGCCCTCCACGGTCATGAACTCCTACAGCCACATGAAGGAAGCCCTCGTGGGCCGGTATGGACTCACCCCCGAAATGTACCGACAACGGTTCCGAGATTGCAAGAAGATACCGGTCACCACGTGGGTAGAATACGTGAACTTTTACAGCCGAGCCTTGGACGGGTGGATCAAGGGCAGCAAGGTCTCCACCTTCGAAGAACTGTTTGATCTGATTGCCTGGGAACATTTAGCGGCCAATTGCTTTGTAGAACTGCGCCAACATCTCCTGGACAGTAAACTCACCGACCCTCGGAAGCTGGCCGCTGAGGCTGATCGTTGGGTGAATACCCGGGCCACCCGGGGCCCCGTGGGGGACTACGGCCGCCACAGTCAAGGCCCCCCCCCGCCAGAGGGGCGGAGGAAACCACGGCCGACCCAGAGACTTCCCCGGGGGGTCCTCACACAGCCCCCCCAGCAGCCCACCAGCGGCAGGTTCAGCCCCGTCCCCAGCCAGCACCGGAGCCCCAGGACGGCTAGGTCCACGAGCTAGGATCACCTGCTTCCGCTGCCAACAGCCCGGACACTACGCCAATGACCCCCAGTGTCCCCATTATCAGCGAACCGCAACGACCAACCCCCCAGCCCGGCAGATGGCCTCCGTGGCTCTGGGGGAAGAGATGGAGGACTCCGAAGAATGGGAACCAGCGGCCATGGCCCTGGTCTCCCTTGGTGATCGAGAAATGGTCCCCGGGACACCCTTGCCCGCCAACACAAAGAAATACCGACAGCAGGTGACCATCAACGGCCACCGAGTCGAGGGCCTCCGCGACACCGGGGCGAGTGTCACCGCGGTCCACCGCAGCCTAATTTCAGAAGACCAGATCCTAACCGGTGCCCTCTGTCCGTTCGTATCCTCTGACAATTCTGAGAGCCTCTGCCAGATGGCGCTGGTGCCCTTCGAGTGGGGAGGGGTCTCCGGAAAATTGAAGGTAGCGGTCCGAACATCACAGCCCGTAGACTGCCTCCTGGGCAACGACCTGGAGAGTTCCCCGTGGGGGCAAGTAGAACGAAGAGCCCATCTCGAGATGATGGGCCTACCCGAATGAGTCTGCGCCACCACGCGCTCCATGACCGCGCGATTGCCTCTCTCCGAGGGCGGTGAGGCCCTCCCACCGAACACTGTCCCCGAGAACCGGGACACCATACCAGAAGCGGACAACCCTCCTTCGGAGGGAGAAGAAGACACTAACCCGGGAGAAGGGCCGGAACCTTCCGCCCCTGAGGCCCTGACTGAGCTCGGAGAACTGCCCGAGATGGCCCAATGGCGCTGTGAGGGAGGGCCCTCCCGTGAAGAGTTCTGCCAGGAACAGGCCACCTGCCCCTCCCTCGTGGGACTCAGACAACAAGCTGAAGCCCAGGCCGCCGGTGACCGAACCGGAACTCATTGGATCTATTGGGACAATGGCCTCCTATACAGCGAACAAAAGTCAGCCGAGCTAGGCGCAGCCCGAGTACTGGTGGTACCCCTGCGTTTCCGAAGCCTCCTCCTGGGCCTGGCCCACGATGTACCCTTGGCAGGACACTTAGGCCAAGACAAAACATATCAGCGATTGGTTACCCACTTCTATTGGCCCGAGATGCGAGCGAATGTAGAAGTACACTGCAAATCCTGCCTCACGTGCCAGGACAGTGGGAAGAGTGGCGGAAAACGCAAAGCTCCCTTACAACCGTTCCCCGTTGTGAGTACCCCATTCGAGCGGGTCGGCATCGACATCGTGGGACCCCTGGATCCAAAGACCGCCCAGAGCCACCGCTTCATCCTTGTCTTGGTGGACCATGCCACCCGCTACCCCGAGGCCATTCCCCTCCGCACCGTGACGGCTCCCGTGGTGGGCCGGGCTCTCATGGGGATCTTTTCCCGTGTCGGATTTCCCCGCGAGTTTGTGAGTGATCGCGGCACTAACTTCATAGCCCGCTACATGAAGTCCCTGTGGCAGCAGTGCGGAGTCACATATAAGTTCACGACCCCCTACCACCCCCAGGGCAACAGCCTAGTGGAACGCTTCAACCGAACCCTGAAGGGAATGATCCTGGGCCTCGAAGAGCCCCTGCGCCGGAGATGGGACGTCCTCCTCCCTTGCCTCCTGTTCGCGTACCGAGAAGTTCCCCAAAAGTCTCTGGGGTTCAGCCCCTTCGAACTGCTATACGGACACCCCGTCCGAGGGCCCCTGAGCCTGGTCAAAGTGGGCTGGGAGACAAGCCCCCGGGGGACACCCCCTGATGTGTTCCGTTACATCCTGGCGCTCCGCAACCAGACGAGGAAGTTCAGAGAACTCGCAGAGGCTAACCTCGAGGCCAGCCAAGAAGAAATGAAGCGCTGGTATGACCAGAACGCAACCCTGGTCGAGTTCCAGCCGGGCCAGCAGGTTTGGGTCATGGCCCCGGTGAAGCCCTGCGCCCTACAAGACAAATGGACTGGTCCCTTCAAGGTGATCGAGCGGAAGAGTCAGGTCACGTACCTGGTCGATGTACAGTCCCCACGGAACCCCCTCCGGGTCCTCCACGTGAACAGTCTCAAGCCCCACTTTGTGAGAACGGAATTAAGTTTGCTACTGGCCACCGATGATGGGGCGGAAGAAGACACCGAACCCCTGCCCGACCCCCTGTGCGCTAAAGACCTGGATGGTTCCATGGAGGGAGTGAGACTTTCAACCACCCTCACTCCCCAACAGTCCGACGACTGCCGCCAGCTGCTCAGACAATTCGCAGACCTCTTCTCCCTCATTCCAAGGGTCACCGACTGGTGTGTCCACGACGTGGACACCGGCGACAGCCCGCCTGTGAGACACCGAGCCTACCGGGTGCCTGACCGGGTCCGCACCTGCATCAAGACCGAGGTACAGAATATGCTCACCCTTGGAGTAATTGAACCCTCCGACAGCCCCTGGGCCAGCCCGGTGGTTCTGGTCCCGAAAGCGACTTCCCCTGGGGTCGCCCCCGAACTAAGATTCTGTGTGGACTACCGGGGGCTCAATGCGGTCACCCGAGCAGACGCTCACCCTATTCCCCGCGCCGACGAGCTCATCGACCGCCTTGGGGCCGCCCGGTTCCTCAGCACTTTCGACCTGACCTGCGGATACTGGCAGATTGCTCTCACGGAGGGAGCGAAAGAACGCTCTGCCTTCTCCACACCAGATGGACACTACCGCTTCAGGGTCATGCCGTTCGGGATGAAGAACGCCCCAGCCACGTTCCAGCGGTTGGTGAACAAGGTCCTGGCCGGACTCTAGGAGTTCAGCGCAGCGTACCTTGACGACATCGCCGTATTCAGCTCTCAATGGCACGAGCATCTCCAGCACCTCCGACAAGTACTAATGGCCCTGCGCCAAGCCGGACTAACCGTGAAGGCCAGCAAATGCCAGCTCGGGCAAGGCTCCGTGGTCTACCTGGGGCATCAGGTGGGCAGCGGCCAGGTCGCCCCCCTCCAACCGAAGATCGACGCCATCAAGTCCTGGGAGCCCCCCACCACGCAGACGGAGGCCCGGGCCTTCCTGGGCCTTACAGGGTACTACCGGAGGTTCATTTAAAAACTATGGTAGCATCGCGGGGCCCCTCACGGAGTTGACCTCCAAAAAGCTCCCGAAGAAGGTGCAGTGGACCCCCCAGTGCCAGCAGGCGTTCGACGCCTTGAAAACCGCCATGTGCACCTCCCCCGTACTCAAGGCCCCCGACTACTCCCAAGAGTTTGTGGTCCAGACCGACGCATCCGAACACAGCATCGGGCCGTCCTCTCGCAGTTCAACGACAAGGGCGTCGATCAGCCCATAGCCTTCATCAGCCGAAGGCTGCTGCCGCGAGAGCAGCGTTGGAGTACTATAGAACGAGAGACCTTCGCCGTGTCTGGGCCCTCAAACTATGGCCCTACTTGTTCGGAACCCATTTCCGAGTACAGACGGACCACCGGCCTTTGCGGTGGCTAATGCAGATGAGGGGGGAGAACCCCAAGCTACTACGATGGTCCATCTCTCTCCAAGGGATGGACTTCACTGTCGAACATCGCCCCGGGACGGATCATGCCAACGCCGACGGCCTGTCCCGGTTCTTCCGCTTCGGCGAGGAGAACCCCCCAGTGGATGGGTAGTTCTCCACGCCTTTCAGCTGGGGGGGGACGCGTGTGAGACCGGCCTCACGGCGTTGCCCTCCCAATCATCCAGCCAACCTGCAACCACCCTCAAGACACGACATCTCCGACTCCGGCCGCCCCAGCCACCCAGATCCGAGGGCCGGCCAGAGCCCTGACAGACTCGACACCCTACCACGCATGTCCGACCGAGGGAGCGGGAACCCTCGAGCCAGACCCAGAGGCGCCAGCCCAGTCACACCTCGGGTCGCCTTCCCCGGGAAGACTCGATCGGCCACCAGGCCCCTGGGGAGCAGGCGCCTCCCCTGCCGAGCGTCTGGGGTCCCTCCCAGACCCACCTGAAAAGACCAAAGAAGTGAGCGGCAGGAAATCCCGCCGAACCCCCTCCGTCACCCCAGTCCCCCATCTGCGAGGACTCCGGACTTCAAAGAGCAAGCGGAGTATAACAAGGGGTGCCGGAGGAACGAATGCAGAGAAGACCTGGAACCATCGGAGCCTGCTGACGCTGTCGCGGCTCCTGAACGCTGAAGTCACCTGGGCCTGCTGAGTGACTCGCGGCCCCTCGCTATTGAACCATCTGAGCCTTGCTGACGGAATCGCGGCTCCCGAACTCCGACCACCTGTGCCTGCTGAGAGACTCGCGGCGCTCCCCTTGAGGACGACTCGGTAAGAGATCGCCCAGAGACACGACACCCTCCAGCTCGAGGATTGTGAGCTATCCGCAGGGTACTTTGCAGAGACACTACCCTCAAAGACTGTCCCGCTACCCCATTCCCTTACCACCGATTTGTAGTATCTTGTGCCGCTGATGTACTACTTGCACCTTGGATCATAAAGATCCCTTGAAACCTTCGATAAAAGAACCTATCATCCTACAAAGAATACGTGTGGTGTCACTCTGTTTGTAGTGTAAGCTCAGGGTGTGCGCGCCTGGTTCGGCCTACTTGGGAGAGGTGGGTCAAAGGGGTGGGCAAGACGGGTATCGAACCCCCCTCCGGCGAACGCCTTTCCAACACTGCAAAAGTCAATTGCCTATTGCAAAGTATTTAACTAAAGCATCTCATTCTGAGAAAGTATATTTTGATACCTATTGTTGGTTCTAAAATAAAACAACCATATTTTTTATCAAACCATTGGCCTAGAGTTCAGTTCTTGGGTGTGTGAGACAATTTGCTGACTGTGTACAACAAATGCTTTACACTGTCCTCTGATACTGCCTTACTGCTCGACCAAGCTACCACTTTAGAGAGTAAGGTTAGATCTAACTTTAGCCTCTGCCAAACCTCTGGGGATTGTGGACTCTGCGCACACTGTACCTATTTGGGAACAGTATATACAGAGCCACTTTCTCACAATCATACTATACCTCTGAAGAAGGACATGAGTACTAACCCATCTCCCCCTTACATACCTCCCTCTTCTACTCCTATCCCAAATTTGATAATTACACCATCAAATTCACCTCCACTATCACCTGACACACAGGATGAGGACTATGAGGATGTGGACAGGGATGAAGACCATAACATGCCGCAGGATGAGGACATACCACAGGACACTGATCCCTGGGACAATTATGATAAAGACCCAGACCAAGATAACGACCCGGACCTGTATCTCTCCAGGCCCTCCTCACCTGATGATAACATCGGCTATGTCCAACTTATTAACAGGGCTGCCCAATACCACAGAGTGGAGCTTCATACAGACCCTCTAGATGAGGATTTCTTGCTTGAGACACTAACACACTTACAAAGGTCTACTCATACTCTACCCATGCTCAAGGGCTTGTTAAAGCATGCAGATGAGGTATTCAAAGACCCAGTCAGAGCAAGAATACCCACACCTAGAGCAGACAAAAAATACATGCCTGCTCCTACAGACCCAGCATACATTAAGGGCCAGTTGCCCCTAGACTCTTTGGTAGTGTCCAACGCTCGCAAGCGAGCTAACTCCCAAACTACAGGAGACGCCCCTCCTCCTGACAAGGAGTCCAAACTCATTGATGCCTCAGGCAAAAGAGTGGGTTCTCAGGCTGCTAACCACTGGCATATTGCCAACGATCAGGCGCTATTAGCACGTTACGATAGGGCTCACTACGATGAGTTAGAAAAACTCATGCAACACTTGCCAGATGAGTACAGAACCAAAGCCAGCGACCTCATTCAAGAAGGTAAGCTCATCACCAATACTTCCATTAAGTGTGCACTAGATGCGGCAAACACAGCATCTTGTGCCATCAACACTAGCGTACTATTGCGTAGGCACGCTTGGCTTCGAATCTCTGGATTCAAGCAGGAGGTACAGACTTCCATACTTAATCACCCTTTTGACAAAAAACTTCTTTTCGGGCCAGCTGTCGACACGTCCCTAGAAAAGATGAAAAAAGACACAAACTGCAAAGTCCATGGGGCTTTGCAATTGCCTTCTACCAGAGGTTCCTTTCACCGCTCCTTTTATAGGGGTGGCTCAAAAACAATGTCCACAGATAATCCCTCCTCTTCTTGCAAGAGCCAATCCACCCTCTTCCAGAGGTTATGTCTGAGGGAACTACAGGGGAAATAATAAGGGAAGAGGCAGAGGTAACTCCACCCGCACTTCCCCTGCCAACAAACAGTAACTTCCCTCCACTACCTCCCGATCATTCCACTCCTGTCGGGGGATGTCTCTCACAGTTCCTACCTGTCTGGAATTCAGTCACCTCAGACAAGTGGTTAAGACAAATTATCCTGTATGGTTACTGCCTGGAACTTACCAGCACTCCCCCAAATAACCATTTTTACAAATTCATCAAAACAAAGTGGTTCTTGGTACTAATCTCAAATTTCTACCTAAAGTCGTTTCTGCCTTTCATCTCAACCAGTCTGTTGAGCTACCCTTATTTTTTCCTCAACCAGACTCAGTGGCAGAACGTGCTCTTCACTCATTAGATGTAAAAAGAGCAATACTACATTACATTGATAGAACTAAATCTTTTCGAAAAACAAAATAACTCTTTATTGCTTTTTCACCACCGCATAAAGGCAATCCCATATCAAAAGCAGGTATTGCACGGTGGATCATTAAATGCATCCAAATATATTCTATTAAAGCAAAGCGCACATTAACAGTTCCCCCTAGGGCGCACTATACACGCAAACTAGGGGCTTCTATGGCATTGTTAGGGAACATACCCTTAGATGACATCTGAAAAGCAGCAACCTGGTCTACGCCACACACATTCACAAAGCACTATTGTGTAGATGTGTTAGTGAAACAAGCTAGAGTGGGTCAGGCCGTTTTCAGAACACTATTTCAAACCACTGCCACAGACACTGGTCAGCCACCGCTTGGGAGGTAACTGCTGTATAGTCTGCTAAAGCATATGATCTACAGCTCCTATGCCTCGAACGGAATATGCTACTTACCCAGTCTGCATCTGTTCTTGGCATATAGAGCTGTAGAGTCATATGCGCCCACCTGCCTCCCCGGGTACCTTCATCTATTGCAGTATCATCTTACTTAGATACAATATACATGGACATCTCTTTCTACTCTTACTACATCATCACCCTTACGGCAAAACAATCTGGGGATGGAGTCGATGCCCATGCACACTATCACCAAAAGGAGGAGTCACCTACCTCTTGACTGCAAAGACTTCTTTGAACAAAAACAAAGTGCAAATATCCGGACCCAACACCAGATGGCGATCTATGCTAAAGTATATTACTCTACAGCTCTATATGCCAAGAACAGATGCATATTGGTTAAGTTGCATTTTCCATACTTGCAAGCATGTCACCCCACCCGAAGTCAGCGCCCTAGCACCACCTTGCTCAAGGGTCCTGTAACCTCAGTGACTGTCGCTCTAGGGTGTGCTGCTTCATAGGCCTGCCCGCAAGACTGGAGGTGAATTTCAGTATGGATTGTGGTTGACAGGCCTTTAAGGTTAACCCACAATTGCCATCGTTAGGGTCCTCATGCTGGTACTAAGACACCAGGGCGTCTAAGGTCTAGCAAGGGAATGTGCTCCCTCAGGAGAGTGATCTGGTGGACTGGTCATGAAGGCTGATCTTGGTTCCCCAGTTCCAAATTCGGCAGCTCTGACCATAGTGCCACATCCTCTCCTCCACTGAACACCATACTGCCCCATTGAGAGATACTTGCACTGCCTTCAGCTACAACCAAATTGTGGCCCGCTATATACTCTTGGATGCGACACAATTTAAATTACGCATTAGACGAGATTAATATGCTGCCTAATAAAAAAAGTAACAAAATCATGGAAAAAGCGAACACTCGTAGGGAATGCAAGTTTAAGTAAAGCATATGAAATGTAAGCAGGAACAACATGGTTACCTTAACGCTTTTACATTAATTATTCATAAATCGGTGAGTGTTTTTGCCAGCAGCAGAGCAGAAGTGGACACTGTCCATGTCCTCTCTGGACAAGAAGGAAGAGACGGAGTCCTTTTCTACCCGCCCTGCTACAAACTGCCACAAATGCCGAACCTTATCTGTGGACCTTGGCTATTTCTGCCATCCTGGGACGCATGTTTAAAATAAAAAAGCAGGGGAACGGAATCTATCAAATTAAAGATGTAGGGGCACGCCGTGCCCTGCCGATCCCGCCGACTTCGACCACTGCATGTGTGGTGCTTTTAGGAAGCAAGTAGACTACTTCGAGGGTTAATGATCGTCTTGCTACTAGAATGGCTGAGCTAGAGGGCATGAGGTGAATCAACATGATTGGACAGATTCACTACAAAAAAAGATTTGTGCTTGGATTCGGAAAAGAAAGAGAATCTGATGGACATAGTTTGTTTGGCAGTGAGGGGAGAAAAACCCCGGCCGAGCTGCCTTTTCATTCTATTGCTGAAAGATGTTATATTCCCTTCTCTGTGCAGCATGCAGAGTATTCTAATGAAAGCTCTACTTTTTACTCTTGGGGTCCTGAATCACGTACACTTGGAATTACCAATCCCATTCCCTTTCCCTGAAAACCTAATTTTTGACCCCTGAAATTATGTGCCCTCAGCAGCAGCTACCGTGTGACAAAGCAAGTAAGAGTGCGGTGCCCCATCCTTGTGGAGAAGGTGGTAGCTGAGGTAAGGGTTGCGTAACGACCTAAATCTCCCGAAGTCCATTTTCCAAGAAGAAAAAATCTTTTTGAGCGGTAAAGCAAGGTTCATTGACTGTGAGACGATGATTCGAAAAGTGTGGCAAAGCAGGTTATTTCCAGAACAAAGTGTTTTGAAGTATATAAGCGATTATTGCTTTAAACCCAGATCATACAAACAGAATGTCTGATAATATGGATTATAAGCTTGTTTAAGAGCTGATAAATCCATAAGCAACTACATAACTGAGAAACCCAATATCACATACAGACGTGGGAAATCCCTTAGGAACATACTAAGTCCCAGTTATCCGAGGGAGTCTCAGAAGGAAAATTGGCTTACTCAACGCACTAGAGGCTTTTATGGGTGCGGACATTGCTCAGCCTGTAAATGGGCGTGCAAGAAGAAGACCCACTTTGATGGACCTGGCAACAGGACTTATGATATTAAAACTAATATCAACTGCCTGACTAAATATGTTGTGTACATCATACAATGTAAATGTAAGAGAAAATATGTAGGCAGCACTATAAGAACACTGAGAGGATAAATGAACATATTCGAGCTGTCAAACATGAGGATGTGAGATACCCTATCTGAGCACATATTGCGAAATGTCCTGCACAACAAACCCATAAATCCTTTGAGTACTTTGGCATTGAACAAACTTCACGTAACCCTAGAGGTGGGAACAGGGAACTAGCTCTGCGTAAGAGAGAAGCATTATGGATACTTAGATTTCGTAGCACTGACCTAGGGCTCAACATTGACCAGGAGTTACATTACTTCTTGGGTAAATAGCTGCGTTGGAGTAGCCGCACTCCATACGAGCTCTCATGCACGACATCTATGACTGAAATGTATGCAAATATGTCTGGCATTGTCTTATTCCAGCTATCTGTTTTCTATTCCCTCAGGCATATTGTGCCTTTTATGTTCTCGGCCTTTGCAGATGCTTATTATATAGTACTGTCTGTTTTGTGTGAAGATAAGACTATTGCTTCTGTACCTGTTTGAATTGATTTTTCTATGTACTGTATTTAGAATTTAAAAAAAAAAAACTCGGGAGAGAAGGAGTGCACTTATAGACTATTACTTATTTGATCCGTTACACTTCAATTTTTGAATGCCCCACTATTTCACTGATAGCCGTGCACTGGCGAATGGAATAGACATTTTCTACCCTACTTTACTCTTTACACACACAAGATGGCTGCCAACGTTCTCGTGTACCAGGTAGTCCTTCTTCTAATCATGGGATCCGGCATTTTTTCCGTGACGTCTTAGAAAGAGGCGTGTAGTCTATTTTAAGCGCCGGTGAGTCAGCATTACTTGTTGCGGACTCGTACACCTACTGATGCCGCCTGGGATCCTTCACTCTGGATTTCGTCACTCAGGTAAGCGAGACCTCCAATTAATTGTTGCTCGCTGTTAATATTTTAAGATGGGATATTTCCATCATTTACGAACGTTATTTTGGACCTGGGCACGTTTTTCAATACTGTTAGCAAGTTCTTTGCTTGGTGTCGTAGCAGCTTAGACCAGTTTGGGCTGCACACATTACATGGACCGTTATTTTTACCCTTCCCTCGTTTCGCATAACATGTTTATATTAGTCTCACCGGTAGGCGAATTATACATTTTGATGAGTTTTACCATCCAGGAAGCGGATTGTATTTTCGGTTTCTTCCCCTATTGAATACATGCTTTGCATATTTGATACTTTTTGGGGCCTTTTTATGTTCTGAACCTGCATAATTTGTGTAGAGGTTTTACGCACGGCATGACTGCCATTGTCAGTGATAAGTCTTTGTACGAGCACACCGGAGCAGGTTTTTTAGCGTTCTTGTCACTTCACTTCACACTAGGGGCTTATGTTTATTTGGCCCACTCTTAGGATCTAGGATGTGATTGTGACTTGGTTCGTGATTTTGAACCTGATATCCTTTGTCCTAGATTTTACTTGAATTACGACTGGTTAATTTGGACCTGCTTACCATTACTCTTGGTTTTGAACATTTAGAATCCCTCGTGGGACGGAATTACAACCACGAATTTTGTAGGTATTTGAGCCTTATCTTGGTTGGGATCTGCTTAATTTGAATTTACTACTTCTCTCCTGCCATTACTTATTATTTTCTTGCCGGTTATATTGTTTGTTTCAGCTACTCAATACGTAAAAGGATAGAGGTATTTATCAGACACCCTCAGCTCCTGTCTTTAACTCTTTGGGACATATTTGGTGCTCTCTCGTATTTAGATCACTTTGAATGTCCTATGAAGACACTTAGCATGTTTGAGTTTGTAGCTCTCACTGTTTGCTCTACTCGGGGTTTGTTTGCAAACACCTTTTCCCCTCACGGGTGTCGTTTTTCCTCTCTACAACACCTGGACTGTTTTGCAAGTCAGGTTGTAAATTCACACTCTTAATTCGTGATGTTTACATGCATGTTTTACAGATCTCACTTTCACTGAGTCTCCTTCTCTACTCTTTGGTTTTTTACATTTGTGATTCTCCTTTTATTATTTTGTGCCTCTCCGGGATTGGCATCTTGTGCATGCTGGCCTCTCTTTTTGAATTATTTGTTCAGCTTAACCAATTGTAAATCTACTCTCCTGTGTTTGTAAGGAGATACATGGGTTTGTTTTGTATGTTACAGCCTTGAAAAAGTCGCGGGTAATTGTCCCTAGGCGATGAAACACGTGTCTGCTGTATCTGTCCGGAGAAGGCTTCCAGTCCGAAGACATACAAGAATAAATAACAAAAGAAAACCTACATATGTCTTGAAGATATTTGTTGCTAAAAATTTACGTATATATGATTTTCTGTAAATTACTGTTGGACGTGTGCTGGGGATTTGTTTAAAATCAGTTGAAAGGAGGACTACCCTGCTGCACAGTGGAACCGGCAAAGAGACCGGCTTGGACTGCACCTTCTGAAACTGGTAGCAAGCAAAGGAGAGGGACTATGCCTGCTGTGTTCTGCTCATGGAGATGTCTCCAGAGCCCAGCCTAAGCAGGAGACTTCAAGGATCAGTTGGCTGACCTCCTGGCAGCACAGGGCCACAACAGCTGAAGAAGCCTGCCGGTGCAAGTTGGTAGCCCAGAATCTTCATACCACCTCCATGCAGCACCAGAGACCAGGACCCAATGCTTAAAGTACCGCTTGCCCAGAAAATTAGTTATCGCCCAGGCAAGGATTTGACTGTGATCGTGAAACCTGGTAGTCCAGTGGCGACTAGAATAATGCTAGGTTCTAGAGGACTTTGAGGGATACCCACCCCATGGCCAGGACTGTCTCTCCCACTCTGTGGACCAAGCAGTAGCCGCAGAAGACCCTGTCAACCGCATCCCACCCACAGCATCCTTGAGCATATTCAGCATCCTGTATCCCCTACATTAGGGCAACTTCCCTAGGAACCTACAGCAAATGACGAAAGTGCCTGGAACTGACTGAAGTCTGCTTCACCTGTTGAAGTAACTATTTCTGAGCACCTAACCGGTCCTATTGGAGTTAGTCACCCAAAGCAACTCAAACCTGCCTCAACACAACTAGGTTCTTTACAATTGTTGACTTTGCCAATGCTTGTTTACTGTTGAGTCAAAAGTGCATATTTGCTGTACCTTGTAAAACCTATATCTCCAGAACCCTCCAATTGATCTTTTTCGTGTGGTGTCTACTAAAAATGCAAAAAAATGCACTCTTTTTTAATAATTTGGTGTCAGATCTCCTGAGTGTCTCGTGTATTTCTTCGTCAATTGTTTTGGTGCTGTTTAAATGTTTAACACTTGTTTTTTTTGTAAGCCTTGCTTCTCAGAGCCACATCTACTCGGGGTTGGGCTAGAGGGTTTAACAAACGAAACCTACTGGTTCTAAAGGGGTTGGTAATTGTATTACACAGTGAGGTCACACAACCACAGCATATAATACACCCCATTTCCTCACGTTGATTTCTAGTGGTGGGATCTATAACATTTATTTAGCAGTACCCTACAGTTGTTTAAGTCTTAGGACCAATGGGAATCTGCTAAAGTGGACATCTAGGAAAACGTTCCTGTGCATCCTAAGCATTTCTTAAGTTTTGTTGACTCCAAAGTATTGCTAAAACATTTCAACAAGCTCCCAGGGATACAGGTACCAGTATAACCACTGTGATGACCAAACTGGTTTTCTCAGTCCAGCTTCTACCAGAGGTAGTGCACAACATTGTTAACGCTGACAATGTCACAAAGTTGCATCCTATGGCTGTGGTTGGCTTTGAATGGGGATGAGTTACTGGCCCAAAGAAAGTAGGTGTGTCCCCTGCAATCCCAGTAGAGTGTCTTCTAATCTTGTAACATCTGCTTGGGCAGAAGTGGAAAGAATAAGCCTGAAGGGGGCTAAGAGGTCCTAGAGCCTGAAATAATGGCCCAGGCCCCTAGAGCCAAGATAAGGGGCAGAGAGGTGGGCAATCTACCTTCCAAAGGTCCACAGGGCCAGGAAGAGTCCAACCCTCAGAAGGAAGGCCTGGCACCTGAAGAGGACACTGCTGCCCTAAGAGACTTGCCAGACTTGGCAGAGCTCCAGGGAGATGGAGGTCCCTCCATAGAGGACCTTAGTCAAAGACAAAAGACATGTCCCACTCTAGTGGACTTATGACAGTTAGTTGTCAGACAGGACAGGGTATACTGAAGGAGGTATCCAGACGCTGTTCCCGTTATGACAGTCATTGCTCCTGCAGTGGCTAGAGCCCTCCTTGGAATTGTCACTGGGTTGGCTTCCCTAAGGAGGTGACCTCGGATAGAGGCACGAATTTCATGGCTACCTATCTGAAGGCAATGTGGGATGAGTGTGGTGTGACTTAGAAGTTCACCACTCCCTACCATCCCCAAGTTAATGGTCTAGTTGAAAGATTCAACAAGACCATGAAAGGCATGATCCTCGGGTTACCTGAAAATCACAAGAGGAGATGGGATGTTCTTCTCCCATGCCTGCTGTTCGCCTGCAAGGAGGTCCCCCAAAAAGGAGTTGGCTTTATTCCCTTGAAGCTACTCTTTGGACACTCTGGAGCTGACGAAAGACTGCTTCAGCTGTTGAGATAACGGTTTCTGAGGGCCTAGCCAGTTCCCCTGACTGGCTCCCTTGCGGAGTTGATCACCCAAATTAACTCTAACCAACTGCAATACAACTAGCCAAAGTTTTTCCTCAAAGTTTCTAAATGTCAGATTTGTTGAATTTGCCCATGCTTGTTCACAGTTGAGAAAAAAGTGTATATTTAGTGTACCTTGTAAAACCTATATCTCCAGAACACTCCAATGGTTCTTTTTTATTCTGGTGTCTAAAAATACAATTTTTTAAATTGTCTTATTTCTCAGGTGTCTTGTGTATTTCTTATTAAATTGTTTTAGTGCTGTATAAATGCTTTACACTTGTTCCTTTGTGTAAGCCTTGTTGCTTAGAGCCACAGCTACCCAGGGTTGAGCTAGAGGGTTTAACAAACAAAACCTACTGGTCATAAAGGGGTCAGTAAGTGTATTACAAAGTGAGGTCTAACAACCACACTATCTAATACACCCCATTTCTTCACAATTAAGAAGACCTTGAGGCTATTCCATGAGGCCAAGGAAAATATATAACACAGTGATGAAGAGAGCAGCAGGCAAATATTGGGTCCAGCCAGAGGGGTAAAGGAGACAAACAGGCTTTCTACTCAAAACCCTCTTTCCCTCACCAATACCTACCAATGCTACCGAGCATTTTTAGCCAGGGTAGAAAGGTGTTCAAGGAACCAGCAACCACAAACCAGTAACATCAAGAGTGGAAATACATTCTTCAAGGGACCATATAATAATAATAAAATTAATAATATTTTAAGGTAAGGTGAAAGCGCACTCAATCATTGTGGCCACTGCAAAGAAAAGGGTCAATGTACTAATGTCACCTGAGCCACCTCCTGGAAAAAGAGCAAATACATTGAGATGGTTGGGTGAAAGTTGGCAAGAGGATCCGTGATACAATGGTGCATCACCAACTCCAATGCCCTGCTGAAAGGTATGTCTACCAACACTGGGAGCAAGTGGGAAAATTGTTAAAATACATACCAGAACAATAATCAAAAGAGACTAAACTCGCTCATAGAAAAGGGCATAGCCCGCACATGTTTAAAATCGGCACTAGATGGAGCGGACTCCGCAAGCAAGCAGCTGTAGACTGAGACAACACTAAGAAGGCACGCCTGGCTGCGAGTGTTCAGTTTAAAAAATAAGGTCCAGGCAAACATAATCAACACTCTGTTTAATGGGGTGCAACTCTTTGGCAGTGTGTTGGAGGACACACTGCAGCAATTAAAAAAATAACAATGAGAGGCCTCACTGCATGAGCTGAGCTTGAAGCAAGCCGAGTATAAGGACCTGGTGACGAATGTCGCTAAGACCCTCAGTAGGGAACAGCAGGGCCGTTTGTATGATGTTGGTGACAAGGCCGGGAAACTCCTAGCTTGGCTGGACAAAAAAGAACGGGTTAATAGAGTAGTGCCGGAGTTGACGGGAGAGGGGGGAGAGGTGATTGTGGAACCTGAGAGGATTGTGCATTGCTTCATGGACTATTTCCGTATGGTTTATACCTCAGTGTCGGATAGGCCGCCCGAGGACTCGCGTGACCTCTTGCGTGATATTGCTATGCCCTGTCTTTCCGATGTAGATAGGGACGATTTGGACGGAGACATAACGGTCGATGAGGTGGCGGGAGCTATACGCGCGCTGAACTCGGGCAAGGCCTCGGGCCCGAACGGCTTGCCAATTGACCTGTATAAGCTGTTTCCGGATATGGTTGCCCCTCACCTGCGCGCCATGTTCGTGGAGGCGCGGGGGAGTGGGACACTCCCGTTGGATCAGCGACTGGCGACGATTGTTGTTATACACAAAGATGGTAAACCCCGAGATAAGTGTGCCTCATATAGGCCTATCTCCCTTCTTAACGCCGAGCCGAAGATTCTGGCTAAAGTCCTGGCGGCCCGATTGGTCAGGGTGATTGGAGACTTGATCCACCCTGATCAATCCGGTTTTATTCCGCATCGTAACACCGCGTTAAACCTTCGGCGCCTTCATGGCGTGATCGCCAGGGCGGGCACGCTGCGTGAACCAGCCGTTGTGGCGTCTCTCGATGCCACGATGGCCTTTGATACGGTGGAATGGGCATATTTGTGGGTGGTGCTGGCCAAGTTCGGCTTTGGCCATGGCTTTGTGAGCTGGGTGAGGCTGCTGTATGAGGGACCCCTTGCGAGTGTGGTGGTAAATGGATGGGCGTCGACTCCGTTTCAGCTTGGGAGGGGCACTCGGCAAGGTTGCCCCCTGTCGCCGTTGTTGTTCGCCCTCGCCCTTGAGCCATTGGCGGCGTGGATACGCTGGAACCCGGATATACGGGGACTTAGATGGTCGCCCGAACACGAGGACCGCATTTCGCTATATGCTGATGACATCCTGTTGTATCTTGCCTCGCCCAAGAAATCACTGATAGTGGTCTGTGACGTTCTTACATCTTTCGGTAGGAATTCGGGTCTCGTCATCAACTGGAGTAAATCGTATTTATATGTTCTGAGTGGCGAGGTTCCACCGATCCCGCGAACTTGTTCAATCCAGATCGCTCAGCAGGGCTGCGTGTATTTGGGGATCTTTATCTCCACGGACTCCGCTTTGCGGTATGAGAGGAACCTGCTCCCTCCCTTGGCGCGACTGCGGCGGGATGTAGAGGGCTGGCGGAGGCTGCCGCTCTCCCTCGTTGGGCGCGCTGCCTTGTTCAAAATGATGTCTCTTCCCCGGTTCCTCTACGCATTGCAGAATACTTTAGATTGGGTACCGGCCAAATACTTTCGGGAGATCGAAAGCCTCCAACGAATGTTGTTGTGGGACGGGCGGCCTCGAATAGCAATTGCTAAGTTGACGCTACCATGGTATGATGGGGGTATTGCGCTTCCAGACATCCGACGCTACTATTGGGCCACCCAGCTGAGCGCGATTAATCATGGTCTCTATGGCCCTGCCCTCAGCCCTGGTTATGCCATGGATAGGTGGTTGCTGCGTGGTGGTAACTATCACAGGGCGTTGTACTCGCGGTCTCTGGACTCGTCCCTCACGGGGCCTACTGGGGTGGCGGTGCGTGTGTGGAAGATGGCAACTGACTCGCTGGGCTGGAAGGATAGGCTCACCCTCGCTACCCCGTTGTTTGAATCTGAAAGATTGGGCAGGCTTTGGCATACGAAAGGTTTTGACAAATGGGACCTGATCGGCATCTCCAGGGTTGGAGATGTGCTGATTAAGGGGAGGGTGAAGTCCTTTGAAGAGTTGCAGAAGGAGTATGAGCTGGGGGCTTCCGAGTTTTTCCGCTATGTTCAGGTGCGTCATGCCCTCCGGTCAGTCCTCGTGGAGGGTGAGAAGGTGCCTGAGTTTTCTCCTTTGGAGGACCGGATCCTTGATGGCCATATGCCTGAGAGCACGATCTCGCTCATCTACAAGAAATTGATAAACGTCCGGGCGGATGCGCTTCTGGGGCTGCGGGACCAGTGGTCTAGGGATGGGCTCGAGTTGGATGATGAGGATTGGCAGTCTGCTGTTTCCTCTCCCAAGGAGGTTGCGATCCCGTCGCGTCTGAGGTTGGTGCAGCTCAAAATACTGCATCGAGTGTATGTGACGGGGCCAAGGCTGGTTCATATGGGTTTCTCTGAGGAAGGCCTCTGTAGGAGGGGATGCGGTATGGTGGGTACCTTCCTGCATATCATCTGGGAATGTGGTGTCATCGCGGAATTCTGGAGGAGAGTCCATGCAGTGATGGGGGAGGTGACCGGCATTGCTATGCAGCCGGAAGCGCGGTGTTGTCTCCTGAATGTCTGGGGGCCCACTGATCACAATGCGGCGCAGACCCAATGGGTGACTCTGGGTAACATGGTCGCTAAGAGAGATATAGCGCGATTGTGGGGCTCCGTGGGGCCCCCCACATTGACCGCGTGGAAAGAAAATATGGATTGGAGTATGCTCAGGGAGAAGACAGTGTATTGCGCTAGAGGCCGCCCTCGGAAGTGGCACGCCATCTGGGGGAGGTGGAATCAATATAGGGGGGGAATATGTCTTGCCCCTGATTTGGATCCCCCCGAGGAACAACTTTCTTCTTGATATTCTTTCCAGCTCAGTATATAAGATGTGGTGATTAATTGACTGCTTGGGCCTCTGCTGTCCCCCTTCTTTCTCTTATCATAGAACTGTGACTGTTAGATGATTGGGGTCTGACCTCCCCTGGGGGGCTTTCACCATGGGCACTCAGTGTTTTTGCCTTGCTGGGGTTTGTTGTGTGTTTGTGTTTTTTTAAAAATGGAATCTTTTCACTGCTCCTTTAATGCAATGTGGACGCTTCTTTGTCCTTCTCTGTCGAAGCTGCCGAAACTCCGGGTTGTCGGCTGAATAGCTGTGTCCAGACTCTTGACGAAATAAAGGTTTTTTAAAAAAAACAAAAAAAATAAATAAAAAAATAACAATGAGACTGCTAGGACCAGTGTTTAGGGGCCTTCAGAGGAGAGGGACTGTCCCCGCAAATGGCCAACACAAGGAAGCTCCGAATCCACCAGTTCGAACCACCCTTCCAGTAAACAAGACCACTTCAGAAAACAACACAGCAGTGGCAATACCAAACGCCACAAAGGGTGAGCAAAAGGAAGGGAACAACCATCCAGATGAGCTGGTCCTGCAAACAAGCGACTCCCCAGCAGAGAACCCCCTCCACATAGCATCAGCTTTCTCCAGGAGTGGAGAGAGGTCACGTCAGACAATGGATTGTCAAGATCATCCAACATGGATATTGCTTAGAACTGATATGACACTCCCTAAGGAAGACCACATATGAAAGAAGAAAGATCATATCTACGATGGAAGGTGAAATAGTCGTTGCAGAAACAGGCAATAGAAAGGGTGCCACAAAAAGAGGTCCGGTAAACCACTTAACATACTTCCTCATTCCAAAACTGGACAAGTCATGGTGCCCAAGATTAGATCTCCATTTCCTAAGCAAATTTATGAAGACACAAAAATCCAAAATGACAACCGCTGCAAGAGAACATCCCTCTACTGCGAGAGGGAGACTACATGGCAACTTTAGACCTCAAAGACTCGTATTTGCTCATACCCATGAACTACAGACACAAAAATTCCTTAGCTTTGTACTGGGTGAAACACACTGCCAATTCAGGGTGCTGCCATTTAGAATAAAGCCAGTACCCAAGGTCTTTACAAATGAGCAGCAGCATACTTGAGGAGAAAGGGGGATACAAGTGTACCCCTACCTAGATGACTTGCTGATAAAGGCAAACTTGTCCTCCAAGTGTGCAAGCAGCATCAAAACAGTGATGGAAACACTTCACAAACGAGGTTCCTCAATAAACAAAGAAAATCGCTTCCAATACCGGAGAAACAGAAAATCTTTTTAGAAGCTAGAATAAATACAGTGAAAGCAAAGCATTCCCCAGAGACAAGAGAATCCAAGCAATAACAGCAAACTCACCGATATGCCACAAGAGTCACTCTTTCAAAGTGGGGAAAATGCTAGCCATGATGGCTTCCTGCATCCCACTAATTCCATATCCAGGAATGGATTCAGAGCCAATGGTCACAAGCAACGAAGAGTTCAGAGGATCTAGTGATTGTTATGCAGAAAATATGAGAAGATGGCATGGTGAAGCAAAGGGAAGATAGCAGTGCACAGACTGCACTACCAACTCTGACGGTGACCATCACCATGGATGCCTCGCACACAGGATGTGGAGCACACATTGGTCGACTCAACATCAAAAGGGTCTGGAGCCCCTAAGAAGCGATGCAATACATAAATGTACTGGAACTGAAGACTTTTCCTAGCCATAAAATCTTTTCAGACTCCAGTATGGGGAAAGTTGATACAAATGTAGACCGATAACACAACATTATCATACTACAAACAAACAAGGTGGTATGAAGTCCTTGGCCCCATCAAAACTGATACAGGAAACCAGGAGGTGGGCCATCCAAAGAAAGCTAACACTAACCGCAATACACCTTCCAACATTGGACAAGAGTAGTCTAAAAGGTGTTCCAGGTGTGGAAGACACCATAGGTGCCCCTGTTCTCAACACTGCAGAACGCAAAATGCCAAAACCTTCATGTCCAGGCACCCACACCACCACGTCCTCAGGAATGCCCTATTAATAGACTGGAAATTTGCATACATTATTTCACCAATCCCACTAGTGCCGCTCGTATTAAACGAGTACTATCTGATAGAGACATCTATCTGCAGATTCCTTACCTCAGTATATACCAGGCGACATGCTGGATCCAGAAGACTTTTGCTCGAGCAATACCCTTGTGAGCTAGTCGGCCCCAGGTGGTGTTGTCCATACAGGCGTCCTCTCAGTATGCTGACGTCAATTCTTTCCTTTCCTCGTCAGCTAGCATAGATCCCTGAAGAGAGCTACCCTCTGTCACTTTTTGACAAGCTTTTCTCGAAATGTCAATTTTTGGTGTGTAGGTTTTTTCTTCAATGTTGAAGAAGACTTCTGGATTCAAACAGTGCTACGCCTGCTATCGTGCCATGTCGATAACAGATCCACACTTAGTTTGTCTCTGGTGACCACGACTCAAAGTTGTGCTTCGACCGCCAGCCCATGGTTTGGAGGGAGCGGTCCCTAAAGCTGCTTGCGACCTGGCGTTTGACTCTATGCCATTCGCTCCATAGGTCTAGTTCCCAGTTGAGGGCAGTCCTACTTCTCCCACTCTGTCGTCGAGTCGGTCAAGTAGGAGGCATAAGAAGCACAAGAAGTCAAAGCATGCTTCAACATCACCCCGTCTGTCAGCTTATGTGACAGAGGAATCTGAAAGAGACACGTTAGTGATAGATTTCTTACCGTAGAATATCCCCAGGCATCAGACTGTATCCGGAAAGTTTTCGTCAGCAGTACCCCTGCGCGTCGGTAGGCATCGTTGCATGGCTCTGCATACTTGGCTGGCGTTGTATTCGCCGAGATGACGTCATAAGAGCTACTTGGACACGCGTACTGATGTCAGTTCTTTCTTTTCCCGCGCCAGCAAGCACAGATCCGAGAGAGAGCGGTACTCCTAGTTAATATTTAACTTGCTTGTCCAGTACTCTACTTCTGGTGCAGTGGAAATGCCCGGGTTTAAGTCCTGTAGGGACTGCCATCGGAACATGTCAGTGGCGGACACGCATGACGTGTGTCTCTTCTGCTTGGGGCATGCCCATGACCCCCGAGACGTGCCCCGATTGCCGGGCCATGGTGCCGAAAGCTTTGCTGGAGCGTTCCCGAAAGTTGTTGGAGGCCCGGCAATCGGTTCCGCGATGCTCAAGGTCCCGCTCCCGTGGGAGGTCGAGGGACAGGTTGCGGGGCTGACACCACCGTTCGTCGGAATCGGGGACAGGTAAGTCAAAGCGCCATAAGAAGTCGAAGAAGTGTCGTCACTCTTCGTCTTTCCCTCACCGGTCGAGGGACGCAGTGGAGGAGGTGGGTGGTCACTCCCCTGCGGCTCCGATGGAGCCTCCGTTGTTGCCTGCTGCCTGCCCGCCTTTCCCGGGGCCCTACGCGACTCCGAAAGAAATACAGGTATTCCTGTCGACCATGGGCTGTTTATTTGCCCCATTGGGCCCCTCCCGCGTGCCTTCGGGCCCGTTGGGTGGTTCTGCCCCCGTTGTACCGCCATTGGCCCCGGCTACGCGAGCAAGATACCCTGCGGCGCCATTGGCTCCGGCCTCAGCGGCGGTGCCGGGTCCGACGCTGCCTCTGGCGCCATGTTCGATGCCACCTCCAGCGTCGGGGCTGATGCCGTACACGACGCTGTTGCCTACAGGGCCGGACTACGTCAAGCCTGGATTGGTTTATTATCCTCAGATTCCTATTCCAGGTGGGGAGTTTATTCCCTTTCCCCAGGCCCCTCGTCTTTACCGGCTTCTTGAACGGCCGGTGGACGAATGGGAGTACTGGGAGGGTTCTGAGGACCCTCTCACAGCTCAATGTGAGGATGAACCGGAGTGGGAGGGTGATATGGAACGTCCAGGCGATCTGCATTTCTCTCCGCACCCTGGTACACTGTCCCCTTCTTCCGTAGCTACGGAGGAGGTTGGGACATTTTCTGTGGTGTTGCGTAGGGCGGCTGAGGCTCTTAACCTCGAGCTCCCTTCCGTGCCTATCAGGACCAATCTCCTGACTGAGGTGCTGCAGCCGGCGACCTCCTCGGCAGAGCCGCTACTGCCCTTTAAGGACATGCTTACAGACATTCTGTTAAGCACCTGGACCAAGCCTAACACAGGGGTTCCTGTGGATAGGAGTGTGGCACGGCGCCATCGCCCGGTCCCGGGCGACCCCAGTTTTCTCACGCAACACCCAATGCCCGAGAGTCTGGTTGTCCAGGCCTCTGCCTCTCCGAGCGCATTTCCTTCCGCACCTCCGGACAAAGAATCTAAAAAGTTTGGGAAAAAGATTTTCACCTCTACCAGTTCCGGGTTGTGAGCGGTGAATACTGCATGCCTGTTGGGCCGCTATTCTCCTTCTGTGTGGGACACTGTAGCACAGGTGCTGCCTCAGTGCCCAGTGGAAGCTCGAGCGATGCTCTCCCAAGCCATTACCGAGGGGAGAGATGCTGCAAAATTCACTATCCGTTGTGGCCTTGACACAGCCGACTCCCTCGGCAGGGCAATTTCCACAACAGTGGCACTACGCCATTACGCCTGGCTCAAGACAACTGGCTTCTCCGGGGATGCCCAGAACACTTAGTTGGACATGCCCTTTGATGGCACGCGCCTCTTTGGTGACAAAGTGTATAACACTTTGGAACGCTTAAAAGACTCCCGGGCTACAGCCCAGTCCTTGGGTCTTGCCTCCGCGCGCGCTCCGTTGGGGTCTGCCTTTCGCTCCTTTCGAGGTCAGGGACGAGGCGCCCAAACGCATTCCTTTCAGAGCCGCCGGCCTGCACAGCCACAGTCTCAGTGCAGCCTCTGTCGGGGGGCCCATCAGAGTGGGGCATGGGTCCAGCGGACGGGTCAGTCCACCAACGCCCATGCTACCACTGCCTCAAAACCTTCCTAGTCCAGTGTTTCGGGCCCACCAAACGCCAGTGGGCAGCAGGATTCGCTTTCACCTCCCCCACTGGTGCACCATCACTTCGGACAGGTGGGTTCTGCAGTCCGAAGGGGCTACTCCCTCCCTTTCGTGACTTCTCCTCCAGCCATGCCGCCTCAGTACCACCGCATGTCGGGGGATCACTTGCCACTTCTCCAGCAGGACGTTGTGGCCCTCTTGGCCAAGGGGGCCATCGAGCACGTTCCGACACCAGAAGTAGGTCGTGGTTGTTACTCCCAGTACTTCCTGGTTCCAAAGAAGGACAAGGGCCTGCGTCCTATCTTAGACCTCCAGAACGTCAATCGCTTCTTCCGGAAGTTCAAGATGCTCACGCTTGCTCAGGTCTGGTCTGCCCTAGACTCACAAGACTGGATGGTAGCGTTGGACTTGCAGGATGCTTATTTTCATATCCCCATCCTGCCAGCCCACCGGCATTACCTGCGGTTCACGGCAGCCCACGAGCACTTTCAGTTCACTGTGCTCGCTTTCGGCCTTACCAGCGCACCTCGGGTGTTCACGAAAGTGATGGCGGTGGTTGCAGCTCATCTGCGCAGATCAGGGGTCTCAGTCTTCCCCTATCTGGACGACTGGCTGTTGAAGGCGGGCTCGCCCCAGGCAGCCGTCTCCCACCTCCAGACTACGGCCGACCTGCATTTGCTGGGGTTCTCCATCAATGTGCCGAAGTCGCACCTGATTCCCTCTCAGAACCTCCTCTTCATCGGAGCGGTTCTGGACACGGCGCTCTTTCGGGTTTATCCTCTCGAACAGCGAGTCCAGGACATTCGGGCTATGATTCTGATCTTTCAGCCCTTGTCCTGGGTTTCGGTCAGGACGACCTTGAGGCTGCTGGGACTCATGGCCTCCTGCATCCTGCTAACCAACCATGCCAGATGGCATATGCGGGCTCTGCAGTGGGACCTGAAGTTCCAGTGGACGCAGCATCAGAGGAACCTCTCCGACTACGTCCAGATCTCGGAGAGCACTGCACAGGACTTGCAGTAGTGGCTCACGAAACAGCATTGGGTCAGCGGCAGATCCCTCTCCCTTCCCCAACTGGAGCACACAGTGGTGACGGATGCGTCCCTCTTGGGATGGGGCAGCCACATGGGAGAGGCGGAGATCAGAGGCCTCTGGTCTCCGGTGGAGTCCAAGCTCCATATCAATCTTTTGGATCTCAGGGCGATCCTACTTGCACTGAAAGCATTCCTTCCCTCTGTCAAGGGGAGGGTAGTGCAGGTGTTCACAGACAACGCCACCGCCATGTGGTATTGCAACAAACAAGGTGGGGTGGGGTCGTTGACCCTATGTCAGGAGGCTCTGCGCCTCTGGACATGGCTGGAACGTCAAGGAATTTCCTTGACGGTTCAACACCTGGCAGGTTTGTTCAATGCCAGGGCGGACGAACTCAGCCGCCGGTGCCTGATGGATCACAAATGGCATCTTCACTCGGAAGTGGCACACGGTCACTTTCAGCAGTGGGGAGAACCTTGGTTAGATCTATTCACCACCAAAGAGAACACGCAATGTCAGCAATTCTGTACGTTGCAGTTTCCAAGGCGCCACTCGCTCGGAGACGCTTTTCGTCGCGAGTGGAGTTGCGGTCTGTTGTACACCTTTCCACCTATACCACTTCTGCCCAGAGTGCTGAAGAAGATCAGATGCAACCGGGCCCAAGTCATTCTTGTGGCACCGGACTGGGCTCGAAGAGTTTGGTATCCCGAGCTACTCAGTATGAGCGTGGATCCCCCAATACAACTGCTTCTTCGGGAGGATCTCTGTCGCAGCAACAGGGGACGGTCCGCCACACAAACTTGTCCAGCCTCCACCTCCTTGCGTGGAGATTGAGCGGCGACAGTTGGTTCCATTTGACTTGCCTCCTGAGGTCTGTAATGTGATTCTGGCAGCCAGGCGTCCCTAAACTAAATCTGTGTACGCCTGTCGGTGGAACAAGTTTGTGGCATGGTGCACAGCGAAAGCTGTAGATCCCCTTTCTGACCCTCTTTCTGAGGTCCTATTGTTCCTTCTCTCTTTGGCCCAGCAGGGCTCTGCTCTGGGCACTCTCCAGGGCTACCTTTCTGCTCTTTCAGACTTTCTCAGGCTGCCTGATCAGCCCTCTCTTTTCAAGTCCATTGTTGTCACTAGATTTCTCAAAGGCATTACTCACCTTTTCCCTCCTATTCTTTTTGTGATGCCTCAGTGGGACTTGAACCTGGTTCTCACATACTTAATGTGCGCTCCTTTTGAGCCTCTTCATAACTGTCTTTTGCGGTTATTAACTTTGAAAACTGTCTTTCTGGTGGCCATCACCTCCGCTAGGCGTGTGAGTGAGCCTCAGGCTCTTTCATGTAAACCTCCTTTCCTGGCGATTCATCCGGACAAGGTTGTGCTTCGACCACGTCCCTCCTTTCTGCCAAAAGTAGTCACTGCCTTTCATCTCGGGCAGAATGTCATTCTGACCCATTTCTTTCTGCCTCTGCACCCTGCAAGAGATGAAGAAAGGCTCCACCGTCTGGACCCAAAACGTGTGCTTTCATTCTATCTCAACCACACACAGCAGTTGGCTACGTGGGCACGAAGAAGGGCCGAGCTGTGCACAAGCTAACTATCTCCTGATGGGTTGTCTTGTGTATTAAAGCCTATTATTCTCTGGCTAAAAAGGAACCTCTAGTAGGGCTGCGCACCCATTCTACCAGGGCCACAGCAGCTACTACATCATTGGGATGCGGTGTCCCCCTGCAAGATATCTGTCAGGCATCCTCGTGGGCCTCACTGCATACTTTCACTAAGCACTATTGCCTTGACAGTCAAGTCCGGAGAGACGGCTTCTTTGGCCGAACGGTTCTCCGTGACTTTCTGGTGTGATTTCACTTCGCAGACCCTCCACCGGGGTTGGTATTGCTTGGGTATATATTCTAAGGTAAGGAATCTATCACTAACTTGTCTCTTTCAGATGCACAAGTTACTTACTTTTGTAACAATATATCTGTAAGAGACATTAGTTAATGATAGATTCCTTACCGCCCGCCCATTCTTCCCGTTCTGCGAACTGTTCTCTAGGGTTCCGGTCATCACTTTCAGGGCCCTAGTTTTATTGCACCAGTAGTCGGTCTATGGCATGGCTCTACGTTCCTGGCACGGAACTGACGTCCGCACGCATGGGTGCCTTTTAGTAGCTCCCATGATGTCATCTCGGCGAATAATGCCAGCGACGAATGCGGAGTCGCACGACGACTCCTACCGACGCGCACGGGTACTTCTGACGAAAACTTTCCGGATCCAGTCTGACGCCTGGGGATATTCTAAGGTATGGAATCTGTCACTAACTAATGTCTCTTACAGATATATCGTTACACAAGTAGGGGCTCTATTGGGTTCCACGACGGCTGCTCTGCCACCAATGCTGCCGAATGCATCCAGTAGCGGATCTGGACCGGCACCGGTCGTTCCCCTGCGACCTTCCCCGATACCAGCCGAGACTTCTAGCGCCTCCTAGCTGCGCCAGACCCATTTTCATCCTCGATGACCCAGAGCTGGATCGGTGCCTATCAATGCAGATTCTGGCACCCTTGGGTCCTCGGTGAATTCTTAAGCTTTATTTTGAGGGGCTAGGAATGGAGGAAGATTGGGGTGGTCACTGGACCCAGTACGAGACCAGCCTGAGCACAAAATGGACTGGTATGAGGAATTGGGTGAGGCCAGTGGCCTTAATACCCCGCCAGATTCTGGCCTCCTTTCTCCCCCTACCGTGGCTAAGGAGGAGGGAGCTTCATATGTATTGGTGGTGAGAAGGGCAGCCCTGAGCCTTCAGCTCCCTTCCTGTGGAAGTGAAGACAAACATCGTAACAGAGGTCCTGCAGCCAGATGTCTACTCCTCTTAACCGCTCATGCCTTTCAACGAAGCCTTGACTGATGTCCTTCTGGGAGCCTAGCTCCAGGTCAGCACGGGGTCCCTGTGAATAGGACGGTTGCCCGCCGTCATCCCCCTGCTCCGGGCGACCCGAAATTCATCACCAACCACCCTACTCTGAGAGTTTGGTGGTCAAGGCCTCTACCTCACAGGGTTCGTTTCTCTCCCATCCCCATATAGGGAATCTAAGAGGCTGGATAGTTGGGGCAAGAAGATTTTTTTTCTTCATCTAGCCTTGCATTGCGGCCGAAGAACCCTGCATGCCTATTGGGCCATTACGCCCACTCCTTGTGGGAAACGGTTGCGCAGGTGCTGCCATCGGTCCCGGAGGAGGCCCGGGCCATTCTCTCCCAAGCGGTATCAGACGGGAGAGATGTGTCAAAGTTCACTAGTTTTTGTGGGCTTAACACCACCTACTCACTGGGCAGAGTGTCATTGATGATGGCTGTTTGACACCTCGCCTGGCTCAGAACTTCTGGCATTTCTGGGGTTGTCCAGGATTTCCTTATTGACATGCCCTTTGATGCCACCCGTCTCTTCGGAGACCAAGTAGATCTTGCCGTGGAGAGCTTTAAGGACTTGCGGGCTATGGCCAAGTCCTTGGGCCTCTCAGTTCCCACCTGTCCCAATCTGCTTTTCGCCCCTTTCGTAGCCACGGAAGGGGCTTTCAGCCACACCAGCCATATCCCACCCACAAGACTGCACAAGTTCAGCAACCTCTGTACGCCCATGGGCACGGCTCTTTTCGACCCTGTGGGTCAGGCAGCCAGAGGTGCAGTCAGTCCACTTCTCCCCTTGCAGCCTCTAATCCTTCCTAGTCCGGCCCTTCAAGATCATGGGCGGACAGTTGGTGGCAGGATCAGCCATCACCTACACCACTGGCAAAACATAACATCGGACAAGTGGGTTCTTCAGATAGTCTGAAGGGGCTACTCCGTCCCCTTCTAGACTACCTCCCCAACCATGCCTCCGACTTACAACCGGCTGACAGTGGACCACCTGAACTTCCTTCTGAAGGAAGTCAGGACTCTCTTAGCTAAGGGAGCCATAGATTGGGTTCCGGCACCAGAAAGAGGCTGTGTTGCTATTCCCGCTACTTTCTGGCCCTGAAAAAGCACAAGGGCATTCGTCCTATTCTAGATCGGCAAGCTCTCATCTACTTCCTCAAAAAGAAAAACTTGAGAATGCTCACTCTGGTCTTGTCTGACCTAGACCCCGGAGACTGAATGGTAGTGTTTGACTTGCAGGATACCTATTTTCACATTCCGCGTGCGCTATCAGTTCACAGTGCTTCCTTTTGGCCTCACCAGTGCCCCTCAGGATTTTCACCAAGGTGATGGCAGTGGTCGCAGCTCATGTGCGCAGATCAAGGGTGCCAGTCTTCCCCTATCTCGACGACCTGCTGTTGAAGGCGATCTCGTCCCAGACTGTCCTCTCCCATCTCCAGACTACGGTGAACCTCCTGCATTCGCTGGGGTTCTCTATCAACGTGCCGAAGTCACACTTGACTCCCTCTGAGATGCTCCCTTTCCTCGGAGCTGTTCTGGACACAGTGTAGTTTTATGCCTATCCTCTTGAGCGGCGAGTCAAGGATATTCAGGCTATGATACCAATGTTTCACCCTCTGTCCTTGATTTCATTGAGAATTACAGAGGCTGCTGGGCCTCATGGCCTACTGCATCCTGCTAGTGACACAAGCCAGATAGCATATGCAACCTCTGCAGTGGGACCTAAAATCCCAGTGGATGCAGCATCAGAGGAATCTCGCCGACTTGATGCAGATTTCAGAGGGAACTGCACAGGATCTGCAGTGGTGGCTGATAATCCATTATTGGGTCCGAAGCAGGCCCCTCTCCCTTCCCCAACCAGATCACATATTAGTGTTATATGCATCACTCCTGGGATCGGGCAGTCATCTGGGAGAGGTGGAGATCAGAGGACTCTGGTCTCCGGCAGAATCTGGACTCCACATCAACTTCCTGGAGCTCCAAGCGATTCACTTGGCATTGAAAGGTTTTCTCCCTTTCATCAAGGGAAATCTGGTTCAGCGGTTCATGGACAACACCACTGCCATGTGGTATTTAAACAAAAAGGACAGATGGGGTCCTGGACCCTTTGTCAAGAGGCCCTGCATCACTGGACATGGCTGGGACAGCAGGGTATATCACTGGTGGTTTAACACCTGGCAGGTTCCCTGAACACCAGGGTAGACTAACACGATGCCTAGCGGATCCCGAATGGCATTTTTATCCGGAGGGGGTGCAAGGTCTCTTTCAGAGGTGGGGAGAGCCTTGTTTAGATCTGTTTGCCTCCGCCAAAAATGCCCAATGTCAGCAGTTTTGCACGTTGAGGTTTCCAAGGCGGCATTCGCTCGGCGACGCTTTTCGTTTCGAGCTCAGGCCTCCTGTACACCTTTCAGCCAATACCACTCCTGCCCAGAATGATCAAGAAGATCAGGACTGACCGGGCCCAAGTCATTCATGTGGGTCCGGACTGGGCACAGAGAGTCTGGTATCCTGAGCTTCTCCAACTGAGCATCAATCCTCCGATCAGGCTGCCCCTTAGGGAAGATCTTCTGTCGCAGCTGAGGAGAGGGTCCTCCATTAGAACCTGTCAACTCTACGCTGTCTTGCGTGGAGATTTAGTGGCAGCAGTAGACAGCATTTATCCTTCTTCTCCAAGTCTGTGATGTGATTTTGGCAGCCAGACGTCCCGCTACCTGAGATCGTGTAGCTTTCCAGTGGCAGTAATTTGTGAAAAATTGTGCAGAAAGTTCTTTTGACCCTCTTTCTGCTTCGCTTTCTCAAGTCCTCTTATACTGGGCCCATGCCCGGCAGGGCTCTACACTGGGCATTCTTAAAGGGTACCTTTCAGGCTTCGCTGCCTTTTTTGGGGCTGCCAGACCAACTCTCATTATTTAAATCCCCTATTGTACACAGATTTCTTAAGGGGCTTGTACATATGTTCCCACCTGCCCCAAGCATCATGCCTCAGTGGGACCTTAATTTGGTTCTCACCTTCCTGATGTGCGTTCCATTCGAACCGCTGCACAACTGCCCCCTCCGGCTTCTTTCCATCTAAACAGCCTTTTTAATGGCCATAACTTCTGCCAAGAGGGTGAGCGAATTGCAGGCTCTGTCATCTAAGCCTCCTTACCTGACCATCTTCCCTGATAAGCTGGTGCTTCGCACTAGGACCTCTTTCTTACCGAAAGTGGTAACACCATTCCACTTGGGACAGTCAGTCACCTTGCTGACTTTTTATGTTCCTCCGCACCCCTTCAAAGAGGAGGAGCGACTCTGCCGTCTTGACAAAAAATAGCGGGGTCTTTCTACCGTGAAAGCACTAAAGAGTTCCTGGTGGGTGACCAATTCTTCATGTGGTACATTGGATAAAAAAAAAGGTTTTGCACTGCAGAAGACGACTATATTGCGATGGATCATCCTCTGCATCAAAATTTGCTATGCTCTGGCCAAGAAACAGCCTCCTGAAGGCATAAGAACTCATTCCATCAGAGCTAAGGCTGCAACCACAGCGTTGCAACATTGTGTTTCAGTCCTTGACATCTGTCAGGCAGCAACGTGGACGTTACTACACAGTTCACTAAGCACTACTGCCTGGACAGTCAAGTCCACAGGGATGGCCGTTTTGGCCACTCTGTCTTGCAGGACTTCCTGGTTTAAACTTGTCCGCAGTCCCTTCTCCGGCGATGGTATTGCTTGCGTATTAATTCTAAGGTAAGGAATCTGCAGCTAGATGTCTCTATCAGATGGACAAGTTACTTACCTTCGGTGATGCCTTATCTGGTAGAGACAATCTAGCTGCAGATTCCTCATTGACCCAACTATTCTCCCCGCTCTGCGGTGCACTTCATGGCATTGCCCTCCTTTCATGAAAAGTAACTGACGTCAGCGCACCGAGGTGGCATCTATATAGGTGACACGGACGTCACTCCCGGCGCAGATGACAACACACAGAGCCGACCGACTCCACCTACCGGCACACAAGGGTATTGCACAAGCAAAAAATATCCGGATGCAGCATGACACTTGGGATATTCTAAGGTAAGGAAACTGCGGCTACATATTGTCTCGATAATGCCTGATAAGGCGTTGCAGAAGGTAGGTTTTCCCCAGTAGTCACACATGCGGATTGCCTCCCAATGGGCAAGTAAAATGTGGTTTTCAGATCTAATAGAGATATCAGTGGAAACAAGCATTGCCAGTCTCACATTACCAGCTTTCCATGCAGAAGAGGAAAGTTCTCCACCCTGAACCAAACACCCTGAGCTTCAAAGCATGGCTTCTGACCATAGAATTCAGACATTTAGATCTGTAGCGAGCTATGAAAGTCCTAAGGGAAGGGTTAGGGGCAGATACAAGAAAATGCTACACCTCCAAATGGGAACGGTAAGTGAGGTGGTGCCAAAGGTCTGACCTGTTCCAAAACAGGGACAGGACACCACAGTCAACTCCTCTACTGGATAACAAACTGATCTATGCCTCGCTTAAGCATTACATGACCGCAATAGTGGCCAACACAAGGTTTCACATGGGCAGAATTTTTTTTAAACAACATTGGTGGTCAAAAGCTTCGTAGAAGGGGCTAAGAGAATAGCCTCACAAAAAAGTGCACTAACACCTATGTGGAACCTAAACGTAGTACTAACACAACTGATGATAGACTCCTTTGAACCACTCTGCAGAACAAAACTTTAATTTGTCATGCTGAAAACAGCCTTCCTAATTGCAATGACATTACTACACAAAATAAATTAATTACAGGCGTTTACCACCCCAGAACCATAAATTATACATACACAAGGTCAGGCTATTCATGAGAAGCAACCCGTGTTTTCTACCAAAGTTCAATTCACAGTATCACATTTCCCAAACTATCCAGATACCGAGTGTCTTCCAGGATTCACACTCAAGTTGAAAGAACCTCGCACACCCTGGATGTACATAGGGCAGTGGTGTCCTACCTAGATAGAACAAAAGCAATCAGGAAAGGAAGCCTGTTCTTTGTATCCTTTGCTGACTAAAATAGGGGAGGCGGAGTGAGCTAAAGAATGATGGTGGATTAAACCCAGATCAGTTGACTGGAGGGGAGTGCTTGCAAAGTTCAACACTCCGTCCATCATACCCTTTGGTTTTGCTTTGTTCGCCCTAAGTTGGCAGGGTATGCTCAGACGTGGGTCCTTTGCTCACTTTGCCACTGGATTCAAGCTAGCCTGGCTGATTAGCTAGAAACCGGTCCCAGGATGCTTGTTTCCGGTCAAGGGAAAACATGGCTTGGCAGTTCGGGCTGGACAGTTCCCATTAGGCACAGGGTCAGACTGATTTGCATATGGCCATGTCTGAACTGGGGTGGCGGAGTGAGCTAAAGAATGATGATGGATTAAACCCAGATCAGTTGACTGGGGGTGATTGCTTGCAATGTTCAACACTCCGTCCATCATCCCCTTTGGTTTTGCTTTGTTCGCCCTAAGTTGGCAGGGTATGCCCAGACGTGGGTCCCTTGCTCACTTTACCACTGGATTCAAGCTAGCCTTGCTGATGACGGCTGATTAGCTAGAGACCGGTCCCAGGATGCTTGTTTCCTGTCCAGGGAAGACATGGCTTTGCAGTTCGGGCTGTACTGTTCCCATGAGGCACAGGGTCAGACTGATTTGCATATGGCCATGTCTGAACTGGGGTGGCGGAGTGAGCTAAAGAATGATGATGGATTAACCCCAGATCAGTTGACTGGGGGTGATTGCTTGCAATGTTCAACACTCCGTCCATAATCCCCTTTGGTTTTTCTAAAATAGGGGAGTACCAGTAACTAAAGGTACCATCACAAGATGGATTGCTCAGACAAAACAAAAATGTCACAAGGAGATATATGTATGGCAGCAGCCTGGTTGTAGGAAAGTGTATTACTACGTGGTGTCGTTGTGAAACCTCACTATGTAATAACATCACGATCTTCCCTTACCCCAGTCCTGGTTAGCTGTGGTACAGAGCAGTCAGGTTTAATCGAAGGAACAAGTGTAAAGCATTTAGAAGTACCAAAACAACAGGTAAGTAAGCAACACAGTAAATTAAAAGTCAAACCCCAAAAATAGAGTGCATTTTTATTTAAAAATAGACACCAATACAACAAGAATCTATTGAGGCAAAGCGGAGACATGATTTTTCAAAGTCAACTAAATTCTTTGTAAAAGATTAAATAAATTGGAATTGATTTAAGTTCTTAACCAGTTGTCTAGTAGGGCTACCTATCTTAGCTTGAACAAGCCACAACATGGTAGGGGTCAGTTACAAGGACCACTTAGGTCCAGAGGGAGAGTTACCGCTTGCTTCCATTAGTCGTAGGGTCCTTAGTGTATTTTCCTTCTTAGCAAGGCTATGCCAAGAAGTGGTCCTGATGCTGGGGATGCTGAAGAGCGAGAAGAGATATGGTGAGTTTTCTTGGGGCCACCTTGTGGTCCACAAACTTCAGGGGAGGTCTCCAGTCAATCTCCCATGATGCATCAAGGGAATTCATCACAGGTCCAATTGCCACTGTTAGGTTTCTTTAACAAATCCTTTAGCACAGAGCAGCCAGGCTCAATCAAAGGAACAACTGTAAGCATTTACAAGTACCAAAACAGTTAATAAGTAAAAAGCAATACTCAATAAAATCCAACACCAATTTAAAAAAATAGATTTTTTTTTATCTTTAGACAGATACAAAAATGACTAAAATCTATTGAGTGTAACAGGAGACAAGCTTTTTCAAATTAGAGATAAATCACTGTAGTTCAGTCCTTAAAATGCAATAAATCGTTGTAAGTAGCTGGATAACCCAGGAACCAGGATACCTACACCAGGGAGCCCAGGTGCACAGGAATGAAGTGGTGTCGGAACCACCCGTAGACGTCCATGGAGGTTTGTGAAAGATCAGCAGCTACAGAGTCTCCTGGACTAGGAAGGTGGAACCAGGACGTGGAATCAAGACGAGAAGAACTTGAAAGCAGAGAGGACAGAGTCCAAACCACCCAGAGGTGACCAGGAGGCACAGCAGCACAATACCAACCCTTGTCTGAGGTCCTTGCTGTAGTACGGTGAGGTTGGAGCAGCAACTATGGAGACCAGGTGACGATACAGGTGCCTTCCACGAGCTGTCCCACGGTGGTTGATGAGTGCAGGAAGATCAGTGGCCGGCAGGACCACCAACAAGCCTTGGTAAACGCAAACAGCGGTCGTGGGAGAAGATGCTGTGCTGCAGACCAGCAAGGTCTGTAGAACTAACCTAGCAAGGGTAAGACAGGGCCAGCCATCAGCTCACAGGAATGCCAGTAGAAATCAATGGCGCCCCCCTCGAGAACCCTCTGGCAGCAGGCATAGGGAGTCGCAGGGAAGCCTTAACTGCACGCAGGAGATGAAGGCCCAGAATGCAGAGGGGGCAAGCAGAACATCATTCTTAGAGCTGTGCAACGTTGGGGCTTCATGGAGCTTGAAGATCTTTCTTGAAGAGAGCCAACAAGCCTTGGTAACGGCAAACAGACAAGGTGCACCGGGTGGCGATTCATGTCAGCTGGAGAGGGATTATAGTTGCCCAAGTTGCAAGGAAGACTAGTCAGGCCTTTGGAGAACCAACAAACCATCACCTGTGTTGCGTGGGACAACAGGATCAGCAAAACGGTTGTCGATTTAGAGGTGTCTGCAGATGTAGTGAAGTGACTCTTTCAATCCAAGGGATATTCCTTCTGGGTGGGAATGCTGGCTGAGTCCTTGGGGACTCAGAGGATGCACGTCCACGGAGTTGCAGAACGTCAACTAGCACAGGGATGAAGGTGCAGCAGGAATCTTCCCACCGGAGCAGTCGTTTCTTTGGTCCTGGCTCGAAGAACAGCAGAGTTCCAGTGTCCACCAACAGAAGAGTCTTTTGGCAATTTTTAGATGACTGGGGTCGGATCTTGAAGTTGTCAGGATGCATCTAAGAACTCACCCTCAGGGAAGCTCTTAATTAAGCCAAAAAATGGGAAGGACCTCTTCTCTGGTGACCCATCTATCAGAGGGGGTCAGGGATGCTATTCAGCTGTCCTAGCCAGTCAGATGCTCCTAGGGGCCAAGATTCAACATGGCAAAATCAAGTGGCCACTAGGAGGAGCTCTGGGCACCTCCCTAGGGCGGAGCTGAACAGGGGATTGGACACTCCCCAGCTATTATGTGGTTGGACATCTCAACTTGCAGTGTCCACTACATATCTTATAATGGCTGTCCCGCACTTCCGAAGCCCAGAGAGTCTTGGGTTTTTAGGGGTACCTCTGCTTGTGCATGGGTACACACACACTTAGAACCATGAATCCTACCCTTGGACTGAAAGGCCTACCTTAGGGGTGACTTATAGGTTAAAAGTGCAATAACCGGGATAAAAGGAAAACCTTCTAGCCAAGGTGAAAGGTGCAAGCACCATTTCACGCAGACTGCAATGGCAGTTCTGCAGACACAGTTTGCATGGGCTCTCATGGGTGACATAATGCATGCTGCAGCCCATGGGAGAGCCCTGGTGTACCAATGCTCTGGGTACCACAGTACCATATATTAGGGACTTATGATGGTACCCCAGTATGGCAATTGTGGAGTGTACAAAGTACTTACCAGAGAATTTAGAGGACAGAGCACTGCCACTGGGGTCCTGGTTAGCAGGATCCCAGTGAACTACAGTCAAAGCACACTGACACCAGGCAAAAAGTGGAGGTATCAATGCCAGAAAGATCCTACTTTCCTATAGGATCCTCGATGATGCAGGACCTTGTGTTGCAGCTTCACTGCTCTTCGGAACTGACACCTCGGCTGCACGACGCATCCTTGGTGCGGGACCTCGCAGTGCTCCCTAACCCAGGATCTAAAGGTACTCTTGTTCCATGACCTTACTGGGTCCCTGTAGCCAGCCCGGGCTCCATCGTGGTCAGCCTGAACTTGTGACTTTGTCCTGATCCAGCATGACCAGATATCCACAGTTGGTGCTTTGTGGGGCTATGTTTTACTGAACTCTAAACTTGCCTATCTTTGGTTCTACTGATTGGATTTTTGTCGTTTTGGTCTTGTTTTATGTTTTAAAATATACTCTATTATTCTCAATTGGTGTGGTATTCATGTTTGTGTTTTCCCTTTATTACTGTTTGAAGTGATGCATAAATATTGTATACATTACAGACAAGTTAAGCCGACTGCTCTGTGCAAAGCTACTAGAGGATTGAGCACACGTTATTCTGGGGTTTGCTTGTGCCTCACCCAGATAAGGATTGTAGTTGCTGCTTGAGTAGGGTTTCACTTCCCAGTATCCCAATTTCTTGGACGCGGGTCAAGACTGATTTGCATATGGCTGGGATAAAACTGAGGTGGCATGGTGGTCCAAAATGCTTTGCGGCCCGAGCAATTGCCAGTGGCTGAGATTCATTCCATCCAACATCTTGTTTCTTTTGCATAAACAAAGGAGTGGGCAGGCTAAGCTGTGACCCACATTTGTCTCTTTGAAGCTGGGTCATCTGTGGCCACCACCTAGGAGGAATCCTGCTATAGAGATCACACCTCCTCCCAGCAGCAGTTCTTTTTGTTCCTGTTCCTGGGAGCGCTTCAAACTTCTTAGCATGGGGGCAGTCTGTTGTCACTAGTGACCAGGGCCGGACTGGCCAGAGTGGGCACCGGGCAATCCCCCGGTGCGCCGCACGGGTGGGGGCCGTTTTTGTTACAGGGCCGATTTTGCAGCATAGCTGGACAATCGGCCCTGTAACAAAATCGGCCAAAAACCGGCATTGGCAAAGAGCTCGGTGGCACCCCGCCCCTCCCCCTGTGGGGGGTGGGGGGCGGCCGAGCACTTTGCCAGGGCCGGTTGTGGCTCCCAGTCCAGCCCTGCTAGTGACAACTGCTGTAGACCGTTAGAAAGGGCTGACAGATGTTTCGTCACCTTCCTATTAATATTTACCTTAAATCTTCCAATGAGTCGGGTTTAATGTAACCTTAATTGGATACCTTGGAGTAATATATTTGGTGGTTCCAAATGGAAGTTATCACGTAGCACAGTGCCTAATGTAACTCAATGTTTGCTAATGGTGCCACCAGCCTTCTTCCACTGAAAACTGTCATTTCAAGTTTTCATTGTCGAGGCATATCAAACATAAGAGGAACATGCCCTTCTTTTAAATATCTAGCATCCTGCCTTGTAGTGAACCGATGTCTTCCCCAGGGATGACTTATTAATATTAAAAAGGAAAGTTTTCACTGGGCAACAGGATTTATTTTGCCGTGTTGTGTTGTCAGTTTGGGAGCTGCCCGACTAGGCTGTAGTGGCAGGCTTAGAGCCGTGTTTTCACCATGTCACTGGAGTGGTGGCTGCAGTCCACTAGTGACATTACATTTTTAGCCTTGGGTACCTCTTGTACCTTATACTAGGAACTTATTGGTAAGTTAAATATGGCAATCAGGTATTAGCCGATTGGGGCCACCAGACTGCCCGTATAGCCATATGCCTGAATTGTGCACTGTTGATGCCCAGTTGACCCTACACTATGCCAATTTTACAGTCCTGGGAGATTTTAATCTACATGTAATGATCCTAGCTGCCCCCAGGCTTCACATTTAATATCGACACTTAAAGGTTTTAACCTCACTCAGTTTGTAACCTCACCTACCCATTGAGCTGGCTACATATTAGACATTTTCTCAAACATCCAAGTTATGAGAGCAGAGGATCCTCTTCACATGTTATGGACGGACACCTTCCTTGTCCCTTTCACTCTTAGTTTTGATGCTAAGCAACCTATAAGTGAAAAACTAACAGAATTAAAGAGTAACTGGAGAAAGGTCACTGAAGATACCCTGGGGTCAGCCCTGCAAGCAGCTGTGCCACGACTGTCAGGCAATCCGACAGTCAATATTCTAGTTTTAACCCCTGGATCACGACTGCTTTAAATATAGTTGCACCGTTAAGGTCAGTTACTACTTCCAGAGCCACACATTCGTCCTCTTGGTTCTCAGTTGAACTTAAGAGTGGAAAAGAGCAGCTGTAGGAGGTTAGAGCGCTGCTGGAGAAAATCCTACAATCCCGAAGAAAAAAGTGCCTATAAGGAGGCCTTGAAGAAATTCCACAAACTGTTGAGGTTTAAGAGGAGGGAACATTTTGTTAGACACATAGAGAGTTCTGAAAACTCCGCTAAGGAACTTTTTAAGATTGTAAAATCCTTCACCAAACCGGCAGCGATGGATAGTACTATCTATCCCTCCCATACCCTGTGCACGAGTCTGGCAGATTTTTTTGAAGAAAAAGTCCAAAAACTGTATTCCTCGTTTCCGGCTGAGACCGGGGCCGCTGCCATTAATCCTCATATAGCTACCTCCAAAACCCTTATTTCTTTTTCGGAATTCCTTACAATAACAGCTAAGTAGTCTTTGGCTGAACTTCTAAAATGCAAGTCGAGCTCTCCAGGGGACCCTTGCCCTTCTCAGTTTTTTAGATCAATAGCCCCCTTGCTAAATCCTGTATTGAACCAAATCTGGAACTCCTTGCTTAAAACTGGCAATTTTCCAACCATATGGAAACAGGCGTTTTTATTACAATTGCTGAAGAAACCTAATGATGACCCTGAGGTGCTAAGCAATTTCTAACCTGTCTCCCTTCTGTCTGCACCTGCACAAAATATAGAGAAATTGGCTCAGCAACAACTAGCTGACTTTGTTGAAGCTAATGGCCACCTACACGACTCTCAATCAGGCTTCCGGTCTGGTTACAGTACGGAGACAGCTTTGGTTGAAGTGACCGATTCAGTGAGAATGACTGTTGATTGTGGTGCATCTACCATGATATTTCTGTTACACCTATCAGCAGCGTTCGATATGGTCGCACACCCAATCCTGCTAGAAAGATGTAGTCATCTTGGTGTTTGGGGAGAGACACTTTCCTGGATCCGGTCCTATCTTGAAGACCGCTCCCAACGGGTTTTTCATCGTCCTCTTTCTTCCTCATTAAAACCACTATGCTGGCTGAGTCCTTGGGGACTCAGAGGATGCACGTCCACGGAGTTGCAGAACGTCAACTAGCACAGGGATGAAGGTGCAGCAGGAATCTTCCCACCGGAGCAGTCGTTTCTTTGGTCCTGGCTCGAAGAACAGCAGAGTTCCAGTGTCCACCAACAGAAGAGTCTTTTGGCAATTTTTAGATGACTGGGGTCGGATCTTGAAGTTGTCAGGATGCATCTAAGAACTCACCCTCAGGGAAGCTCTTAATTAAGCCAAAAAACTGGGAAGGACCTCTTCTCTGGTGACCCATCTATCAGAGGGGGTCAGGGATGCTATTCAGCTGTCCTAGCCAGTCAGATGCTCCTAGGGGCCAAGATTCAACATGGCAAAATCAAGTGGCCACTAGGAGGAGCTCTGGGCACCTCCCTAGGGCGGAGCTGGACAGGGGGATTGGACACTCCCCAGCTATTATGTGGTTGGACATCTCAACTTGCAGTGTCCACTACATATCTTATAATGGCTGTCCCGCACTTCCGAAGCCCAGAGAGTCTTGGGTTTTTAGGGGTACCTCTGCTTGTGCATGGGTACACACACACTTAGAACCATGAATCCTACCCTTGGACCGAAAGGCCTACCTTAGGGGTGACTTATAGGTTAAAAGTGCAATAACCGGGATAAATGGAAAACCTTCTAGCCAAGGTGAAAGGTGCAAGCACCATTTCACGCAGACTGCAATGGCAGTTCTGCAGACACAGTTTGCATGGGCTCTCATGGGTGACATAATGCATGCTGCAGCCCATGGGAGAGCCCTGGTGTACCAATGCTCTGGGTACCACAGTACCATATATTAGGGACTTATGATGGTACCCCAGTATGGCAATTGTGGAGTGTACAAAGTACTTACCAGAGAATTTAGAGGACAGAGCACTGCCACTGGGGTCCTGGTTAGCAGGATCCCAGTGAACTACAGTCAAAGCACACTGACACCAGGCAAAAAGTGGAGGTATCAATGCCAGAAAGATCCTACTTTCCTATAGGATCCTCGATGATGCAGGACCTTGTGTTGCAGCTTCACTGCTCTTCGGAACTGACACCTCGGCTGCACGACGCATCCTTGGTGCGGGACCTCGCAGTGCTCCCTAACCCAGGATCTAAAGGTACTCTTGTTCCATGACCTTACTGGGTCCCTGTAGCCAGCCCGGGCTCCATCGTGGTCAGCCTGAACTTGTGACTTTGTCCTGATCCAGCATGACCAGATATCCACAGTTGGTGCTTTGTGGGGCTATGTTTTACTGAACTCTAAACTTGCCTATCTTTGGTTCTACTGATTGGATTTTTGTCGTTTTGGTCTTGTTTTATGTTTTAAAATATACTCTATTATTCTCAATTGGTGTGGTATTCATGTTTGTGTTTTCCCTTTATTACTGTTTGAAGTGATGCATAAATATTTTATACATTACAGACAAGTTAAGCCGACTGCTCTGTGCAAAGCTACTAGAGGATTGAGCACACGTTATTCTGGGGTTTGCTTGTGCCTCACCCAGATAAGGATTGTAGTTGCTGCTTGAGTAGGGTTTCACTTCCCAGTATCCCAATTTCTTGGACGCGGGTCAAGACTGATTTGCATATGGCTGGGATAAAACTGAGGTGGCATGGTGGTCCAAAATGCTTTGCGGCCCGAGCAATTGCCAGTGGCTGAGATTCATTCCATCCAACATCTTGTTTCTTTTGCATAAACAAAGGAGTGGGCAGGCTAAGCTGTGACCCACATTTGTCTCTTTGAAGCTGGGTCATCTGTGGCCACCACCTAGGAGGAATCCTGCTATAGAGATCACACCTCCTCCCAGCAGCAGTTCTTTTTGTTCCTGTTCCTGGGAGCGCTTCAAACTTCTTAGCATGGGGGCAGTCTGTTGTCACTAGTGACCAGGGCCGGACTGGCCAGAGTGGGCACCGGGCAATCCCCCGGTGCGCCGCACGGGTGGGGGCCGTTTTTGTTACAGGGCCGATTTTGCAGCATAGCTGGACAATCGGCCCTGTAACAAAATCGGCCAAAAACCGGCATTGGCAAAGAGCTCGGTGGCACCCCGCCCCTCCCCCCGTGGGGGGTGGGGGGCGGCCGAGCACTTTGCCAGGGCCGGTTGTGGCTCCCAGTCCAGCCCTGCTAGTGACAACTGCTGTAGACCGTTAGAAAGGGCTGACAGATGTTTCGTCACCTTCCTATTAATATTTCCCTTAATTCTTCCAATGAGTCGGGTTTAATGTAACCTTAATTGGATACCTTGGAGTAATATATTTGGTGGTTCCAAATGGAAGTTATCACGTAGCACAGTGCCTAGCGTAACTCAATGTTTGCTAATGGTGCCACCAGCCTTCTTCCACTGAAAACTGTCATTTCAAGTTTTCATTGTCGAGGCATATCAAACATAAGAGGAACATGCCCTTCTTTTAAATATCTAGCATCCTGCCTTGTAGTGAACCGATGTCTTCCCCAGGGATGACTTATTAATATTAAAAAGGAAAGTTTTCACTGGGCAACAGGATTTATTTTGCCGTGTTGTGTTGTCAGTTTGGGAGCTGCCCGACTAGGCTGTAGTGGCAGGCTTAGAGCCGTGTTTTCACCATGTCACTGGAGTGGTGGCTGCAGTCCACTAGTGACATTACATTTTTAGCCTTGGGTACCTCTTGTACCTTATACTAGGAACTTATTGGTAAGTTAAATATGGCAATCAGGTATTAGCCGATTGGGGCCACCAGACTGCCCGTATAGCCATATGCCTGAATTGTGCACTGTTGTTGCCCAGTTGACCCTACACTATGCCAATTTTACAGTCCTGGGAGATTTTAATCTACACGTAATGATCCTAGCTGCCCCCAGGCTTCACATTTAATATCGACACTTAAAGGTTTTAACCTCACTCAGTTTGTAACCTCACCTACCCATTGAGCTGGCTACATATTAGACATTTTCTCAAACATCCAAGTTATGAGAGCAGAGGATCCTCTTCACATGTTATGGACGGACACCTTCCTTGTCCCTTTCATTCTTAGTTTTGATGCTAAGCAACCTATAAGTGAAAAACTAACAGAATTAAAGAGTAACTGGAGAAAGGTCACTGAAGATACCCTGGGGTCAGCCCTGCAAGCAGCTGTGCCACGACTGTCAGGCAATCCGACAGTCAATATTCTAGTTTTAACCCCTGGATCACGACTGCTTTAAATATAGTTGCACCGTTAAGGTCAGTTACTACTTCCAGAGCCACACATTCGTCCTCTTGGTTCTCAGTTGAACTTAAGAGTGGAAAAGAGCAGCTGTAGGAGGTTAGAGCGCTGCTGGAGAAAATCCTACAATCCCGAAGAAAAAAGTGCCTATAAGGAGGCCTTGAAGAAATTCCACAAACTGTTGAGGTTTAAGAGGAGGGAACATTTTGTTAGACACATAGAGAGTTCTGAAAACTCCGCTAAGGAACTTTTTAAGATTGTAAAATCCTTCACCAAACCGGCAGCGATGGATAGTACTATCTATCCCTCCCATACCCTGTGCACGAGTCTGGCAGATTTTTTTGAAGAAAAAGTCCAAAAACTGTATTCCTCGTTTCCGGCTGAGACAGGGGCCGCTGCCATTAATCCTCATATAGCTACCTCCAAAACCCTTATTTCTTTTTCGGAATTCCTTACAATAACAGCTAAGTAGTCTTTGGCTGAACTTCTAAAATGCAAGTCGAGCTCTCCAGGGTACCCTTGCCCTTCTCAGTTTTTTAGATCAATAGCCCCCTTGCTAAATCCTGTATTGAACCAAATCTGGAACTCCTTGCTTAAAACTGGCAATTTTCCAACCATATGGAAACAGGCGTTTTTATTACAATTGCTGAAGAAACCTAATGATGACCCTGAGGTGCTAAGCAATTTCTAACCTGTCTCCCTACTGTCTGCACCTGCACAAAATATAGAGAAATTGGCTCAGCAACAACTAGCTGACTTTGTTGAAGCTAATGGCCACCTACACGACTCTCAATCAGGCTTCCGGTCTGGTTACAGTACGGAGACAGCTTTGGTTGAAGTGACCGATTCAGTGAGAATGACTGTTGATTGTGGTGCATCTACCATGATATTTCTGTTACACCTATCAGCAGCGTTCGATATGGTCGCATACCCAATCCTGCTAGAAAGATGTAGTCATCTTGGTGTTTGGGGAGAGACACTTTCCTGGATCCGGTCCTATCTTGAAGACCGCTCCCAACGGGTTTTTCATCGTCCTCTTTCTTCCTCATTAAAACCACTATTGGGTCTCAGGACTACGCCTTGAGCCCGCTGCTTTTTAATATCTACCTTGCCCCTTTGGCTTCTCTTATTGCCTCATGGGAGGGGGTGAAGGTGGTTTCCTGTGCGGATGACACTCAGCTGGTGTTCTCCTTTAAAGAACAATCCGCTGCAGCCTTCCATAAATTGAAGGAGTGCCTGAAAGATATTTCAATCTGGATGAATGGAAATTGTCTGAAATTAAATGCAGATAAGACGGAGGTCTTGTTTTATAGTCAGGCACCCCCCCCCCCCCACCCCCTCACCCCCATCCCCTTTCGTGTCTTATGGCCCATAGAGCTGGGTTCCCCGCCTGCCCTTACGGACTCAGCAAGAAATCTTGGAATCCGGAGGGAGACTAATCTCTCTTTTACAGCGCAAGTCAGGCAAATCGCTTCAGCTTGTTTTGGGAAGTTGAGAACTATCAGAAAATTTCTACATTTTCTGCCGGCAGAGAGCCGTAGGATCACGGTCCATGCGTTGGTGACCTCCCAGCTCGATTATGCCAACAGCCTTTACCTGGGGTTGCCACTCTACCTGATTCACAGACTGCAGATGGTCCAGAATGGGGCAGCGAGACTAATTCTTCGGGTACCCTTCCGTCATCATATCTCCCCTCACCTGAGACAGCTACAATGGCTCCCAGTTGCCAGTTTGCCAAAAACTTGGCTCTTTAGGCAGGGGTAGTATTATTGGCTGGTCTTTCTCTTTAGTCTGCTCTTAGCGCCGGGACACCTCTGTCGAGGTAGCTGGCAACTTTACAAATGACGATTGATTGATTGATTGACTTTGGGGGGGTCAAAGCACATGCACTGGGGTCTGAACAGCCCAGCCCAGTGCCCACAGAGTCAAAAAACCAGCACCATCAGTAGAGAATTTGGAGGAGTGATCATACAAAAATAGGCTCTTTCATACTCTGATCATCAGTCCAAACAGCACTATTGTGCAATGAACAGATACTGCTACAAAGTCGTAATACCAGGAAGCCAATTTGACGATGAAAAAATAAGTTACCAGGGAAAACCTGATCTGAAGATGTTGACCACTCTAAGGGGATAGTTTATAGAGGGTGTCTGATGGCAGGAGAGGACACCTAATGGTTATAACAGACGATGCCCAAAAACAACAAAAACAGAAAAGAGGACTACAAGAGTAGAATTCCGAACAAACCTTTAGATGCTGGAATAATGTGCAGCATGTGAATCCAGAAAATTCTTCAAGCTGCAAAATTTCGCCCACCAGTAAGTACCCATTTAGCTTTGTAGTCGTATGTGATGCCCAGAGAGTGTGCTCCATGTCATCAGCTTTTGAACACATTTTACATGTGTGTTGAGCAGCATAGTGTGAGGATAGGCTTGTGATCAGCAGATAAAACCAGCCAGGTTTGAGGACGATCTCATTGACAGAATTGTAGCATGTGAGGCTGAAAGAATTCATTAGGGAGGAAGAGGTAATCGGCAAACAAACCGTAGAAGTATGATAGTGGATCCCCTAGAGGACATCTACTGAACTGATGCATTGTGAAGATTTCGGTGGGGATAGTGAGACAATTTGGGAGACTGTTTATAAGGAATTACTTTATCCAGTTTGTGACTGTACCTTGTATCCCAGTGTCGTATAGCCTTTGAGCTGGAAATTGATGGTCAGCTGTGTCAAATGCTGACAGGTCAAGCTCAGCTCCTGCAAGCCCATGAACTTGAATAAAGTGCTATACATAGGTTATACAATTACAACTTATACATGCTCTGAATACTAGTTCAAGGAATGTCTTCCTTCTTTTGTGAATGATGTGGCATTCTTGATCTCTGCACACGAACTTGGCGGGTCCCTGATTACTGCCCCACAACCGGATTCAGTCCGTTTCACCAGGTCTCCTAATTCAATTACCCCATCGTGGGACGCCGCGGAGCCTCCCTCGTCGCCGATCAGCGTGGCTTCCGACCTTTAGATTCATTCAGATATTTGAACTCCCACTATGCCGATCTACACGGCACCCGACTTTTTGTCCAATCCAGCACAGCTATTACCGACAACCCAGTCCTGAAGATGATCCTGATTGATAGGATCGAAACGTCGTTGACTCCTCAGCGCAAATGATGGCGCATGCCCTTCTGTGACTCAATTGTTTCAATCTGGCAAATCTAACATTGTAAATCATTGTTTTTGAGCCACAATGTCCACTGTATATAATTGATAACATCCACAATTTGTGCCGTTTTTCGCTGATATCACAATTGTCACTTGCGTCGCCACTTGTTTGTGTCACGTACACAATTGAACACCAAGTCCAATTCGGGTTGTTTCACGCATTATTTGCCTACAGTGCTGCTACAACTGTAATTTCTAAATTTCAATGTAATTATATGATGCCATGTGCACATTTCAAAACTATTTCTGAGTCTCCCTCGTTCCTTTTCACGTAATGTATTGTACATACATGTCTAATTGTCTTTTATAGTGCTACCAGTTGGGATATTGTTTTCGGTTTAGCATTCTTGATCAATGCATCCTTTTCTCAGTGCTCAGTTTCAACGCTACTGAAACAGGCAGTAATCACCGCAGTGCTAAACAGAAACATTCTCCAGAAAATTCACTATTCTCGAACTATAGTCTAATCTTAAACTGTCTATACCCAGGTGAACGTTTGGAAAAGAAAGTCACCAGACAACTCCCAACATACTTAAAAAATAATTACCACATCCACTACTATTAGGTTTCAGCCTGAAAGGCAGCATACAATCTGCACTAACAAACATCTATGAGGAGGAACGAGACGAAGACGGCAGGTAAATGAGCTTCCTGCTCCGCGCCACAACGCATCATTATCTATTCTGAGCCATTCATCACTCAAGTTGGCGGCAAACCGCAGCATAATCCCTATATTAATGGCCATCCTGCAGAGAGTCCCCATTTCCTGAAAAAAGGGTGGCAATCCCCAAACTGCGTGATATGACTGAGCCCGCCCTTTAAGATGGCGGCCGGGAACTGAGGCCTTTCAACATCGCTGCAAACCAGCTGATCCGCACTGCGGGAGCCAGCACAGCTCTGAAATCCGACAAGGGAGCATACACTCACCCTGACACCGGTGGAGTGTTACATCAAACAGCCATTTGCGGGGAACTGCCAGACTGACTGCTGAGAGCCACAGAGCTTGCTTGTGCCCGGAGACAATGGCACCACTAGTGGACTAACGAAGAGGCGCCTGATTGTACTTCACCCTTCCCCAATGCTGAGAGCAGCCTGGTTGTACCTCACCCTCTCCCCCATGCTAAGAGCGCTGGAGAAAAATGCCTAGGGGGCGCCTGGGTGCCAGACGTGAGTAATTGCAGCAGCGCTACCCGGCCAGTCTAGAGTGCACTACTAGCCCCTGCCCACAAAAGACTAACAGGGGTCTATTTCTGCGATTGCTTCCATTTGCCCCGGAATGCTCTGTTTGCATGCATTGGGCGCGGTGCCGCCGGCACTTGTTGAAGGGATTGCCTTAGCCCCTGGTGGTGCATCTGTTCCTCTCTTAGAGTGGCCGACGTTGTATACACCATCGCATGCAGATGTCATGCCAGTAACCGCGGGCCTTACCCATGGTGGGCTTGAATATCTCGGAACACATACCGAGGCCCGGCACCTGCTCTGTGGTTGCAGGCTAATCGACTGCCCCCCCCCCCCCAACCTGCTGAGACTGGCAAGGACTAGGGAATGCACCCAGAAGAGACCTAAATATAATTGGAGGGTTGCCGCCCACAAGATTAGGTCCCCCTAGGGGGACAGTGAATGGTGGAGCCCACATCTCCTACCTTAATGGGGCAGCGCAGATGACAGTTTAGAGGATGAAACCCGATAGTATCATCGATGGAGAGTAGGGAAGTGACCTAGGACCAAGGTCAAATGAACTGGGTCACCAAGGTGGATTTGACTGCAAGACATGTGGGGCGTTGGCCAGCCCTCCCTGCTCCCCCTGCTGTCCCCTTGAGCTCTCTGCCCTATCGGACACAGTGCTGAGGGGTGGAGGAATAAATAGTGGCCCGCACTTGCCTACACCCCTGAAAACAACCCCCTCTCTGTCCAGAGGAACTGGTCATAGAAGGTGACTGGTTCCAGGGGGAATTTTGACCACATGGTCCCCCACCAGACACTGCCCTCTGGAAATGGCCATCAGTCAGACCTCCTGTGGAACCCTGACTTCATCTTTGCTTTCACTCCTGGGCAGTTGGCCTCTCACTTGAGCCCACACTAGCTGATGTAGGCCTTGGGGATACAAACCTGTTCTTTCTCCCCTGGCACTGCTCTCCACCTATCCACACACCGAGGTTTGTTCCAGACACACCTGGAACTGGTAGCCCTGATCACTATGGGAAAAACTGCATGAGTAATCCTGATGGGCAAACCAAGGGCCAAGCAGACGGTGGCGCAGCATGGCCCACCCGTAGACACCGAGGAGCCTGAACCCCCAACAGACCCTATCCATCTCCACCTCCACAAACTCCTGGCAACCATAGCAGCCACCAAGGCCACCTCCAATAGGACATTAGCACGGTGTCCGTGGGCTTGGGCCTACCACAAGCTGAACACCACAAGTTGGCTGATCGGGTTAAGGAAGTGGAGAGCTCAGTGAGGGAGCTACGGCTGGAAACTCAGTCTGACGCACCAGATGGCAGAACTGCCCAACAGAATACGAGTTGTCAAGTGCCGAGCAGAAGACGTGGAGGGGCGTAACCGACGGAACAACATCCGGGTGGTAGGACTCCCTGAAGGCACAGTGGGAATCAACATGGTATACTACCTTGAACAGTGGCTCCAGTCAGAAGTTGCTCCAAACCATGTGACCTCCTTCTTCGCTTTAGAGCATGCCCATAGGTTGCCGGTGCACCCTTTAGCACAGGGTCGCCCTCCCTGCCCTGTTGTTGCAAGACTGCTCCACTATAAGGACAAGGATATTATCCTTCAGAAGGCTCAATCGTGGGGCCCCTTCACAGTGGATAACAGCAAAGTGTTGATGTTCCCGACTTCACAGCTACTGTGCAAGCCAAACTAGCTTCCTTCCTGGAAGTAAAAAAGGCCCTCCGTGATGAGGGCCTACAGTACTCTCTGATGTTCCATGCCAAACTCAGGATAGTACTTGATGGCACCACACACTTTTGTAATGATCCCGGAATGACCTGGGACTGGCTGAAAGCCTATAGAACTGGGTCGATTCTCCCGACGGCTCACTCCAAATCAAATGCTTCGAGGTGCAGATCAAAGAAGCTCTCCTGTGGAACCCCATGTGGCAGATCCCTGAAGAGACTACCCCTGTCACAGGCTGAACAGGAATGAGCCGCTGCCCTCCAGGCTGTGGCTGAAATCATAATGACACAAAGGTTGGACTCAGGGACTGGTACTCCTTTTGAACGGCAATCTGTACTCTCAGAATCAGTCTTCCCTGGTGGACGGTGTTGACTGGTACTCCTTTTGAACCGCAATCTGTACTCTCAGAATCAGTCTTCCCTGGTGGACGGTGCTGCCCTACCTACGGTGATGCCACAGTCTATGGACAACTTAATTTGATGTGTATTATCAATGCCTTTTAAGGATTGTTGCGGATAGGGGCTCAAAGGTGGTGTTCACTGCGCAGGAGGTTTAGCAGGGGCAGAGATTCCTCATAAACTAATTTCTGATACTACTTTTGGTGTTCATGAACATGGAAGCACCGCTGGGTGGCTGTGTATTATGCCATGTGCCTGGTGAGTAACCGTGGACAGGGACAGCGCGGCTCTGGTTTTGTTTCCATGCTACAGCCTCCCCCCTCACAGATAGATTCCTGCCAAGCGACTGGAGGGGTGTTCTACAGATAATGTTAACACGTCTTGAGTTTGGGTGGCCAGCCGTTGCTGGGCTGCTCTAGGTATTGGGTGTTTATAGTTGGGATTTCTATTATTTCTTTCGGGCATCGTTCTGCATGTTGAGAGGGGAGGCCTGAATACGGGTGGGGGGTCGAGAGGTTTGGCCAGGATACATTCACTACACAATCAGATGTCTGATCAACGCCATTCCTTGACATTTCGATCATGGAATATCCGGGGGATCTGCTTGGCCTCTGTCACAAGGACAATGGGGAATATAACGTAGCAGGGGGTGACTGGTGGGAACCACACGAACTTATGAGCTCTGTACTTTGTGCCCCTCAGGACGGTCCAGGGACAGCCTCCTTTTCGGAACTCTCAGAGCGTGAAGCATGTCCCTTTAACTGGAACACACTTCCCGATAACCCCGCCCCCTATACTGACGTTGGTAGCAGACCGCCAATAAGATTCCCGGATCTGAGAAACAGGATGTGCGTTGACACCGGAGAGAGCAGAGAGGAGAGGAGTGGCGGAGAGACGGAGATTCCACGGGAAGGCGAGTCAAGCGAACATCCGAAGAGCTGGGAAAGCCCCACGGAGGACTGGAAGTCGGAGACGGGAGGCCTCCGCAACCACGCTTCGCTGAGCCACGCCCACGGAGGAGCGTGGCTAACCCAGGTACGGGATCGCTTCGCGGGTTGGGTTGGGAAGCGGGAGAAGGGAGGGCGCTACTAGACGCTGCCACTCGCCGCCTTGCCTTGTACATAGTTGAAACCCCCCCCTTGCACTCCACTCCAATTCACTACTGTCGCCTTGCTCACCTGTGCACTTGTGTGGACTCCTCACTCCCGAATCCCCAGAAAAGATAGAAAGAGCGGATGTGAATACTAACACTCGCTTCTCTCTTTGTGTTGCACGGCCCCGGAGCACCCTCCCGCACTACGACCGAGTGGAAGGAAAACCCACGACTCCAACAGACGAAGAAGAACACCCCACGCTGCGAGAGGACGAGGAACCCGCCACTCTGGGACTGTACTGGCGATCATTTAGGTTGATTAAACCAGGACTTCTCAATCAGAGGTACTTACTTACGAATAAACCCCATCCTTCCCAATCGCCTTCTGTTGCGTCCTCCTTCCGACCCGCTTACAGCCTCCAAACAAAATAACATCCACAGGTATTTAAAGAGGTGAGGGGTACAGGTGGCCATGCTGCAAGACATGCATCTTACTGGAGAGGAGATTGGCTGCCTGAGATGTAGGTGGTGAGGTCAGTTTTATGCCACTTCGTACTCTGCATTTGCTCGGGGGACATATTTGGATCAGGGCAGGGACGCCATTCAAACATATCCACTCCTCCATTGACAAAGAGGGCCATTACATCCTAATCAAGGGTAGACTGCTAGGTACAGATATAACTCTTGGGAGTATTTATACCCAGGACCAGGTGCCTTTCCTCCACTCTCTATTGGCCCCTATGGCACCATTGCTAACAGACGACATCCTACGGGGTGGGAACGACAATTGTGTAGTTGATGGTTCACTTGATCATTCCACCCCTCCCTCTCCCCACTGCTGGGACCACCCGCACATAGGATAGCAGAGGGACTCAGGGACTGGATGGGAAATTGGGATCTGGTGGACACTTGGAGGATCCAGCATGAGAAAACACAAGATTACTCCTATTATTACCAACTTCACACCCTGATTGATACGTTTGTATGCTTGCGCAGGCTCAGCCAACATGTCACATACACCAAATATCTGGGGCGTACCCTTTCTGACCATAGCCCTCTGCTACTGGGCTTCCAACCCATTGTGGAGCACCCGCAGATCCCTACATGGCGACTCAACCCATTGTCTTTGGAGGATACCTGCTTCCGAGACTCCCTAGGGGAAGCTATTTCAGGGTACTTTGATCTTAATCATGGTTCAGCGTCCTCTGGCCTGGTCGAGTGGGAGGCGTTTACAGTGGTGGTTCGAGGCTATTGTCTGGGTCATTCGGTCGGTGTTCAGAAAGAGTGGAATGGGGAACTTCGGGCCCTGGCTTAAAAGTTTCACAAGCTAGATAATGCTCTGGGAACCGATGAAACAGCACTAAGCAGACTCTGGGAGGCTCTGGAGCAATACAATGCCACCTTAGAACAGCCATGCTGCCACGACTATAAAAAATAGTTTTACTAGGACACATGACAAAGCGGGATGACCGGCCAGGCTCCTTGCTTGGCGTATTAGACCTGAATCCCGAGGGGCCCTTATTAGGCATATTCTAGCAGGTGACAGTACGTCACTCTACTCCCCTTTGCCATCAATGCCTTGTTTCGGTAATGTTGCGCAACACTGTACAAATGCCTAAAGTCATTCTCTCCTTCCTGGACAGATTACCATTGCTGGAGTTTCCCTGAGAGGCTTGGGAAGACCTGGGGGTACCAGTAATGATACAAGAAATTGAATTCGCTACTAAAGAAATGGCTACAAGCAAAACCCCAGGCCTGGATAACATGCCCACAGAATTTTACTGTGCATTCGCAGAGACCCAGGCCCCAAAACTTGAATCGTTATATGCAGACTCTTTGCAGTTGGGGGTGTTGCCTGAATCCTTCCGAGACGCTGTCGTAATACCACTCCCCAAGACTCAGGGAGCCCGAACTTCAGAGTTTTGCCCACTGTCCATGCTTAACATTGACTTTAAAATCCTTAGTAAAGTATTAGCCTTCTGATGCTCCCCTAAATGCCCGCGTTAGTGCAAAATTATCAGAACGACTTCATTCCAGCCCGCAATACTTACCTGAATCTCATAAGACTATACCATGCCCTTTATCATCCAGAAATCCAATCTCATCGCATACCATAGTTATCGTGGTGAAAAGGCCTTCTACACTGTGCGAAGGGACTTCCTGTTTGAGGTCATGCACTGGATGGGACTGGGGGAACGCTGGTGTTAACTGGGTCAAACTACTTTACACTGCCCGACTCCCCGCAATACAAGGTATACAGAGGCACGTGGCAGGGATGCTCTTTATCCCTCCTTTTATTCTCACTGGCCATTGATCCATTGGCATAGTTGTTTCGGCAAGAGGGAGGGGGCTCTTGAGTGGTAGCTGAAGACCGGTAGCATGTTATCTCTCTTTATGCCGAGTCCATGGGCTCTACAGCTGCACTTCACCTTCTGTGGGAATTTGAAGAGGTTTTGGGCTTCTGGGTCAATAAGACCAAGACATATGTGTTTCCTGTGTCTCCAGATGTCCAGAGACCACCAGATATTCCACTAGATCTAACAAGGTCCTCCTCCTTTTGTTACTTGGGCATAGAAGTCTTCCATTCCTCTGCTGTTCCTGACGGGAATGATGACTCCTCCGTTAGCAGATGCGGAATCGGGCATCTGAACAAGTGACATTATTCGAGGGAGTGAGATTATCATTCGCACTCTTGGACAGAATTCAAACAGGATTAATGATGGAAGGATAGGATCCGGTTCAGTTACTTAACTACTACTCTTTTCCTTTGACATTGGAACCGAGGTACACACCTCTTTGAATGACATAGATTGATGTTTTTCGCGATCATGACCATTGAGATACAGAAAGAGGAATATTAGCAACCATTCTAAATACTAAGTCAGCAATTCTCTTGCCCTGAAGAAGTCCCGAGTTGGACGAAACGCGTCGGCTGCATTGGCTGTTGTAATGTGTACATAACAATTGAAATAAAGAAGATTGCTCTGAAAAGAAACCTCATGGATATGGCTTGATTTACACTATACTTGGACAGTTTGAGTGGTGCAACTTGTGCTGTTGTTTTCTATTTTCATTCCAGTACTTGGAATAACACTGTGTTGGCGGGTGTTAATCAAGTTTGCACACTCCTGGTGAATGAAAAAATTATCACCACTAGATAGGATGGGTTAATTCTGAATCCGGTGCTGTCCTAGAGGGATACTGCTAACTTTGTTTTGCCCTTTGGGCATAGAAGTCTTCCATTCCCTGGAGGATTTGTGGGAATGGAATAGATTCCTTCGATCTTGCGGTCAATTTTAGTGCTCACTTAAGCTGCTGATAATGGCACGAATCTCATGGTCATGTTACCAAGACTAATCTACTTTTTCATTAACCTACCACTAGGGGTACCAGTCCTTGGTTTCTGGAACTAGAAACTCTGCTGCCAAAGAGCGTTCCTGGAGATTCTCTGGCCCCCGGATTAAGGGGGCCTGGGTGCTCCTGATTTTGAGCTGTATTTTTTGGCTGTGCAGCTCCATTGGATCACTCAGTGGCTCAATGGAGCACACCAGGAGGTGTTGGGCTTGCTGGCGCTATCTAAACATCTTGGCGCTCTGCTGGCTAATCTACTTTGTCCAGCTGTGCTAATTCCACATCCAAGAGTGCTACAAGCAGTGGTACTGAAATGCTGGAGACACTGCATGTGGAAGACTGCAGGAACACCTCTCTATGCCCAGGCAATGCCCACGGCCGGGCAACTGTTAATCTGGTCAGATGCCCGGCTGGTAATGGTGGGTGACTGCTACAAACAGGGTGTTCTGCTCCTGCTGGAGGATCTTGTTGCCCAGTACGACTTGCATCCTGGCCAATTCCTCACATATAAAGCCCTGATACGAATCTTCAGAGATCTATGGCGTGGGGGCCTGATGAACCAACGACTCAGTACTGCAACTGTTGGTGTCCTTGGGCACCGTGAGACACTATGTGACCTGGTTTTACTAAGCCTTATCTGAGATGGTCCAGAAGCCATTGTTGGCCATACGGTGGCGGTCGGGGGGGGGAGAGTGGAGGGGGAGTACTAGGACAGGATAGTACGGATCCGAAGTGGTGCAAGACCTTGGCTTATCCTAAGAAAGACTCCAGGAACATGAGGCTGAAATATACCCAATTTAATTATGGCCACATGACTTACATAACCCCCCCCCCATAGAATCCAGGTTGTTACCGATGGGGAGCCTAGTAACTGCCCTAGGTGTAGGCACCTAGATGCAGACTTTGTCCACATGACCTTGAGCTGTTTCTGACTACGTACATTCTGGGACAGGGTGACAGACACCCTGAAAACCCCATTGTGCCGCTTCCTTACCTGTTCCTTGGAGGTCTGCTTGTTGGGGCTGGTCCCAAGACCTCCCACACAAGGTAAGCTCTGAATTCCTAGACTTGGCCCTGGTGTTGGCCAAAAAGCGAATAGCAATGCCCTGGAAATCCATAACTGGAACAATATCGAGGGGCAGGATGGACCGACCGAAGGAGATAGGGCTCACTCCCAAAAAAAGTCAGCTGGGGAAGAGAACACACACTGAATATAGGCCCCAGCAAGGCTACCATATTATGACTTGACCTACCTGAGTTTGTGGATAGGTTGGCTACACACCCACTCATTTACACCTGACTTCCTCCCCCCCCCCCTTTTTTTAATCTCCCTTGTGCTTTAGTTTTCCCATTACCTGGCTAATTTGAGTGATCCCTGAACTGGTTTGGTTGTCCTCCCCCTCCCTCCCCCCTTTTTATTTCCCCTTTTCTTCACCCAAGATACTTGTATATTAGTTCACACAGTTCTCCCTTATCCTTTTGCTCCATTTTGACTTATCACAACTGGAAGCCTGAATTAGGCAGTGACTATCATTGGGACAATCCATAAATAGTGCACTGGCCTTGTTTTGTTGATCATTGCTTGTATCCCTGTTGAATAACATGCCCTGTTTGAGAACACTTTTAATTGAACTGTATTCACCCTTGGGTGTTGTTTGTTATAAATGCCAATAAACATATGTGTAAAAACAAAATCTGTGAGTTTAAATGTGCCTTAGATGAGACTGAATTGGTAGCTTTGATTCTGCTTGATCAGTGTTCTGCCTATGACTTGGTTGATTGCCAGATCCTATTAAACCGCCTCAATAGTTTAAAATACAGCTTTGGACTGGATTAGCTCATTCAGAAGCCAACAGGATGGGGTATTTGATTGAAACTAGAAACCAGTTACCTGTGGAGTTCGCCAGGGTTCATAAATGCCACACCTCCCCCGATCATCGTCCTGTACCACACCTCAGTGTGAGGAGGGAACCCGTTTGATGAAGCATGTCACCTAATGATGAGTGTGGGTTCTTGTCCTGAGGGATATCTCCCCCTTATAGGTCTCCACGGAACACTTGCTCTTCAGTATCTTTCCTATTTTCCTCTCACGAAGACTTAGCCAGTCGTACTCAATTGTGAATTGTATATCCTTAACAGCCACCATTAACTCCTCTCTTTGTGAGAGGTTGCTTTAGATTGTCTACATTCTCCATGGCCAGCATGGACATCCTAAAAACTCTCAAGTATTCAACTAACTGTGTTACAGGGGTGACTAAGGTCTTCTGAAGAGTGAAATGAAAATTCTGGATGTGTTTTGTGCGACACATTTATGGTGTGCAAGTGTTTTATTGTGTCTCTTAGAGCCTTAATCATGCCCAGTTTAGCGCTGTGCCTAGACTGAAATCTAGCTTGCACTTTGTCCACTACACTGTTGAAATGTCCTCCCCAAATTGTGGTATGTCCTCGTAAGACGTGACTGCATCGGAGAGGGAGTTAAAGTACTCCCTATCGTCTATATTAGGGACGTAGTTGTTTAATAGGCAGATCTTTGGCCCATCTTGTAGACCATATACCACAATGCATCAGCCATCTACAACCACTATTAAGTATTTATGTTGGAAAGGAACTCTGGGGTCACCCAGCTAAGAGCTCCTTTAGCATAAGATTTGGCCTCTCTACTTCTTGCATAGCTGTGACACTTCTTCATTGGGTAAATGCCAGTCATGTCTCTTGAAGAAACACAGGGGCAATGGTGTACCTTTTAAGGAAGATGTGGACTCTGTATCTTTTTGTATGATTACTGAGGCCATGGACGTTCTAGGTGGTGAATTTTACAAATGTGCCCATTGAGTATTACACAAGTGTACAACCTCTTCGTGTTTCTGGAGGATCGCCCAGAGCAGCAAATAAAGTGTAGTGCACCAAATCAAAAAGCCTCTCCTGCCATACCTAACACTTAAACTACATGTGTTATTCCAGAAGGAAGTGCCCGCCAAAACATTTTACATAATCTAATCTGGGAAGATCCCGATTACATGGTTGTCATAGTTCAGGTCCCCAGTTGGTCAGGCGCTCTATAGTATACAGTCTCTGCCCTGATATTTGAGTACTCTGGCAATCATTGCCCTGGGAGGGGGCCCGATGAGGGAGAATGTACTAATGCCCTATGCAACCTCTCAACGACAAACAACGGTGACAGGCCATTCGGATGTGCAGTGCGTCTTTGAGCCTATTTTCAAGGAATGCTTTGGGGTGCCTACCCTGAACTCGCTCCAGGAACGCAGATAATTACGGCATGATCTGCCCTCCGCATCTTCTAGGCGGACCTCAAGTCATTGCGACATGTCACTCAGGATGCTGATTTTTGGTCGGACCTCAGACATGTCAGACTTCAAAATAGCTGTGGTGGTCTCGAGTTCTGTCGTCCAGTTGCTGATTTTGCGCAGGTCCACCCTAAGGGATCCACTAGGCACCAGGGAGGGGGGAGTGGCCCCTTGGGCAAGGGCCTTTCCTCCGTCCATATTAAAAAGGGTAAATTTAGTCTTTCTGCCCTCCCTGGGGGTCAGGACAGTAGCCCCAATCTGCCCCTGGGGGGGGGCAGAAAGCCCACTAGACACCAGTTTTTTTTATTCCCCCGATGAATTTAGGGGTGGGGGTTGCCCAATATGACGGTATGCCAATGCCCCACCCCTCACCTCCACAAAATTCCAGTCTCTCCGCCCCCCCCCCCCCCCCCCGGGGGGAAAGAATGCACCCTAGACGCCAGGGATTATTTTTTTATAGGCCCGGGGTGGGGGCTGCCCAGAATTGGCATGCAAATGCCCCCACACCCCAAAGAAAACAAAAGACTTTCTGCCCCCCCAGGAGGCAGATGGGGCAATAGCCCCTGATCTGGGGGAGGCAGAAAGCCCACTAAGCGCCAAGGATTTTTTTTGAAAATATTGGCAGGGGTGGGGGCTGCCCAGTATGGGCATGTCAATGCCCCCACCCAAATAAAAAATGCTAGTCTTTCTGCACCCCCCTGGGAGGCAGATGGGGCAATAGCACCTTATCTGCACTCCCCGGGGGGGAGGGGGCAAAAAGCCCACTAGCCACCACCAGGGTTTTTTTTTTCTCTAAATTTCAGGGAGGGGGCTGCCAAGAATGGACAAGCCAATGCCCCCACCCACCCCAAAAAAAATGCCACAGTCTTTCTGCCCCTCCCAGGAGGCAGATGGGGGCAGTAGCCCCTGATCTGGCCCCCGGGGGTCAGTAAGCCTTCTATGCCCCAGCGAATATGCTGGCTTTTTTATACGCAGGGGTGGGGGCTGACCAGAATGGGCATCCCAATGCCCCCAACCCCCCAAACGAATAGCCACAGTCTTTCTGCCCCCCTCAGGGGCATATTGGGGCAATGAGTTTAGTGTGTCCGGGCAAGAGTCTGGATTTTCTGGTTGATTATGATAAAATATCCAATTGACGCAAGTATATCAAGTGATACTGGTGAGGAGTTTGTGCTTTTATTTGTTTGTCAGAAAAAAACAAGGATGGCACAGCCAACACGTGTTTCGCCCTCTAAAAGGCCATCAGGCCTAGGGCTTCTTCAGGGCGAGTGGTCAGGTAATGGGATATCAATATGAACGGGAGGGTTTGTCAACCCGAAGAATCTACTGTCTTGGCTAATGCCAGGTACCGATGGGTTTCTCAGATCGTGGCATATTGGGGCAATAGCCCCTGATTTCCAGGCCTATATATTTTTGAAAACTAGACACTGAGGGGAATCCAGGATGATGTGACTTGTGTGGCCCTCACTAGGTTCTGTTACCTAGAATCCCTTGTAAACCTCAGAATTTGTCCCAAAAAAACACATTTTCCTCACATTTCTGTGGTGGAAAGTTCTGAATCTGTGTGGATCCACAAAATTCGACCACGCCGCGTTCCCCAAAGTCTTCCACGAAAAATGGTACCTCACTTGTGTGGGTAGGCCAAGTGCCTGCGACAGGAAACGGCCCAAAACCCAACATGGACACACCACATTTTCACAGTGAAAACTGACCCTTTTTTTAGCAAAGTGCACAGCTGTATAGTCTGAACCCTAGCTTTACTGGCACTTAGGGAAACCTAACAAACCTATACATATTTGAAATCTAGACACCCAGGGTAATCCAGGATGGGGGGACTTGACTGGCTCCGACCAGATTCTATTACCCAGAATCCCTTGCAAACTTAAAAATCTGTTTAAAAAAAACACATTTTCCTCACATTTCTGTGGTGGAAAGTTCTGGAATCTGCGTGGATCCACAAAATTCCACGCACCCCGCGTTCCCCAAAGGGTTCCGAGAAAAATGGTACCTCACTTGTGTGGGTAGGCCTAGTGTCCGCGACAGGAAACAGCCCAAAACGCAACATGGATACACCATATTTTCACAGTGAAAACTGACCCTTTTTTGCAAAGTGCCTAGCTGTAGATTTTGAACCTTAACTGTGCCAGCACCTAGAGAAACCTAGCAAACCTGTACATTTTTGAAAACTAGATATCCAGGGAAATCCAGGATGGGCTGACATGACTGGCTCTCACCAGGTTCTGTTACCCATCATCCCTTGACAACCTCAAAATTTGTAAAGAAAATAAAAACACATCTCCCTCACATTTCTGTGGTGGAAAGTTCTGGAATCTGCATAGATCCACAAAATTCCACTCACCCCGCATTCCCCAAAGTTTTCTGAGAAAAATGGTACCTCACTTGTGTGGGTAGGCCAAGTGCCCACGACAGAAAACGGCCCAAAACACAACGTAGACACACTACATTTTCACAGTGAAAACCGACCCTTTTATTGCAAAGTGCCTAGCTGTAGATTTTTACCCTGGCTCTGCCGGCACCTAGGGAAACCTAGCAAACCTATACATTTTTGAAAACTAGACACCCAGGGGAATCCAGGATGGGGTGACTTGTTTGGCTCTCACTAGGTTCTGGTTCTGTTACCCAGAATCCCTTGCAAACCTCAAAATTTGTCCCCAAAAACAAATTTTCCTCACATTTCTGTGGTGGAAAGTTTTGGAATATGTGTGGATCCACAAAATTCTACCCAGCCTGCATTCCCCAAAGTTTTCCGAGAAAAATGGTACCTCACTTGGTCAAGTACCGGCGACAGGCAAGGGCCCAAAACCTATTGAGGCGACATCAAAATTACCTATCACAAAACAACCTGGTTTTGCAAGGGGGTCCCTTGAGTTTTTGGCCCTGGTCTCGGCGGCCATCTAGGGAAACCTACCAAACACACACATTTCTGAAAACTAGACACCCGGGGAGTCCAGCAAGGTATGGCTTGCGTGGGTCCCCCAACATTTCCCTACCCAGAATCCCCCTGCAATCCTCAGATTTTGTTGAAAAAAAAAAAGCTTAGTCTACAGTCTAGACCTGTCCACATTATTAAAAGCGGCACTAAAAAGTGCAGCTGCATTTTCTTCGAGATTGCTGCGTCTATAAGCAGAGATAATGTCAGGATGTTCGTTGTTGTGCCTGTTTTCTTGCGGAAGCCTGTCTGGTTTTATGGAATTATGTCATTGTTGTCTGCTCAGGCTGGAAGCTCTTCCAGCAGCGTACCTGCAAAGTATATGGCCTCGTTATCGATTATTGCCACTAACCGATAATTACCAGGCGAAACCTTGTCGACACTTTTGTGGATGGGAACAATTGTGGAGCCTTTCCATGAATCGGGAATAACACTCCGTAGTCTCACTTCCAAGAATATGGGGTGAAATATTCTTGCTCACTCTGCCGCCCTCTGTTTAAACAGAGCAGGCGGGATTCAAGCAAGCCTAGCTGATAAGAGGTGTTGCTCCGAAACTGGTCCCAGGATGCTTGTTTACTGTCCAGGGAGGACCTGGCTTAGCAGTTCGGGCTGGACTGTTTCCATGAGGCACAGGGTCAATACTGATTTGCATATGGCTGGGTCTAAACTGGGGTGGCATGATGAGCAAAAGAACGATGGATTTTATCTAGATCTCTTGACCGGAGGTGAATTTTTTATTTGCTCTGCATTCCGTCCATCATCTGTGTCTTTTGCTTGATTGAGTTATCAGCAAAGTGATCTGGCCCTGGTTGGTTCTGGCGCAGCTGCGGTTACCCCCGCTTCTCTTACACCACATCTGCATGAGCTCCATGCTCCCCCTGAATATTGGTTGAAAGGATCTGTTTGCTCTCTCCTTTCTTATTGTTTCAAGCTGTGTTGCAACAACGCCCTTACGAGCAGGTCGGCAGGATACACTGGTAGTGAGCTTCAACCACTCTACAGTGGGAACAGTGTCTATTGTGCAGAGACCCATGCAGGCCGCCACCTCTCCATCCTCCTCCCCCAAACCAGGAGATCTTGGGTGGCTGGGCCAGATGGGAAGCGGGACCGCACTCCCTACCTCTGCAGGGCATTCGAGTAGTGTCCGCGCTCGAGGGGTCAATTTATCTATTTAGGACAATTGATGTCATCCAACACTGACAGAATTGCCCCCCCCAAGGTGTATAGTAGCCGGAGAGCCGGGACCGCCTCAGGGCTCCGCCGAAGGGGATGCAGGCACCCCCAGCTTCTCTCGAAGAGTTTGCCTGCTCAGGCTCAACGCACCGTTTTGCTCTCCTCCAGGGTCCTTCGGAGCTCTCTGCCAAGCCCCGGCACCGAATCGGCTGGGCCTAACCCCAGTCCAAGGAGAGGCCGCTTCCAGGGCAGAACGGCCACCACCCACGAGGTAGCCAACCAGCGATCTGTCCCCAATTCCGGTGCCGTCTTAGGCTGCGCCTGTCACAGCCGGGAGACCGCTCCCACTGGGAAATGGACCCTAATCAGGCGTGGAGGAAGGGATCAGCCGCCAATGCCATTTTCAGCAGGGTTCGCTTCTACCCGGTGCTGACAGGATCATGCAGGCTTTTGTTAACGAAGACCCAGAGCTGGGGACTAATACATCTAGTTGGCCATCTTGCTAGGCCACGACCCTTCTGCGATCCTTCTTAAGTTTCTCTAGTGATGGTGGGGTTGTATTCTTAGGGGCGTTGTGCCTAGCGGAATAGATTGCACTCCTGTTCGGGATCGATTTACAATTGTGGAATTAGCAAGTTGTCTATTCACTCACACAATTTATGCTTATGTTTTTGTGCCTTCTCGTGCCATTGTAGGAAGAGTGGCCACTGTCCTGCAGTAAAGAAAGACTGCTGAATCACCCTCGGGCCGTGCCTGATACAAAGGGGCAATCTCCACCCCTTGTTATTTTACTATTTTAACAGGTGCCTAATGGGCTTTCTGCCTCCCTCAGGGGGGCAAATTGTGGTAAAGCCCCCTAGTCTGCCACCGAATGGCAGAAACAGCGTAAGGCTCGTTCTGGGGTAGGGACATGGCCCAATGCCTAGGAAAGCAGCCCTAACTCCTTCTTGTTTTAAGGCAATTTTGCCTTGTTCCTAGTGAGCTTTCAACTCCCTCACCTTGTGGAGACAGATTGGGGGTCAAAACCCCAATCAACTTAGGCCTGGGGAGGCCACCAACTTGATGGGGTACCCAAACCCCTTCTTTTTTTAGCATTTTTCCCTGGTGGATAGTGGGGATTTTGCTCTGCCAGTGGGGCAGATTAGGGTAAACATTCCCTATCGCCCCTCTGGTGGAGAGAAAGCCTGTTATCCCCTGGTAAGAGCATTTGCTGAAAGTCTGGGGAGCTGCTCCCCCCCCAAAGTTGCTCCCCTTGTGTCTAGTAGATGGGATTCTAGATTAGGGATGATGTAGCGCCTAAAGGTTTTGAAATTTGTAGGGGTGCATCATATTCACTGTTAGTTGGCACCCACATATAATCAATGTATACTTAGATGTGTCATGCGAAATGTATTAAGAAATGTATCAGCTATATCGCAACATAGAAGTGTTAGAGATGTGAAAACATATTGGGAATGTATTCAGTAAAATGCATGACGATTAGTTTTCGTTCAATGCAATGTATTAGGTTAAACGTGTGACATGATTAAAATTACTCATGTAGGTCGCTTATTCATGTATATGAAAGTAAAAGTACTAATGCTTAGAATGTGATTTAATAGCGTGTTTAACCGAATGCACATATATCGTTGAGAAGAAAGGCCTGTTATTTTCTTATGTTAGCTGAATGCGGTAGGCCGCAAATGATTTATTCTAGTAGAGGTTTTGGGCTGCAGTAAATTGTAAAGTTAAAAGATGCGAAGTATTTCTCCATCCCATGATCTCACCGCAGGTGCAAGGACAGTTGGTTCATTAGTAGAAAAGGTCTTTGTCTAAGAATTGAATTATGGGGGAAACCAGACATGGGAGTACTTTGGAATGTGCCAATCGCAACTCCTAGCGCGGACGGTGTCTGGGACTCAAGGCCAAGCTGATGGACGATGGAGGATGGACAGCTCAGGATGGAAAATCACTGGAAGAAGTCCTGGTCGAGGAGGTGTGCCGGAGGGCGTGTTCTATGATTTGGGGTTTTGTATTAGGGACAGCGCCCCGTGGGTTGAGCAGAATAGAATAGACCAGAGCAGAGAGAAGAGGTGGGCGAGGAGCTAGAAGGAACACTTTAGATCGAACTCTCACTAAGTGAAGACTTCTTAGGGAGTTTCACTTCTGACACCTTTTCACGATTTCTTGGGTCTTAAGGGAATGCTAAGTAGGGATGTCATCTAGCATAGAGTAGGGACAGAGATGCTTTTGTTTAATGAGTCCTAATATCGACATTGGCTTGGTAGTTATCTACCTCATGCTTTTAGAATTTGTACTTTTGTTTATATTTAGTCGAATGCGGATTCTTCGTAGAGTAGCATTTGTGTTAGTGCCTATTTACCTGTTGTGCCTTGTATTAAGGTGCCTATATCTGCAGATGTTTTTGTTGATAATAAAATCCCGAGAGCAATAGAGATTGAGTTTCGAGTCCTTAATTATGTCAAATTGCGGAAAGTATTCTCTGATAATTGTGTTTGCTCCCTCCACGCTATTGGGCAAGTAAAAAGGTTCAATCGGCCAGAGTGGGTTCTTGGAGACTAATGAAAACAAGAAAATTGGGCCCCAGCAGTTGGTAGCAGAGGATGGTTACTTCCGATAGCGAGGGACGATTAGATTAAGATAAATGATCCTTGAGACCCGTAGACGATAAGTAATGGTGAATCATCAGACGGTGAGCAGCAGACAACGGCGGATGATGAACATTGACGGCGAGTAGCAGTGCGGCAGGAAGCAGCAGTTCTTGGAGTGAGTATGAATAGGATGAGAGGTTGTAGATTGCGGTGTTGATTTGTTGTGTGATGTCTTGCGGAGTTGGAGTGAATGTTGAGTGATTGTGAGATCAGGCTGTGAGCGCGCGCAGCCCGGGAATTGTGGTGTAGAAAACACCCGTGGTAGATTTTGTTGACCACCCAAAGGAGATCGTGAGGTACCATCGATCACCTGGACCGAGATAGGGGGAGCGAATGTGTGAGTGCATGACAACTCGACGCTGGTCGTGGGTTGCTTTATGTGGATTTGAGTATTTGTAACCTATCAGAGGCGATCTGTCTGGCCGGACGGGGACAGACAGTTGCCAACCGAGGTCAACAATTTCGAGAGACTGTGGACGAACAGTCAGAGGCTGTGGACGGACAGCCAGAGAAGTAACTTGTTTGGGACAAACGGTTATTTCAGTGTATGAATGGGACGAATGCAGGTGTGAGACATAAAGTGTAAGGAAAGGGAACTGCTGCGAACGAAGGAAGGTGACGTCAGAGAGTGTCGCGCTGTGATAGGCTGGTTGGTGTTAGTTGCGCTGTTATTGGAGGGTTCGACATTAAGAGGTAAATAGTGTGTGAGATCGAATTTTGTCAATTATGAAGTGTTTTAAGGTTTTTTGAGAACTGTGTAGAGGTGACAAACATGTGGTTACTCGAGAGGGAGAAGAAGCCCCTCCTGAGGATACTCCAGCACATTACATGGCAAAGAATGTGGGATTGCATATGATAATTTGGCTTGAGAATTGGCATAAAATGACTCAAAGTGAAGGAGAATTAGCATTCCCGAGGTATGGCTCATTCAGGTTAGCAGTGTTGTATCAGCTGAAGTCTGTGATGGCGGCCTTACGACCTTTGCCAAGGACAACACAATTTGAAGCACTACATGCATGGATTAGAGCAGCGCATGATAGAGAAAGAGGAAGAAATCAGGAAAGGATTAAAAAGTCGGTCAGGGCTTTTCAGGATGCCAGATGGGATGCAGTGGAGAAAAGATGGAGGGTACAGGCAATAGAGGGAGATAGACTGTATCCCTTTTTGATCACTTCGGAGGGGACAAAAACATAAAGTTAGATGATGAGGATGATAGTGATTTTGAGGATAGCCTATTGGAGAGGTTGTTATCACAGAGACCACCTCCGTATAACCCAGAGGTCCCAGAAGAGACGTTGGTTCGGACAGAAGAGACTAGAGGAGTAACGATCCAACCAGAGATGAGAGTAGAAGGAAGGATCTCGATAGGAACAGAGAGTACAGGGAGTCAGTCTGTGGCTAGGGTAAAGGTCGAGAGAGATGTGAGGTTACAGGACGCTCTAAAGGTACCGGTCACTATTGGACCTATTGTTTCGATTTATCACCCAGATTCAGAGGAGGTTGCAAACCCAGAGCAGACAGCCGAAGGGGTAAGGAGAGAGGTTGCAGGAAATGGCTTAGTGGGTGGAAAGGCCTGGGCTCCGAACCCTATAGAATGGAGTACACCATTGCCAGCCATGTCAGACTCATCTAGGGGACAAGGAGAACAGAGACCAGAGAGGCCGAGGTCTCTGATGGAGTCGAGATCAGATTTAAGATCAGGGGTACCACCAGTGAGAAATCAAAACCCAACAGTGATGACAGCAGAAAGAGAGCGGGTTACTTTCATGAATCGGTCTGCTCCAATGTGCATACCAGAAGAGAGTGGGTCGCAGGAGCAAGAATGCGAGGACAGCGATAGGGAAGGGGCAGTCTGCCGAGACATGCTGAGAGGAGCCCTGAAAGGGGGGGATGATAGATGTAGTAAGGTTAAAGGCGGAAGTGGATGAGATAATAGGTGGAAACTTACCCCTTGAGAGAATATTAATATATGGACCAGATGAATTACTCTTCGTAGCGAAGGATGTGACTCGGAAAGCACGAGCTGCACATGAGAAATTGTCAGAATTGGCTAGGCGATATGAGGTGGATCTGTCCAAGACTAAAACATTGCAAGGAAGTCATAGGTTGCAGTACAGTGACCAGGAACTGGAGGAGAAAAGGGTTGCTGGATTGAGGGCCCACAGCAGAGATCTAATCACAGCCATGCGTGCATGGATGATGCTTGATGAATGGGAAGAAAAATGGTCCAAGAAGAAAAGCTCTAGGAGAACGATAGGAGAGACCCCACCTCCGGGTGGAGGGGTGTTGGAGATAAGGAATTTCCCTTTAAGGGAAGTGCAGAATGGAGGATACGTGCATGTACCCTGGAGCAGGGGTGATTTGGCGGCATTTACGAATGATTTTCCCCAGCTTAGGGAGAAGTCCGCAGAGTGGTATAAGCAGGTTGACCGCTTTGTAAAGATCTCGAAGGTATTGTGGATTGATCTGAATACCTTATTTGATATTGTAGTTCCGGGAGATTTGTGGGCAGCATGCAAGATTGCCGTTGATTGGCCGACTTACGAGCCTGATAGGAATGCGATCACGAATGGTCCGGCAATGATAGTGATGAGGAAGTACGAGCAAGTGATTGCGTGGTTGAAGTCGAAGGTCTCACCACAAGACATTGATTGGGTGAAGATAGACAGGACAGTGCAGGAACCTAAGGAGACGGTACATGAATTCTATGAGAGACTCTTGCAGGCTTTAAGCAGTACAGTGGCCTAGATGCGTTGGACACGAAAGATATGGGACAGTTTGTTTCAAAGTTTGTGTTGGGATTGAGGCCAGAGGTTAGTCTCATGATACAGCAGCATTTGATTTGTTGGCAACACAAGCCTGTTGATGAGATTTTACGGTACGCCCGATATTGCACAGATGAGATTGAATCAAAACACAGGAAGTTGAAAGATAACTTGATGCTTGTTCAGATGCAAACCGCTCAGGGACAGCCTAATGGGGGAGCGTTGGTAAGGAGACAGGGAAATTATCAGGCGGGAAATCAGAATGTTCAGGGGCAGGGAAGACCAATACCAATAGACCCTAGAACAGGTATGGATGTGGCGACATTGAAAAAGACTACAGCATGTCATCAGTGTCACCAGGTCGGACACCGGAGACGCGAGTGTCCCCTGAACACATGGAATCAGATACAGCCGGAAGGAGAAATAGTTCAGGTCCCTGGGGCAGAGGCGGTACCGACAGTGACTAGACCTAAAATGATAAAAGTGGGGACTGGTGTTCCGCAGGTGCAGGTTCCCCAGCCACCCAGAATACAGAATGTACAGCAGGGAGCTCAAACTTATTTGCAAATGCCAATGTTTAAAGTGAGCGAGGAAAACGATACAAGCCTGTTGGCACGATCATGTTCAAAGAGAGATAAGGATTGCATGCTTAGAGCCATCCTAGAGGTAGATCAGAAAGGACCCTTTGTGGAAGCAGACCTTGACGGTCACCCTACAACCTTTTTGGTTGATACGGGGGCTACCAGATCGACTATAAGATCGGCAGTGGTTCCAGGTCTAGCTCTTTCTGGACAAAGTATCCAGGTCGTTGGTGTGACAAATAAGAAACTGATTAGTCCACTGACGGAGCCAATTCTAATCAGGATAGGAAATTTCAGTGATCGACACCAGTTCGTGGTGTGCGATTCTAGTCCGGTTTGCCTGTTAGGGAGAGATCTGTTGTGCAAGCTCAACTGCACGATCTACTGTACCCCGAAAGGAGTGGAGGTACAGACGAGAGACGATGATGCGACCTTTAAGGTTGCGAATCAGCGTGTGTGTGTGGAAATGTACCCAGCATTGACGGTGGAAGAGCTTCCACTTGATCTGAGGGACTCAGTGTCTATTGACGTATGGGACCTTAGTGGTGAGGAGATTAGTTTAGTCAAGGGAGTAGACCCAGTGAAAATCCAGATTAAACCAAACGTAGAGTTTCCGAGGACACCCCAGTATAAGTTATCTCCTGAAATTATTGCAGAGATTAAACCTGTGATTGAGTCTATGATCAGGCAGGGAATACTAATGGAAATTATGGGTAGCCCATGTAATTCACCTATCATGGGACTACAGAAACCAAGTGGGAAATTTAGGATTGTGCAAGATTTGCGAAAAATAGACGAAATAGTTGTTCCATGTTGTCCTGTGGTACCGAATCCATCTGTGATCCTATTTCAGATCCCATGTGAAGCTGAATGGTTCACAGTGATTGACTTGTGTCAAGCTTTTTTTCGATTCCTCTACATGAAGAAAGCCGATTTCTTTCTGCATTTCGGCTGGAAAATCGTGTGTTAACATGGTGTCGTATCCCACAGGGGTAGACAGAGAGCCCATCTATCTTTAATCAGATCTTGAAGAAAAATCTTGAAGGTCTTGTGTTGCCACAAAACTCTGTTTTAGTGCAATACATTGATGATCTGCTTGTTGCGTCGGAGACGGAAGACGCCTGCAGAATTGATACCGTTGCTCTGTTGAATTACCTGGGAGAGAATGGTCACAAGGTGTCTCCAAACAAGCTGCAATACTGTTTGAGCGAGGTACAGTATTTGGGGCACCGAATTGAGAAAGGCAAGAGGAAGGTGTCTCCAGATTGCATTGATGCGATTCTGAGAATGCCGGTTCCCTCGACTCAGAGGGAAGTCGGAATGTTTCTGGGAATGGTGGGCTATTGCCGCCAGTGGATCCCAAACTTTTCCTTTGAAGCGAAGCCTTTACAGCGGCTGACGCGTAAGGATGTGAATGATCCGGTACCATGGGATGAGGACTGCTTAAGGTCATTTTTGAGGCTGAGAGAAGCTTTATGCAGTGCACCGGCTTTGGGAATGCCAGATTATAACAAGGCATTCGCCTTATTCTGTTGCGAAAAGGAAGGTTGCGCATTAGCAGTGTTGACTCAGAGTCACGGAGGTGTCCGTAGACCAGTTGCCTATTTTTCAGCTACTTTAGATCCAGTAGCTTCTGCGTTGCCCGGATGTCTCAGATCCGTTGCTGCAACAGGTGTCAGTATCGAAAGATGTGAGAGCATTGTGATGGGTCATCCGCTTACTGTTCATGTGCCACATTCTGTTGAACTGTTGATGACTAGGACTAAAACACAGAGCCTCACAAATAATAGGTTGACTCGTTATGAGCAAGTCATCCTTGCTGCAGACAATGTGACGCTGAAGAGGTGTTCTGTTTTTAAATCCTGCTACACTGTTGCCTATTCCAAATGTAGATGTAGATGAAGATTGTGAGGACCATGATTGTCTCGATGTGACTGAACTATGCACCAAACCGAGACCTGACATTGTCGATGAACCGCTTCCAGTTTCAGATGAGATTTTCTTTGTGGACGGTTCATGTTTAAGAGACAGTGTTGGTCGACTGAGAGCAGCGTTTGCTGTGTGTACCATCACAGGGGTGGTTGAAGCCGTTTGTCTAGAAGGAGTATACTCCGCACAGGTGGCTGAGCTTATTGCCTTGACCCGTGCCTGTTTGGCCGCTGATAAGATCCGTGTAACGATTTACATGGATAGTCAATATGAATTTGGTGTAGTTCATGATTTCAGACAGCAATGGTCCCAGAGAGGGTTTATGACATCTTCTGGTTCACCCATCAGAAATGGGGATTATGTACGACAATTGTTGGAAGCATTGCAAGGCCCAGATGAAATTGCTGTTGTTAAATGTTCTGCACACACTAAAGGAAATGATTTTGTGTCATTGGGTAATAATTACGCAAATGAAGTTGCTCGATTTTGTGCAGAACAGGGATGTAATTTTACTGAGAACCATGCTGTGGAAAGCGAAGAGAAAACAGATTATGATGTGATGGTAGCTATGGCAGACTCATGGGAGGAACTGAAACAGTTGCAGGATGGAGTCTCTGATCAGGAGCGGGACAGCTGGATACGAGATGGATGCGAGAAGGGAGATGTGGATGTATGGGTTTCGAATGACGGACGAGCTGTGTTACCGGAATGTTTGCTGAACCCCATGGCGAGATTGATACATGGTGCTGTACATCTTGGCAGTGATGCAATGATGCGAGTGTTTCGTCAGCCATGGTACAATCCAAAGTTTCGGACGGTAGCTGAAGTTGTGTGCCAGAGGTGTGTCACATGTCAACAGATGAATGTAGGAAAGAGGACCGCTGTGACGTTGAGTCACATAGGTAGGTCAGGTGGACCTTTTAATAGAATGCAGCTGGATTTTATTGAAATGCCGAAGTGTAATGAGTTGAGGTACATATTACTCATAGTATGTGTCTTTTCCAGGTGGGTGGAGGCTTACCCGACACGTAGGTGTGACACACTCACTGTAGCTAAGTTATTATTGAGAGAACTAATCCTGAGGTACGGTTTCCCGACCTCTTTTGAATCAGATAGAGGAACGCATTTCCACAGTGAAATCATGAAGTTGCTTTGTGCTGCCTTGAATGTAGACCAAAGATTGCACTGCAGTTACCGACCAGAGGCTTCTGGGATTGTGGAGCAAGTTAATGGGACTTTGAAAGCCCAAATGGCGAAAGTGTGTTCTTCGACATCTTTGAAGAGGCCAGATGCATTACCTTTGGTTCTCATGAGTCTCCGTAGTGTCCCTGATAGGAGGACTGGATTGTCACCCTATGAAATCCTTATGGGAAGGGCGATGCGCTTGCAATTGAAATTTTGCAGGGGGTCCTACAGCTGTTGGGACCCACAGTTATTCTCAACTGATTGAAAATTTGCTGTATATAAAGTTTGAAAAGAAGATAACCTAGGCCCGAAAGGAAGAAGAATAAATTTAGGGATTTTCCGTTGGAGGGCGAAGAAGAGCTAGGGAAGCCTTCCTGATCTAAAAAGATAAGAAATTGAACTTTGTTAGAGGTTCCCCCGGTTTAAGAGAGCAGCTGAACTGAATTGCTGGATGAGAAAGAGACTCGTGTCAACAGAGACTGTACTGGACATTGAGAACGTTTCAAAGATGGCGGAACCTGGAAATACACACCGTAGAGCCAAAATAGTGATAGGCACACTGTTAGGGGTAGTGATAGCTGTTAAATTTGAATTAGTAGTAACTTCGTACATGGTGGCCCATAGACAAGAGGGAGAGGTTCAGGGAACACCCACACCTACCACTCTAGGACAGGGAGGGGTCACTATTAGAGATCAGAGAGCTCAGACGCTTGAGGAGAGTCGTATGTTTCATATAGATTTGTCTAGAGCTGATTTCCAACTCAATGCTTATGCGAAGCTGTTGTATGAGAATGTTGATGCGATGGATGCGAAGGATTGTTATGTGTGCATGCAGTTGCCTGCTTCAGTAGACGAAGGTATTAGGTACCATCATCTCCCATTGACATATGGGATTTCTTGTAGCCTATTGCTTAGTTTGTTTTATGAAAGGAGACAGTTTGAGTATTTCTTCTCGAATTATGATACAGTACTTCCTGAAGTTCCGGCATACAAGCATTTGAATAAGTATGATTATTACAAGTCAGAGGATAGACTTCGGAAGTATTTCATACCAACTGTGAAGCTAGATACAGCTTATGCTCATAGACATAATTTGACATGTTGGTTGTCCGAAACGGAAAAGAAGTTCATAGGTCAGATAGAGGATAGGTATAGAAAACGGACCCAGACACGAGATACAGGAGATAGTCCAGTGGATTGGACTGATGAGGAGAGATTGCACAAATCTAACGGATGTTATGGACCGATTGCATTAGATGAAGTACAGAAGGGGAAATTGTGTGTTGCCCGTCCTCAAACTCCTAAGGAAAAGGTTCCAGTGGGGCAGAGTACGTGTGATCATACCTTTACCATGGAGGACTCTGCTAAGAACTTCTTGAAAGGTCCGGTACAGGTGATTCCGACTGTGTATTATATATGTGGGAAGAATGCATATGTGAGATTGCCTGCGAATTGCTATGGTACGTGTTATTTGGCTATCATTTTCCCAAAGATTTATCATGCTGAGGATTTGAATTTACTAGAGACGGGACGTCATTCTAAAGTGCGTAGAGCTGCAAGTGCAGGAGCAGTGATTGGTGATATATTTGGAGCAACTATACCTAGTTTGGGTGTGGTCCTGAGTGATGTGAAAATAAGAAGATTGGCGACTGTGGTGGATGAATTGTCGATGAATTCGGCGAGGTCATTGTTGTTGGTAAATGGAGAAATGTTATCGATACGGAATATGGTTTTGCAGAATCGACTTGCGCTAGACGTATTATTGGCAAAAGAGGGCGGAGTCTGTAAATTGCTGAAGGTCCAGGAATGTTGCACGTATATTCCAGACAATAGCAAGGACCTGGAGAAATACATAGACAACATTACCACAATCCATAAGGAAATAGTAGATTTGACAGAAGAGAATGTGTGGGAAAAGATTGGTCAAGGATTTGGTCGCTTAGGAACTTGGTTTGCGAACTTGGGAATGGGATTTCTTGGATCTGTGTTGAAGCCTATAATAATTGCTGTGGTTTGTGTGATCTGTCTGTGGGGATTCGTAAGAGCATGGAAATGGTACAGGGGGAATAGGGTCGAAAGAGCCCTCAGAGCGAATGAGCAGAGAATGGCGAGATTGCAGGATCGTCAATATCAGGATCTTAAAAGGATGGAAGGGATTCGACAGAGTAGAATGGTGACAACTACCGTTTAGATCAGCTTCTTATTCCAGGAAAAGTGAGAAATGATGGTGTGGTGACAGTTGTCATCAAAGGGGGGAACTGATGTAGCACCTAAAGGTTTTGAAATTTGTAGGGGTGCATCATATTCACTGTTAGTTGGCACCCGCATATAATCAATGTATACTTAGATGTGTCATGCGAAATGTATTAAGAAATGTATCAGCTATATCGCAACATAGAAGTGTTAGAGATGTGAAAACATATTGTGAATGTATTCAGTAAAATGCATGACAATTAGTTTTCGTTCAATGCAATGTATTAGGTTAAACGTGTGACATGATTAAAATTACTCATGTAGGTCGCTTATTCATGAAAGTAAAAGTACTAATGCTTAGAATGTGATTTAATAGCGTGTTTAACCGAGTAGAGGCCCGAATGCACATATATCGTTGAGAAGAAAGGCCTGTTATTTTCTTATGTTAGCTGAATGCGGTAGGCCGCAAATGATTTATTCTAGTAGAGGTTTTGGGCTGCAGTAAATTGTAAAGGTAAAAGATGCGAAGTATTTCTCCATCCCATGATCTCACCGCAGGTGCAAGGACAGTTGGTTCGTTAGTAGAAAAGGTCTTTGTCTAAGAATTGAATTATGGGGGAAGCCAGACATGGGAGTACTTTGGAATGTGCCAATCGCAACTCCTAGCGCGGACGGTGTCTGGGACTCAAGGCCAAGCTGATGGACGATGGAGGATGGACAGCTCAGGATGGAAAATCACTGGAAGAAGACCTGGTCGAGGAGGTGTGCCGGAGGGTGTGTTCTATGATTTGGGGTTTTGTATTAGGGACAGTGCCCCGTGGGTTGAGCAGAATAGAATAGACCAGAGCAGAGAGAAGAGGTGGGCGAGGAGCTAGAAGGAACACTTTAGATCGAACTCTCACTAAGTGAAGACTTCTTAGGGAGTTTCACTTCTGACACCTTTTCACGATTTCTTGGGTCTTAAGGGAATGCCAAGTAGGGATGTCATCTAGCATAGAGTAGGGACAGAGATGCTTTTGTTTAATGAGTCCTAATATCGACATTGGCTTGGTAGTTATCTACCTCATGCTTTTAGAATTTGTACTTTTGTTTATATTTAGTCGAATGCGGATTCTTCGTAGAGTAGCATTTGTGTTAGTGCCTATTTACCTGTTGTGCCTTGTATTAAGGTGCCTATATCTGCAGATGTTTTTGTTGATAATAAAATCCCGAGAGCAATAGAGATTGAGTTTCGAGTCCTTAATTATGTCAAATTGCGGAAAGTATTCTCTGATAATTGTGTTTGCTCCCTCCACGCTATTGGGCAAGTAAAAAGGTTCAATCGGCCAGAGTGGGTTCTTGGAGACTAATGGAAACAAGAAAATTGGGCCCCAGCAGGGATCATCGTCCTGGGGTAATCCCCAAGCAGGGATCCAATTTGCAGAGGTATTGCTGGAAAGTATACATTTCCCCCTTTCCCGTGGTACCTGCCCCACATAGGTGAGATCAAAGTTAAAGCAGACCGCGTCGAACTGTGCAGTCTGCTTTCTCTTTGTTTAATTGCAGTGGTAGCTCCTCCGCTAAGCATCGTCTCACTGCTGCAAAGCAGTGAAAGAAAGAACAAATACAATGATAATAACTCAAGGCTATTATTTTTTTTTTGTAAAACTGTTTTTATTGCAGAACAATAATAGCAGCAGCATACATTAGTACTTTGCCTGCATCACTGATACCAATGCCACAGATCCTGTGGCCATTCAGACAGCCGTACACAGCTCATGAGCCCACATCCCGGAGGCCGGGCAGCGTTGGTCAGGGATCATCAGACTGAACTGTAGTGCGAGCTTTACGTTTGCTGCTAACAGGGTTGGGTAACTACGTTCCGCTTTAGAGTTTTCCCCCCCCTCCCTGTCCCTCGCCCCCAACACTGCCCCTCCCCCATCCCATTCCCCGTTCCCCTCCCTCCCTCCCTCCCCACCTCCCGTGTACTCAAGGCTATTATCATTGTATTTGTTCCTGCTGCGCAGAATTGCGGGGCGGGCAGGGCTGCTCTGCTCTCAGAGCAGGGGAGGAGTGGTTTGCCTACTACAAATTCGCAATGACTGTTTGACCGGCCCTCTGGGAACGTCCAAAATAGTCATGCGCACTACGCATGTTTTCCATGCAGGCTGCATTACAGCCTGCGTGGAGAACATGCCCAGGCCCCCATTCCCTGACTGAACGCCGATCCACGGCGCTCAGCGCAATCACAACGCTGCATTGTAGCGTTTTGATTGGCTTAGGGGGAGGCAGCCTGGCTACTTCCTGTTCTGACCCCGGAGAGGAGAGACTGAGACGATGAGCGAGAGAGCGTCGAGAAGGTAGGTTTTAAAACTTTTTTTTACATCACCCCCTCCTCACCACTCCCAATTTGTGCTGGCCGCTACTGTTTAATTTGTTTCACTTTTTGCTAGCTGCGATTCACAGCAAGCAAAGAATAAAAAATAAACAAACTCATCTGCAAGGGAAGCTATTTCTTTGAGTCCTGGTGTTCTTTTTTAAAATGAAAATGCTTCTGGTGCTTGTGGTGGAGGACACGTTGGCATCCTTCCCACTACAAACGTAATGCGGTTGAAGTCAACAAGTCGTCCCCCACATTAAAAGGGTTAAGATTAATTTCGCCAAATCTATAGGGAGGGTCATTCTCTCTCATTCAGAACCATTGGTGGCACTGTTGGAATCTTATGGCAATGTTTTAACTCAAAACCCATTGGAATACCTGGCAATAAAGGTTACGAGGTCTCTAGACAAACTCTATAAAGCCAATATCCTGCTGCTCCTTTACATTTTATTTGAAGATCTGTCAGACCCCCTTTTAGAGGGCCAAGGGACACGCAGGGGTTACTGTGCCCAACCGTGGGGGTTGAGGCCTTTTACTCTTGATGTCTCGGGCCTGGCATACTATGCATTCAGAGCAACTGGGCCAAGTACCCCTTCTGCTCTTGACTCTCCGTGGTAAACGTGGTCAAGGAGTCAAGGCCCCCTCAGGGGGGAGGTGGGGATAAAGATGAGTGAACACAGGCTCACAACTCAAAATGGGCACAGCAGCAATAAGTCAATATCCAGCCAAATACTCACTTTTATGAAAAGAGAGTAGTTTATTTCTACCGCTAACCACACAAAAGAAAAATATAACATTAACAAACATTGACACAATACAATCCTTGATGTCGGGGCTCTAGTGTTTCAATGGCAATTCCCTGTCCTACTCCCTCCTCATGTTAGCAATAGTGGTTATTCCCCATTGTTATGCTATGTTAATTTGTAGAGCTTGGCTAATCAGTATTCAGTATCAGGGTATTCAGGCACTGCCGGTAACATTCAGGGAATGTCCTACTAGCAGTCTGTGTCTCAAGAGCAGTGGAGGCTCCTCATCTAAGGCGGAGGAGCGTCGCCCCATTCCCCAGTGAGTGAGAAATTAAAAACGGAAAAATAAAATGATAATAACTTAACGTTATTATCCAATTCCAATTCCAAAAACTTTATTTCGGTCATTACAGATCATAAAAAGTAAACAATACAAATAGTAAAAAAAGACAATTTTACATTTTTTTTTAAATTAGATCAATTAACTGTCTATACCACCAATGGAAAAAGGAGTAATACAATAATACATTGTTATTAGTTTAAAACGATAAGAACAGCTAAAAACATTAAAATATATTAAAAAAAATAATAATTGTAAAATACGAATCAATGCTCAGTGGAGGAGATTACTACCTACAATGATAGACTTAAGAATCCCCTTTGACTCTGCCACATTGAATTCAAAGAACGGGACACTGCAAACACAATAGGTGGGAGTGTGTCAGTTTGTAAAATTCTGAATGCCTCTAAACATTGATTACACCCTAGATTTCTACAAAGCGGTACGAGCCAACGCTGTCTAGCCTTTGTGTAGCCCGGGCAAAAGAAGAAAACATGAATAACCGTCTCATCTGAACAGGTACAAGCGGGGCATCAAAGAGGAGGCACTTTCTGCAATTTGTTAGTAAAAGCATACAATGGCAGAGTTCCTGTTCTAAACTGAATGTACAGCTTTCTTGCCATATTGGGTTGAATGACATCTATAAATGGCTCTATAAAATAGTCAGTTTTAAAATTCAGAAACCAAGATTGGGATTCCCCTGGATGTCAGCGAGCTTAGCAGATCGGTAGGCTCTTACCAATCCTAGACGTGAGATTGTCAAACACGCCACCTCGGGATTCCTCCACAAGTCGGGGATACCAATACTAAGGGATGCATTTTTTATGTATAAAAACCATGGTAGGTTAGCTACCCCCGGTAGACCCATTATCCCCTTTAGCTCAGACTGGTAATCTGCTAGCTCCGGGGTCACCCACAGTCTACGCCAAAAAGTTAGTGGCCTCAACCCAACCTCATCTGCAATAGGTCTAATGCCCAGATCTAGATGTATTGGTATAAGGTGTGAGCTCAACGGTAAGCCCAACAACTGTCTCATAAATCTGTTCTCTATCCTTGACAAACCAGCAATGGGACGATGAACCCAAAGTTCAGCCCCATACATTACGGCACTCCTAACTTGTACCTGGTAAATCTCAACCACAGGACTAGGCAGTACATGAGAGGAGTTCCTATAAGTTGTTATAAGTCCCCCCACTGTCCGGGCAAGCCTGAGACCTGCCTTGGCTAATTGCGGTCCCCATTCGAATGATTCAGACAGCGTGACGCCAAGATAATAAAAAACTGACACCCTCTCTAATAGGATGCCGTTTAGGGAGGGGTTTGGGCGTGATGTTTTTGCTGGATTGAATACCATATATTTGGTTTTAGCTGTATTGATCTCAAGCCCCCTGTTTTTGCAAAATAATGCAAAACTGTCTAATATCCACTGGATGCCCATAGGGGACTTCAATAAAAGCAGAGTGTCATCAGCAAACATCATTGCTGGGACCTTACCATGCACCAACTTGGGGGCATCGTTATCCACTACCTCGTTAAGTTGGGCCACCAGGGCATTAACAAAAAGGCAAAACAGGGTTGGGGCCAACACGCACCCCTGCCTTACACCTCTATCAACTGGGAAACAAGGGGTTAATTCCCCATGCTTCCCATGTCTAACTTGGGCAAAGTTACCTGGATGGAGGCAAATGATCCAAGACAATAGGTGAGGGGGGATTTCTACTTGTTCTTGGACCTCCCAGAGTTTGGCACGGGGGACCAAATCAAAAGCTGATTTCAAGTCAACGAATATCAGATAGAGACTGCCACCCTCCACTGACACCTTCTTCCAATATAACAACTGAAGTCTAAGATTTTGATCAATGGTTGACATATTTTTCCGAAAACCAGCCTGATACACGCTCAATATTCCACCGTCCTCCATCCAAACATGGAGGCGTTCAAGAAGGATTCTGGCAAATAGTTTCTGGGTAACGTCTATCAGGCTGATTGGTCTATAATTAATCAGCAAGAGGGGAGAACCCTTCTTGTAGACAGGGAAAATTTCAGCCCCAAGCCAAGAGTCTGGGACCTTCATACACCTCAAAATGGCATTAAAAATTACACACAAATAAGGTCCCCAGATGTTTGGCTCGTCCCGAAAGAAGTCCCTGAGGAATCTTATCTAGTCCCGGTGCTTTCCCAAGGGGAAGCTTCCCAATTGCATTTAAAACTTCTTGTAATGTAATCTCACAACCCACTTCATAACGTATCCCTATAACACCATCTGATAAATCAGCATTCAATTCCAGGCCCGCCCCAGTAGAGTATAAGCCCTGGAAATGTGACTTCCAAACAACTGCAGCAATGTTAGGCTCTAGGGCTGGCTTCCCCTCGCAGCTACTTGCACTCACTAAGGACCAGAACAACTTCATGTCCCTATTGGATAATGCTGCTCTAATGGCAACCCATCTATCCTGTTCTAGTTATTTTTTGCTGTCTTAACACTAGCTCGGTAGTGGGCCCTCAGTTGTTTAATTAAGGGTCGGTGCTGGCTTTTAATGGCTTTTATAAGACCTCCCTTTGCCTTACGGCAGGTGTCATCAAACCAAGTTAGTTTAACACCCTTGCTAGACTTGGAATGGACCAAAGGGTTAAACATATTAGTCAAGCTATTAGTAAGCTCAGCATACAATGCCTCAATTCTACCAGTGGATTCAGGAGAAACTGGAGCTCCAACAGTTTCCTCCAGAGCTGAAAGTGGCGAAATAATTGACAAATATAATGCAGCTACCTTGTCAGGAGACTGCTTCATTGTGCCCCATCTAATTCTCCTTCTATTATTAGTAAGTTTTAAGTTATTAGCTGGAGAAGAATTAGAGGCCACATGATTATAAAGGCCTGGGAGCTCCAGCATCAAGGCATGATGGTCACTATGATGTCTTGGTATGACAGCAAAGTCAACAACCCACTGCCATAACCTTGTCTCCACTAGAATGTAGTCCAAGAGGGAAGTTTGTCCTGTTCTATTAAAAGTTAACCTCCCTGGCTGATCCGACTTAGTACGACCATTGCATGCTCTCAAAGAGTGTGCTAGGAGAACCACATTAATCTGGAGTACCAGCGGGGTCCAAGCCTTAACGGGGTATCTGGGGGTCAGGAATTAACCGCAAGCTATCCTCATCACTAAAGGAAATATCAGTGGAAGCAGTAAGAGGCTCAAATTGGCAGCTAAAATCTCCCCCTATAACCAACTTTAAATTCAGGGGGGCTTCATCTATAAATGAGTTTAGTGCGTCTATGGTGGGAGATTCCTGGGTAATGCTTACCGGGGAGAATAGATGTTGATAAAAGCAACTCTATTATTCGGGGAGAACGTGAGTACCGTGCACTGATTATCATCGGACCAAGTGTCCAACTGTTCAGCAGTGCAATTCAAATGGGTGGCAACCTAGGTAGACAATCCCCCTGAGGGCCTACCTCTTCCCCCTGAGGAGGCCATCACATTATAAGTCTAAAAACCCATCCTCACAACATCTTCCCTTGCCCAGGTTTTCTGGAACATACACACCTCAAATTCACACAAAAATTGCTCCCGATCAGGGGAATGAAGCTTGTTTTTAATTCCGGCAATGTTCCAGGATAGGACCTTCAACCTTTGCGCAGAGTTTGAGTTGCTACGCTGGGGATTACTGTTGTTAAGATTATGGTTTGCTGGGGCCAACAGGGCGAAGATGTCCATTCCAGGTTTACTCCCTTGGGCTTCATACCTGCCAAGAATGAAAGTTAAGGAGTCAGATGGATGAGGGGCTGGTGGGTTAAGTACCAGCCCACGGGTCCCAAGATGGACTATATCTCCCCGCTGTATTTCTAATTGGGAGACCTCTTTCTCCTCCCCACTTCCACCATTGTTGGTCTGACTCGTCTGCCTGCTAGGACAGTCCCCATGTTCCCCAACCATCCGCCTGGAACCATGTCCAAAAACGTGGGGAACAGTTGACCCAAGTCAGTCAAGCTCCTCAAGTACCCCAAATCTATTACCAACTGGGATGTTATATAAAAAAGGTCTAGAGGGAAGATGTACAGTTGGATGCACTTGGGGCCAATTTACTGGGGTCCTGTTGTTTAAGGTCCGAGATTGGCAGTGGGAGTAAAAAAAAGTCCAAAGAATGGGCTGTGATCCCAGTATTTGGAACAAAAGGACCATCCCACTGGGCTACTAACGTATGTACAATCGAAGTGTTGTTAAAATTGATGACTATACAGTCCCCTTGCATGGATTTGGGGTTCTTACCCACCCAAACCACTCTACGGACCATTATTATTTCTCCTGCCGTGTTGTAGGACAACTGCTTGTGCGTAGCCAACCAAAAAAGACACTTGTTCCTAAGATCAAACTGGGTTTCCGTCTGTCCTTTTTTAAGCTCGGGTACACCAGTCAGTATGACAACATAAGGAAGTGAAGCAGGGGGCAAATTAATGATTGGTTGTATTGATGATCCCTGTCCACTACCTTCTACCTCTACAGGGTCCACCCTATCCCGCCCCACCCCATACTCTAAATGGGCAGGTCTGCTTCTAGTTAGAGTCTCCTTATTCAAAACAAGAGTAAGAGACTCATTTGTGTTAGAGGAGCTCTCTAGTCCAGTTCCAGCCCACCTCTCTTGGGCCGATGGAATACCTAAATCTTCTGGATGCCCGAATGGGGACTCGACTGGGTCTGAATTGGAGTTCCCCACCCCACTAGCAGCTCCACCAACAACCCTTAGCCAATTAGTGTGTGCCGCCTCTAAAGGACTCAAATTGCCCAGCAAGGGGTGCCTTACGTTGTCCGTCTGGGAACTACAATCAATCCTTGTCCTGATGGCAGAGGCGGTACTAACAATGCAGGTTGCCTGACTACTGGGGCCGCTTAAGTGGCCAGTACATAGAAGGTTTAATAGGTGGGCCAGCTCCTCTTTAACAATTATTCTCAATTGTACCTCTAAGTCCACTATCATCTTCCTTACCCAGATAGGACAGTCTAGAGCCGTTTCATGATTAGTGGAATTTTCAATCGCTCTCCTAGAGGCAGGAGGTTCCTCTCTACTAGGAGTTAGCTCAGGTATTCTCTTTCTCTTGGCACCTGCCCCTAGACTTGTTTTGCGACCCCCATTTTTATTTGCTCTAGTAGTTGTACCGCCCTTATCATTTCCAACATTTGCTGACTTCATGACCCCATCACCTACATTATCACCTCTATTTCTAGATGACCTAGTAGAAATTCCACCATCACCAGATACTAAATTCAATGGCAGTGCTTGAGGTGAGGGTGGAAGGGATTCTATTGGTCCTATCATAAATTCCATTAGGCTAGGTGTAGATCCATATGTCATAACCTGGAGGGGGAAGTGACTCAGGCACCGTCCACGAAATATCTGGTGTTAAGGACAGGCGACGCTCCGTCAACTCAATTTCAGTCGTTACCACCCCTATAGCCCTCTGAAGCATCCTGTCTATTTAGGTTTGGGGTAAAGGTGGAGGAATGGGGACTTTGGGATGTTTCTTAGGAACACAAGCACGCTTTCCCATGATCAAGTCACTAAATACTGGGGTGGTTACTCCCCCTCTAAACAAAACTTAATAAAAAGGTAAAAAATAAAACAGAAGGAAGATGCAAACAAATCAGGTAAGTCGTATTCCAACACCACGCCGTAGTAATTAAAAGTGAAAGTCAATAAAGCAATAGTCACCCCCCCAAAAAAAAAGAACGACTCCACTAATGCCCCATTAAGAACATAACATAAAGACTTTTCCGTTGGGAAATGGCAATAATCCTCCTGCTACAGTTAAAGTGATGCCACCAATTGCCGCAACCAAATAAGGATCAAATGATCACTGCCGAACAGCAGAATATCAGTCTGGAACAAGTCATCAACGGAGTGTAAGAGTCCATGTAGAGAGTCTTACCAGGTGGAATCAACCAGATTCTCAATGCCAAGGGGGTGGCCCTGCCCTGCCTCTTCCGGGCAATGACGGGCACGACCCACGCGCGTCCCGCGCCGCGAGAAGTATGCAGCGCTTTTATGGTCCCAGGTAACGCCTCCCTCTCAGGTGTAGGAGGCGGTAGGCACGTGTAGCACTCTGGGACTTGGAGTCCCACTAGAGTGTATGTCCGTAGCAGAAAGCGGGATGAAAGAGGAGTTGTGCCCGAGATGGCGTGAAGGGCTCTAGAAGAAACACAGCCCCCTACAGCAAGCCAGCACTGTCCAGGAGTGAATGAAGCATCCCGCCCGCGAGAAGTATGCAGCGCATTTATGGTCCCAGGTAACGCCTCCCTCTCAGGTGTAGGAGGCGGGAGGCAAGCGTAGCACTCTGGGACTTGGAGTCCAACTAGAGTGTATGTTCGTAGCAGAAAGCGGGATGAAAGAGGAGTTGTGCCCCCCAGATGGCGTGAAGGGTTCTAGAAGAAACACAGCCCCCTACAGCAGGCCAGCACTGTCCAGGAGTGAATGAAGCGTCCCGTGCCGCGGGAAGTATGCAGCGCTTTTATGGTCCCAGGTAACACCTCCCTCTCAGGTGTAGGAGGCGGGAGGCACATGTAGCACTCTGGGACTTGGAGTCCCACCAGAGTGTATGTCCATAGCAGAAAGCGGGATGAAAGAGGAGTTGTGCCCCCAGATGGCGTGAAGGGCTCTAGAAGAAACACAGCCCCCTACAGCAAGCCAGCATTGTCCAGAAGTTTGGGAGCGGGGGTGGGCTGTTTAGAGGCTGGAGAGGAGTGTTAGGCACTTCTTAGTGCGCATGACATTTTGGCCCGCGTCTCCGGCAGGCCAAACAGTCCGGCACACTTTGCATGTTCTCCACCCAGGCTGCATTACAGCCTGGGTGGAGAACATGCCCAGCGTCCCATTCTCTGTCTGAGAGCCAAACCACTGAGCTCAGACCAATCACAACGCTGCATTGCAGCATTGTGATTGGCTCAGGGGAGCATGGGTGCTTCCTGCTTCCACAGAAGCCAGGAAGAGGACTGAAGGAAAGGCGCCGGCCGGCTGCATCCAGGTGTTTATTTATTTTTAATGGCATTACCGCACAGCAGTCTTTACCACAACGCTTCCTCCTGACATTTGGGGTTGCCGCAACATTACAGCACAATTCTTCAGCCCTTATCGCAAGGAAGTCTTTTCCACAGCTATCTTCACGGCGGCCATCTTAAGGCATACGGGGGAAGCTGACTCAGTTTTGCACATGGGAATGACCCGATCGCTGCAGCAGCTGTTTCCTCACACCTCGTACAGGTAGTCAACTTGACAGGACTCCCCACCGGACCTTGCACCCTCATACGCTCTCCTGTTCCTCACAGGGCACTGGTTTTGGCAAGCAGGCAGGTGCTGGTGCTCTAGGCTCCAGGGCAGGTGGTATTTAATTCCCTGGGTGCTGCCCCCTCACCTAGCAGGGAGACTAGCAGGCCTTGGCCCCCATCCTGGTCTCTGGCAGATGTCTTGCAGAGCTTCCCATCCTCACACAGCCAATTGGGCTGCTTGGTAGATGACAGTTGTGGGGGTCTCAACCTCCCCTTCTTATAGTCCATTTCCAGACACAAAATGTGATTTAGGGTCTGAGTCTTTAAAGTTTAATGTTGGGGTTCTGCTTCTTTTTAAGTATCTACTTCTCTGTTCCCTCTTCCTCATGAAAAGCATTCTTTCACAGCTGGGATGTCTTGGAAGCTGACAGTCCTACAACACAGGCCATAAGAGTGACTGGAGTTCACACCTGGATTTCAGCCACAGGGATATGTCTCAAAGGGTTAGCCCAGGACTCCCAGCACTACTCTTTATGACTGTATTATCAGCCCACTCTACTTCCTGAGATGTGCCCAGTCCCCTTCCTTCTGACCTTTCACTGAATTAAAGAGCACCCTTTGAAATGCACAAGGGAAGCCTGTCCCTCCCCTCCCCAGTGTGTCTCTCACCCAGCTTACAAGAATGCAGCAATCCATCAATCTGTGTGGGATCTCTCTACCTCCACTCCATATTTCACCATACTGACCTGGGTCTCCCAAAATGGAACCCAGGGCCCTCCACGCATGGACGTCATTTTGGAGTAGTCAGGGGTTGCAGCTGTGACCTCTAGCTTGCTCCCTGCTACTCCTGGCACTTCCTTTGTAACTGCTGGCCTCAGGGGGGGGCAAAATTATTACAAGAGCATTGGGATAGAATGCACCCATAATAATTCAGACAGTATATCTGTCACATTTGTAACAGAGTACCCATCCATCATGATTGAAAACAAAGAGGAATCAATTACATGCCTAAGTGAGATTTCCAAAATGGCCGGACAATCACACCATGATAAATGACACCATCTCTTACACCTCATCCCTGGATGTAAGTGGTTACCAATCAACTACTCTAATGAGTATACTGCAGGGTTCTGTACTATAGAAATATGATTTTGCTTTACGAAAGCATGGTCAATGAAGTTCCCTGAAGCCTCAGAATCCAGTAAGGCTGAGACAGGCAGGTGATATAGGTTTTTAGGTCTGCCTGTACATTCGGCCCAGCAGACTGTCCTTGGGCCTTAGGCAAGCACAGATTTGAACCAACTTACCAGCTTGAGCGGGAAAGATAGACAGGACATGACCCATGCACTTTCCATCATTTTCCTGGAAGTAATGCATGTGGGTAACAATCAGTCCTGCCGAATGGCATGGCCAGGGAAGTTGGCCGACAGGACATGCCCTTACAGAGCTCTGTTTCATTGCTGCCAAATCCTACAGAGTCTTGCCTCTAAATGCATCTGCCAGCATCATCCACACATTAAGCTGCCCCTACACCCGCTGAGATTGCAGCTGGGCAGTCCCCATCTTTTCATGGATGCTTTTGCTGGTCTGGAAGCTGGGAGTGCCCAGAAGGCTGGATGTGAGCCTGATTGCTCTCGGACACCCTATCCTTCGGGGGCCTGCTGGGGAGTGCCGGCAGCAGTGCCGAGTGACTTGGCTGGGACCCGCAACGGCTTTAAGAGAGGCTCTTGTGCACGTGGGCTGAGGCAAATGCCATGTTTGCTTAAGGTGGCCCAGGATTCCAGACGAGGCCCCCCGTGGTCAACGTGGCAGCCTTCCTCGCAGCAGCGCTGACAGCGAGTGCTGTATTGGGTCGCCGGTCCCCTCACCTAGTGTGACGAGTGCGAGGGTGCCCGCCGGGAGTGGAGACTGTGGGCCATGACTGAGGGTCCCTTCTTGGCCAGTTCCTGACCTCAGCCGGCCTCTTGCCTGGACCGCTGGGGCTACATGGAAACTTCTGCTGGCGTGGCACCAGTAGGGTCCTGAAGATGGCAACTGGAGCCGCTTTGGACATGGTGTGGCCTAGAATCGCTTCCCAGCTTTGACCTGCTGGGGGTGCTTGACAGTGGCTTCTGAAGGTGCTAGTCGGGGTGTGAGAAGTTGGCCTGACATATACTGTCCACTAGTTATAGTGGGCATCTTGCACCAGTCCAAACAACCCTTATTGATGATAGGTTTAAAGACAACCTTTATTGAAAGCTATACTAGTGGTAGCTATGGAGAGCAGCCTTCAGTCTAAATCTTGAAGGAGCGTAAAGCAGCTTGGTTTACCAGATTATAACCTCTTGAATTACTAAAAGAAAGGAGAACCACACAAGGTATATATATAAAATATATGTATTTATTTCTAAACACTCTCTACTAACCTCTTTATGAAGTCAGAGAGCAAGGCACACAATAATACAGTTCTAAAACGACATTAAATAGCACAATATACAATGGGCCTAGGGGCGGACCAAACCATATATTAAGAAAGTGGTATAAGAACCACGACTTGACTAGACATAAGGCCTAGAGCCTGTAGAATCGCTGGGACCCCAAGGAACCACCCAAGGTAGTGACACAGGGGACCCACGGGGGACGTGTGCATTGTGAGAACACAGCCGCGAGCTAAAGTTTAAGGACACTTAGGAGAGGACTTTGAGCAAACCCCTTTAGACTTAGGGGGTTCTAGGGCCAGCATCCACGGGAGTACCGTAGTACTTGAGATACCTCACCCAGGGAAGCCGAGTGCATAGGTGTCAGATGGTGTTGGGTCGCGTCGTCGTTTTCAATGGCGACCTGCTGCAAAGTGCTGCTGCCAGAAAGGAGAGAAGTGTCCAGTGTGTTCCAAGCCTGGATCGAAGATCAGAAGAACCTGAAAGCAGAGGGGACAGAGTCTGGGTCACTTGCCAGTGACCAGGGGCATGAGAGATGAATGCCCACCGATGTTGGGGGTTTCAGGTGTGAAGAGGTGAAGCTTGACTCTGCAGCCACGAGGACCAGGAGGCGTTGAGGATGACCAGGAGCTGGATTCGAGCTGTCCCACAAAGGATGTCGAGTGCTGCGGTGTCAGTGCATGGATTGGACCCAACAAGCCTTGGCAACAGATACCCACGCAGGAAGAGAAAAGATGCTTTGGTGTGGACCAGCAAGGTCCTGGGGACTCCCCAAGCGATGGAGAGTCAGGGCACATCTGGAGCAACCAGGTAAGCCCAATTAAAGTTAAAGTTGCCTTCACAGGGACCCACCAGTCGATGGACTAGGGATCGCGAAGGGACCTCAAGAGAAAACACAAAGGGCCCGCTCACGGAGCACTCGTGGAGTGTAGGCGGGCAATCTTTGATGCAAATGCTGCTCGGGGTCAGGGCTACGAGTAAGCCAAAGCTCAGCTGCAGGAGTCTCTGGTAAGCTGATGCTTCTGAAAATGGTCGCGGTACCCAGGGGTTCGGGTTGCACGGTCTTCCACGAGGGATACGGGCCTCAGAATTGCTGAGTCCACAGATCGACCTCAGAGACCACGGAAACCCACCTCCTGTGTTGCAAAATTCTTCGGAGTCCGGCGGGAGCTTCGGAGATGCAAACCGGACAGATGCGTCTTTGGTGCCTGCCAAGCAGGGGAGTAACTCCTTTACTCCAAGGGAGATTCTTCAGTCATCTAGTTCAATGTAGATCATCAAAGTTCCAGGATTCAGTATCAGAGTTTTGTCCAGGTGTAATCTAAAGTCCTGTAGTCAGGGGTTCCTTCTTTATACCCAAGGGAGTGGTTGGGTATACTCTGGGGACCCACCTATGGGAGGGTCAGGAAAGAGGGGTGGCTACACACATTTCCTTTGTCCAATTTTGTGCCAGAGCAGGGGCTGGTAACCCCTGCAACTGGTTTGAGCTGGACTATGCACAGGGACACCAAATGTGCCCCCAGTGCTGAACTTCAAAGCACTCTTGGAGTGCACCCACCCAGCCCCAATACACTAAAGCCTGTCTGGGAGGTGGTGACACCTCCCTGTGACAGGAAACCTATTGTCCAGGCCTCCCCTGCCGGAGTTTTGTCCAGCAGCAGGAGGGCAGACTCGTGTCTGTGGCTGGCAGCATCCATTTTGTGATGCCAGGGTCTGTTAAGCTGGTACTGGGTATACCGGTGCTGTCATGTCTCTCCATCCAGAAGGGTGGGATCATACTCCCACACCAGTTACTGGTGTGGGGGTATGATTCCAAGGTGTTTGGCACCAAACACGCCATGTTTCCGTGCAGCCATCCCAAAGTTTGCATTTACCGCTTGGTTATAATGCACTTAAGAGTATATGGTTTGGCTGCATCACAAACAACCCAGGAATAAAGGTTCCGAAGGCTGCAGAGGGGCCCTGCTCATGCATGGGCACCCTCTCACATAAAGCCCAGCACCCTGCCTTCAGGATTAGTAAGGCCTGCCATAGGGGTGACTGATAAGTTTTTAAGTGCAGTGATATTGAGAGATATAGTGAACCTATATCTCAGTAAGGAGTGCATGCACCACCTTACCCAGGCTGCAGTAGCAGTCCTGTGGTGTCATTTTGGAAGGCTTCCCAAGGGTGGCATAATACATGCTGCAGCCCCTGGTAGGCCTCTGGGGTACCTATGCCCTGGATACATAGTATACCATTTACTAGGGACTTATAAGGGTACCCCAGAATCCAATCTGGAGTGTACCTAAAGTACTGGGAATCATTTTAGAGAGGAAACAGCTAGGCTGATTAGTCCTGATTAGCAGGCCCCCAGCCAGACTAAAGTCGAAAAACAGTGAAAAGTGGGGGTAACTATAAGAAGCAGATCCTACTCTCCTACACGGGGCCTGTGTGGGGCCTGGAGTACGGGACTGGCCATTATAGGATTGCTTCTCTGCTGGTGACATAGCTGTTGTCAGGGGCCTAAATTATAGGGACAGTGATGCGATCCTGAGAGCCACCAGGGAAACGGCCGTCCCGCAAGTCGAAAACCACAATATTGCAATCTATCCGGATTATACCCAAAAATTGAAGGAGTGTTGTGAATCCTTCTTGGAGGTGAAGAAAAGAATGAGAGAGATGGACATCAAGTATATGCGCCTTTTACCTTGCAACACTTCGCGTCATTGCAGCAGGTAAGTCACACTTCTCTGAGCACCCCGTGGAGGTGTGGTCCTAGTTGGACATGGATAGGATTCCAGTGCGCCCCTTGAGTGATACAGACCCCCTCCACACCCGTACTGGACGGCCTGTGAGTAGATGCTCCAGAAATAGGGGTGGAGGTCCTCCAGGGGCACATAGATTGGCCCCTATCGTGGTCAGAGATGGTCGGCACCATAGACTTTGCGGCCTCTGAGACCTCCCAGACCTCCCAGGTGCCTGAGACACTGATAACTGGAATCATCATTTGCTAACATTCTTCCCTAATGTAGTGACATTGTTCCTGGCACTGTGTCTCCTTAAATGGTTCTTGAAAGATTTGCATGTGTCTGGTGGGCCTTTTTCCTACTCCGTCACCCCATTGAGGGTGGGTGGTCTACTGTCACTGCCTGTTCTGGGTCCCAAGAAATACAGGGTGTAGGAGGCTGGCTTAGTATATGGTGCTCTATTATGTAAGTGGAGTATCCTGCACTAATCCAGACAACCCTTATGGTGATTTTAGTGGGCTTAGACAACCTTAGAAAGCTCTCCAAGTGGTAACTGTGGAGAGCAGCCTTCAGGCTTTGTCCAGAAGGAGTGTGAAGCAGCTTGTTTTACCAGTACTAATCATATAGTGTAGTTTAAGTGAAAAGACCTCACAGTGTAGTTATAAAAATATGTATTTATTATAAACACTCTCTGATACATTGTAATATCTTCTCCCCGGAGATATATTCAAAATACACACAATACTTCAATAATAGAACACGTGAGTAGCACAAATACACAGTGGTCTCCAGGAGGAGACCAAATCAGATACTAAGAAAGTGGAATGCGACCCATGACCTAAGTCAAGCCTGGACCCAGAAGACTTAGAAGAGCTGTAGACCCAAGGAACCACCTAAGGTAAGTACCCAGGAACCCCACAGAGGCCGTGTGCAGAGTGGAAACACGACCGCATGCTCAATACAAGTCAATGGGGAAGTCGCAGTTGCAGTTTTCAAGAAGGACCCTTCCCAGAGAACCCTGAAGAAACCCCATGGAAGATGGTATGTTGAAGAGTCACCCCACCCGTGGCTACCCCGGGAATCAGGATACCTACACCAGGGAAGTTGGGTGCATAGGTGCGAAGAGACCTTGAAAACCGCCTTCAGTAAAGATGCTGCTGCGAAGAAGCTGAAAGAGTCCGGTGGATTCAGGATGAGAGGTCCCTGCAAGCAGATGAGACAGAGTCTATGCCACTCAGGATTGACCAAGAGGCACGGAAGACGAATGCCCACAGATGTTGGAAGATGCAGGTGATTTGTCTGACATTGGCGCTGCAGCTGTGCAGACCAGGCGACACTGTAGAAGACCAGGAGCCATTCACAAGCTGTCCCACGTCAGATGTCAAGAGCCAAGAGTTCGGTGTCCGGAGGCAGAACCAACAAGCCTTGGCAGTGGAAACAAGCGTGGCAGATGAAAAGGGGGAAGTGTCAGGACCAGCAAGGTCCAAAGAACTCACCAAGTGCAGGTAAGGCAGAGTAGGCCTGAGCCAACAGGGGAGCCCATAGGAACCAAATAAAACCAACAGGAGGATCCACAGGCCGGAGGCACAAGAGTCGCAAGAGGACTTCGAGCAGCTCACCAATGATGCAGGCCCACGGTGCAGTGGATGCAATGAGAAAGAGGTTGATAGCAAGAGATGCTGGAGCTTCTTGGAGCCCGAAGATCTCTGAAGACGAGGGTCAACAAACCTTGGCAACAGCATATCGATGCTGTGCACAGGGGTACTGTTCCAGCAGTTCCGACAAGGGATACTGGCTTCAAACTGGCTGTGAAGACAGTGCAGGCCTCGAGGGAGTTGCCAGAACCACCACCTGTGTTGCTGAACCTTTCATTCTGTGGGAGCCCAGAAACAGCAAATCGGTCAGCTTTGTTGCGGTGCCTGCAGATGCAAGGGAGTGACTTCTTCACTCCAAGGGAGATTCCTTCGTGTATCTTGGATGTCCACAGGCCTGGAGCAGAACATGCATGGAGCACAGGCACAAACGACGCAGAAGACTGGCAGAATGATGAGACCAGGAGCAGCAGGAGTCTTCCCTGTCCAGTCTCGGTTCCCAAAGCGAAGTCCAATGAAGTCCAAAGTGCCCATACGGTTGAAGATGAAGTGGTTTTGGATCTGAATCTTGCCCTACAACGAATCTAAAGCACCGCCCACAGGTAAGCCCTTAAGTACCCTAAAGAGATGGTTGGGATGAATCAGGGGTCCCTCCAAGAGGAGGAGCTGGACAGTGGGGAGGATACTCCCAAGTCCTTAGTCCAGTTTCGCGCCAGAGCGGAAACCAACGGTACCTGAGCTGGTTCCAACTGGATTATGCAAGGAGGGCAGCAAATGTGCCTTTCCAAGCTGTCTAGTGACGCTGGCAAATGCCCCCACCCTGGCCCAATACACTAAGTCCTGTCTGGGAGGTGGTGACACCTCCCTTTGAGAGGAAACCTATTGTCCTACCTTCCCCTGCTTGAGCTTGGCTTAGTAGCAGGGAGGCAGAATTTTGTCGGTTGTCGGCAGCAGCCATAGCTTGCTGTCAGACTCTGGAAGACTGGTACCGGGAGCACGGAGGGCTTCCCGGAGGAACCCCACAGTGCATGGAATCATACCTTCACCATCATTTACAGTGTTGGGGTATGATTCCACCATGTTTGATACCAAAAGAGCAGGGGTCGTTACAGCCAGTTTAGAGTTAGCCATCGCGTAATAACACATGGCCACTCTATGTATCGTAATGGTTGATGCACTTACAACGCCTGGAGAATAGACTCTAGCGTTTGTAGGGGTGTCCTGCTCATGCAGGGGCACCCTCACACTTATAACCAAGCACCCTGCCTTCAGGATTGAAAGGCCTGCCTTAGGGGTGACTTATAGGTTTTAAGTGTAGTGACCTCAGATATAAGAAAATGTGTATCTGTTTTAAGTGGTGCTAGCACCAGCTTACACAGGCTGCAATGGCAGGCCCGTAGTCATAATTTGAGTGGTCTCCCATGGGTGGCATAATATACCTTAGTACCATATACTAGGGACTTACAAGGGTACACGAGTAGCCAATCTGGGGGGTACCTAAGTACTCACCATGATCCAATGTAGGGAGGAAGCACAGAGACTGGGGTCCTGATTAGCAGGGTCCCAGTCAGACTAGTGAGAAGACAGAATGACACCAGCAAAAAGTGAGGGTAAACATGAATGTAGATCCTACTTTCCTACATGGGGGTATCTCCCCATACCATCGCAGCATGGTTTTCTGGGAAGTTAATGTAACTACTACATCTTCTGAAACATTGAGCTGCTGGGGCCTTTCCAACACTGCCAAGGTCCTGGACATTCTCTTTTAGGTAGGGTGGCGTTCCTGGGGTGGATGCGCTGAGCTTACATCGCTTTTTCAATGTATTGTGCGTAGAGGTTTGTGCTTTTGTTGTCGGCAGGGGGGTCTTTCTAGACTGGAGTTGACCCTTGTTGATGTCGTGGGGGGCTGGGCCACAATAGTGTACGTCCTGACTCATCAACGGTTTTGGGCTTGTATGATGATGCGGTTCTGTTATACTTGTGCGGGGGGAGAGTATGTTGTGAGATTTTTTCTTATGTTGACCCACGGGTCGTTGCCTTCTGGTCACGGAGAGAGGCATCGGTATCCAGACGCACCTTAATTCATAATGGGTAAGACCAGAACACGCAAGCTCATCTCCTGGAATGTGTGGCATCTGGGCAATTTCCAGAAATGTTATATGGTTCTTTCCTTTCTTAAGCGACATGCTGTGGACATTGGCAGTTTGCAGAAGATGCATCTCTCTGATGCAGAGGGTTATAAACTGGCCACAAAATAGGGGGGACAACTCTACCATAATAACTATTTGACCTTTTCTAGGGGCATCTTCATTTGGATAGCTTTGGGAGTTCCATTTGCCCTCAAGTACATGGAGGCGGACGTAGAGGGGTGTTATGTACTTATCCAGGGCAGACTGGATTGTGTAGACTCTGCAGTTGGTAATACCTATGGCCCCATCGATGATAAGGAGCAAATTTTCCCGTGCGTGATGTACTTTCTCCTGTGCTGGACTGTCAAGCTCTCTGGGCGGGGGACTTCAACTACATATTGAATGGTGAATTCAATAGAAATTATTCACCCTGAGGGAGGTAGTCTTCCATCTAGGACTGTGCGATATTTGAAGGGAAACCCAGCTCATTGGGAGGGAATGTACTTGCTGTTCTCCAACACATAATACCTGTAGCAGATTGGATCATATCTTAATATCCACATTGCTGGGGGTGGGGGGAGTGCTTGCGGTGGCCCACCTGTCCAGATAGTCATTACATTATGCCCCTGTTTTCAGTGGGATAAGATGGGGGGTGGTCACCTCAGACCTAGAGGTTGCCGCCCGAGATTCTATAAGAGGGTAGGAAGAAACTGGCGGAGGTGCTGTCGGATTTGTTTTAGATCAATTGGTCTGTGACCAATCACTGGCACACAGAATGGGAGGCAATGATGGCTGTGTGCCGAGGGCGTTGTGTTGGCCTCTCCTGTGGTGTTCGACACACCCTCCAGGCAGAACTAACTTGGAAGGAGGAAGCATCGTCGCTATTACAGTGGCTTCCTCTGGATGCTCTGGTGGAGAGGCAGAGGGAATTGGTGGTCCAGCAGCAGGTGGTGGACGCAAGAGACAGATTGGACAAATACACTGTGAAGTCCTATCTCCATCTTCTTCACAGGGGGGGAACAGCTGTGGGAGGTTATTGGCTTGGATTCTGCGGTGGGAGACTCCTCTTTGCCCAATATTTCATCTTAAGACTCCCTAGGCCAGGGACGTATACACGCAAGGGGGAATAGTGGATGTATTTTAAATTCATCTGGAGCAGGTGTACTGCAGCCCTCACCCTCCTGCCCCAGAATGTATATTTACATTTCTGACCACTATAACGCTCCCCAGCTGCAGGAGGCCACTATCTTAGACCTCAAGGATGATCTCATGTTTGAAGACATTTGGGCAGCATTTCAGCAGTTGCCCAGGGGGAAAGCGCCAGGTAGTAATGGCTTTCCTGCAGAGTTTTTATCAAGCCTTCTCCCCTGCTATTACTGAACAACTGTTGGATGTTTATTTAGAAGCCATAGCCGTAGATGCACTAAGTCCATGCAGGAGGGCTGCATCTCTAAGATGCTAAAGCCAGGTTCGGTGAGTTCGGACCCATCCTCCTATAGACCATTCATGATGATTAATAAAGACAAACATTTTCTTTGTACAGTGTGGTCCCTTCGGTTACACCCCATCATTACCCAAATAATTCAAGACGACTAAAGCGGGTTCATCCCCGGTCGTAATACTACCATGAGCCGTCGGAGGTTGATGCATGTCTTACAAGAAGTGGAGGGCCAGGAGGAGGAACTTACCCTCAATTCCATTGATATTGCCAAGGCCTCTGAAACAGTTGACTGGTAGTACCTCATGCAAGTTCTGGAGTCAATGGTAATTGGACCTCAATTTCAGGCATAAGTGAAGCTGCTGTGTACAGGTCCCACGGCTAGGGTGCAAGTTAGTAAATTATGCTCTGATAGTAGGCTAGTTGGTAGGGTAGTGGATCAGGATTGCCTGCTCTCGCCATTTGCCATAAAGCCGATGGCCATTTGGATTCAGCAGGAGAAGGAACACTGGGGGATTAGGGTGGGAGACATTTCACACCTGGTGTCTCTATATGCAGATGACTCCCTTTTTTATCTCATGCAACCAAGACGCTCCTTTCAGCTCCTGTTGGGGCACCTGGATACTTTTGGAGAGCTGTTAGGCCTCCGGATCAATTACAAGAAATCTTTATTGTTCCTCTTTTAGAACCCTTCTCTCCCGAGATCTGGCGACCTTGCTGAAATGTCCCCTCTAGTGGGAAATAGATGGTTTTCATTACCTGGGGGTGGTGGTGGTGTCCCCTCTAGTGGGAAATAGATGGTTTTCATTACCTGGGGGTGGTGGTGGTGCTCGCGAGGCAGAAGCGCCAGCAGTATATAACTGGCAAGGTCGAGGAGGGCCTGCAGTCTTCCATTGAATTTTGGAATACCCTTGCCCCTTTCCCTCATGTAATGTGTGGCTATCTTGAAAATGGTGTTCTTGCCGGGGCGTCTCAGCTATTTCCAACATTCGTTTGATGGTCTCCCACTGGTTGTGTTCGGGAAATTGCATTACCACTTACTTCCTTGATCTAGGCAAGGGGGACGTAGCAGAGTGACAAAAGACATTCTGTTCTTGCCACTGGAGGAGGGAGGACTGGCAGTCCCGAATTTGGAACAATACTGTCTGGCCTCCCAGATACAGCACGCCGTCCATTGGCTCATGGAGGGGAACAACAGGGAGAAAAGGTTTATGCGAGCCACAGCTAATGACTTGACTCTCCCTCAGATTCTGATGGCAGAGGGAGAATCGTTGGCCAGGTGTTGTATCTCCTCAAACACACTGTTTTCTTTTGGGATAGAACTGTGAAAGTGATCTTGAAATGGCCCACATTGCTAGGGAATTCATGTTCTGGGACCTACCAGCCTTTCTGATGATCGCAGAGTCCGTGGATGAGACCGCTTGGTGGGAGGGTGGTTGTGAAACTATGGCAGCAGTTCCTACAACACGTTGGTCTTTTTGCTACATTTAAGGGAATATGGACTAAATTTCCTGCTGCTCTGGATGAGTCGCACACCTTTTGAGGCTTGTTGGAGCTTGGGGGTGGACAGAGCGCCACTTGGTCTCTTTTCTCTACAAAGCCATGACAGCTGATTGGATATGCACAATCCTTCCCGTGCGGATGGCCTGGGATGGTGACCTGGGGGTGCAACTTGAGGAGGCACAATAGGAGAGAAAGTGTGCATTGGTGAAATCTGTTTTGATTAAGTCCAGATTTAATTTACTTATTTCCGTTTCCTGCACCGCACATATATAACACCTGTGCTATTGAAAACAAGCATTTGCAATGCAATAGGTCTCGCATTTATGAAAGTTTGATCTATTGGAACTGTAAATGACAATGCCTTTTATTTATGTGTTTTTTTACACAGATAAATAAAGGGCATTGTCATTTACAATGCCAATAGCTTGAACTCTCTCAGAGACCTATTGCATTGGAAATGCGTTAGGAGAGAGCATGTCCTGTCTTTTCCTGCTGGCAACAGCAGGCAGGACAAAGCTCTTTGAGAAAATAGTGCTCAGAGGCTGTAATTAAAGCCTACTGTGCAACAACACACATAACAGGCGATGTCCTCATGGGAGGTTACAAAATGGGAAAAGGTGGTACTAAGGAGGGAATACTAATCCTATTGACTAATGAAAAGCCAAACTTTACAATGGACAGTGACGCAAGCCAATAAAACAAGAAAGACCCCAACTGGGCAGTGATTGGCTGGCACATAGGCTATCGACTGTCTGTCAAACTCGTTAATTGGCCGATTGGATGATATGCTGATTGGCTAATTAGATGGCAGACTGACTAGCTGGTTGGCTGACAGACTGAATGGCCACCTGCCTGGTTGAATGACTGCCTAGCTAATTGACTTGCTAACTGACAAACTGAATTCCTGGCAGGATACTGGGATGGCTGACTGACTGTCTTACTGGTAGACTGACTGGCAGGCTGACTAACTGTCAATCTGGCTGGTTATCTGAGAAGTTGGCTGACACCCAGAATTACTGCATCTCAATATATCAGACAGACAGGCTGACTGACAGATTGTCTAGATATCTCTGTAGCCGGAAATTCTGGTGTAAATGCGAGAAGCTCAGTCACGTCAGAATTGGTCTCACCTTGTCCAAGAGCACACCAGTCTCTGCCAAAGCAAAGCCAGGGAGGAGGCGGTCTCAAAGTCGTAGACACCCACTTCCGCAATGAACCAGAGATATCCTTGCGAGATCAGCGTAACCACCTGAAGTTAAGGAAAGACCTCTATTTAGATGAGAGGATGTAGCCTAATGGCTAGAGCGGGCAACCTCGAAGCTGAGAAACAGGGATCCAGTCTCGGCAGGGTCGCTCAGCATCTTGTGATTTTGCACAAATCAGTTAATCACCCCGTGCCCAACAAAAATGAATGTGTCCGTTTGTAACGTAACTGGTTCTCATGTAAAGCGCCGATACCTTGAATCGAGTTTGCGCTATATAAAACTCCCCAAAAAAACAATGCCTTTAGCCCACCGGTGACTGATCAAGAAGACGCTCCTACCCAGTGCATAGTTCGCCCCCCCTCACGAGGACATCTCCAAGTATCCACAGGTCAGAAAAATGTCAGCACGGCCCCTGTCACCAGAGCTTGGAATTAACCGTCGCACACGGAGTCCACCTCATAGCGCTCCGAATAAGCTGCAAATCCCCAGGTTTTAGCGCTATACGAAACTCCTTCTAAAAATAATAATGACACCTAGAAATAGTGACTCTGGTGCAAAACACATCGTGAGGGTGACGCTGTTTAACTTAAATGTGTCTAAAACCTCTCTATTTCTCCACATAGAACAAGACAAAAAACGTACGTGTTCCCTGAAAAGCACTTCCATATGAAGTGTTTTGTTTACTTCTCTGGGTGTTATTTCAGACGTTGCGCTTCGTTCCGCTCACCTGCTTGTAAACGGTGGGTCTCAGTCGCAGAAACACAACCCTGTGGTCAGTGTGCCAACTGCAGAGAGGTGTTTGTGCCCTACAGTCGCAGAAAGCCGGATCACGAGCACAGTTTGGCTTCAGAGATCGCACTGCACATCCAAAGCTGTTTAGCACCACATTTTGCACTCAGGACCTCGGGGTGCGTCTTGTGTGAATAGATTTTGTGTTGGTTTTTTTTGTTGACAAACCCATGGGTCTCACTATTTATTTACTTGAGTTTTGTGTTAGCGTTGGCTAAACGTATTCATACCGAAAAGAACACTGAAACAGCCATTTTGGACACAAAAGGAATAAAACACCAGGAAAATTAGGAACATTGCAAAGACATGTCCACGTAATTATTAGCCACGCATTTTTTATAATTGATACAATCAACAAAGTGTAACCTGCATTTTATTTAGGGGTAGAACACCCAAAAAACAAAAACGTATATACACTCTAAGCACTTAAAGCAGCAAAGCCACAAGTAAAGCGTTCGCAAAAGTGAAAGCGATCGCTTTTGGAAACATTGAAAGCCGCGAGTGGCGCGCGCGCGTGCGCCACAGCGAGCCATATGGTTTCAATTATCGTGCCCGTGTCTGGGCACGATAATTGAAAACACATGTCAGCAATGCATGTAGTAGACACCAATAGGCCATGGGCGGAGCAATGCACCCGCCTTTGGCCTATTGCGTGCTGTCTTAGTAACAAACATGCACGCCAAGGCCAATAGCAGGACAGAAAAGTAAAAACACACGCACGAGCGTGTGCGACTCCAGGCTCCGTTTCGGAACCCCGGACAAAAGGACTCTCGCTGCGCGAGCAGTGTTACGCACTGCAACGCTAGGCGCGAGACCTAAAAATGGATCCAAATAAATCAACCAGCTGTCCCCAATGCTAAAACCCTTGTGGAGAACCCCCTCCCCGTTTTCTACACTTACCTTCAGCAAACCGCCTTTGGTCGATCTTCCTGATACAGGGACTGCTGTCAGACCTGGGAGGGAAAAAAAAGAAGGAAGTTAGTGCAGAGGAGGGGACTGGGATGGTCGATTGAGCTGCAGACACTAAGAAACAACGTCTCTTTCCCAGTGCAGGGGGATGGAGCATTGGCACCAAAAGTAAGGATGGACCACTGTCAAGGCGTGCATCAGTATTTTGAGAGCCACTCTGTTACAGGACGAGACAGCAGGCCGTATACTGTTTGTTCAACACAACAATTTATTTGAGATATCTACTGAGTGAACAGTCCTGGATATTCTGGTGTTTTTCCCATTTTTCGGACTCTCCATGTCTTCCTCTTTATTTTATCCTTTCAGTTTCTTCACTGTTGGAATTGTCTTGGTTTCGCCATTGTGGCTCTGGAGCAGAATACCACCTGGAAAACAAGGCACAAGCCATTAATATCCAGGTAGAAAGTGGGGGGGTGGTCGTTTTGGACCTTCACTGAGTCACCACCGTGAGGGAAAACTTTCAAGGCTGTTGCCCATAGAAGGGAAATGAAACCGTGTGGGGCAAAAGAAAAGAAGAGACCCAGGCCATCCGTCACTCTTATTATACACTTGCAGGTTACACCCCATAAACACAAAAGACAACCAACTCAAAAGGGATCCTGCTCCCAGGATCCCTAAAGTACCCCCTTATAGCTCCCTCACAGGCCGTTGAGATAGGCACGAGTCGAAAGCCAACTGCTCACATAGCAGCCAGCTGTTTGTGTTACTTGTCTGAGGCAGTGGCCCGATAACGGAGCCAGGGTTGTCTCGCCTGTCTCGCCTTCCCTCTGGGTATCCGGACTTCCTGCTCCACTCCACACCAGGAACCAGGGTTGTCTGTGCTGGAACTGCTCCTCCTCCGTCACCGACATTGCCGTCACTCTCCTCCTCTCCCGACTTCTCTCGTCGTTGTTCTTCCTCTGGTGTCAGCGTTCCTCTCCTCGGGAAACTGCTCTCATCTCCTTTCCTCGCTTTTGACACCAGCTGACATGCTTCCAGGTCCGGAAGTGAGGGCGTGTCCCACCATGTCGAGACCGTCAAACAGGGATTCCCGGTACCCTCGGGGCTCCTGCCACAAGCCTGCAAGGTACTGTAGTGTCCTCCGGCGGGGTAGCGGTGCAGTCTACCCGCGCCCGGAGGTTTCATGTAGTGCTAGCGCGTGTCGTCACGTGCTAGCTATAAATAAAGGGGCGTGGCCTGGCTCAGGCAGTCCGGACCACGCGGCAAACTAAATGAGCCGTGTCCAGTATTCTTTGCGGCCGGAGCGCTAATTAATGCACGCGCGTGGCCCCCATCACACTGGCGACGAGGCGGTAACGAGCCCAAGTGCCTCGATTGGTGTGCTTTGTCCCCAGGAGTGGTTTAGAGCCTTTGATCTAGGCCATATAACCACAGGGGTGCTGCTTACTCTGCAGAGGCCTGCTGTGTGCTCCTGGCAAGTCTGCTACTTTCAGTGTGGACCCATCTGCCCCTGAGAGTGCCTGGGGAGAAGAGGAATTTTCCCTGCACACCCTGCTGGAGCCCAAACTCGTGTGTGCCCCAACTCCCAAGGAAGGAGGACATCGCAGTGAGGCCAGCACCCCCAGGCTACAGAGGGAGGACCCGACTGCGCCTTCGTCACCCTCGGCCAGGCGGCTACTACTAAGCCCAGGAGGTAGGCAGTGCACGTGCTGCAAGAAGTGACTGCGACTGCGCTAAGATGGCGTCAATCCCGGCCATTGAGCCCTTTTTAGTAGATGGCGCACCCTCATCCCTCGCCCCGTGGTGGAGGTACTGGACTGACCGTCTCCAAATTTACTTCGAAGGGGCGGGCATTGCCTGGGACAGGCGCAGAGCCCTACTCCTCCATCTGGGAGGCAAAGACATCCACCGTATTTACAAAACCCTGGTGGAGGCCACATTCAAAACATATATGACGCTGCTCAACGCCCTAAATGGGCACTTTGAGCCGATGGCGAACAGGGACTATGAAAGATTCATCTTTCGCCAGGCCAAACAAGAAGCGGAAGAGTCATTAGACGCGTTCCACGGGCGTTTGAATGAGCTGGCCAGCACGTGCGGATTTCGAGATGAACAGGAAGAAATCCGAGGTCAGATAATACAAGGGTGCTACTAGTCCAAACTCAGAGTGAACATCCTTCAGGAGGATGGCAAGTCTCTAGCGGATATCCTCACCCTGGGCTGGTCAAAAGAGCTGTCGCAACAAGCCGGAGCATCCCACATGGAGGTGGTCCTCCACCGACCCATCAAGACGGAACAAGTCAACGCGGTGGAAAAGGCGAACGTGGTGAGGCCCAAAGCGCGCCAAAACTCAGGGAGAAGACCGCAAGACAAGAAAAAGGAATGCGGCTACTGCGGAGGCACGCCCCATCGCATGTAAGACTGCCCACAGAGAGGGAAGAAGTGCAGTGCTTGCGGGTGGATGAACCACTTTGCGGCAGTATGCCGGTCTACGAAATCACGGAAAGAAGCCGCACAGGCAGTGGCTGAAGCACACGACAGTGACGAAATGGACAATGACGCGGGAGACTACCCGATCCACTATGTATTCGCAGTAGACCAGCCACGACGGAAGAGACAACGACTTCCAAGGTACAGAATCAATATCCACCACCAGGATGTGAGAGCCACCATAGACAAAGGGGCCTCGATCGATCTAATGGCTGTCAATGTGTACAATCAACTAAGTCCACGCCCGCCGTTGCGTGAAGCAAGGATCAGGGTGTTTGCGTATGGACAGAAGACACCCATCCCGCTCCAGGGATGTTTCAAGACTGAGCTGAGACACTGGGACCTCAAGATCCCCACCACAGTCTATGTGACCAAGGAAGGAAGCGGAATGCTGATACGCGGACAATCAGTAGGGGAGTTGAAGCTAATCTCATTCGCCATGGCGGTACAAGAGGAGGAACTGGAGGCCATCAAGGAGGAGTTCGAAGACGTCTTTAAAGGCATTGGATGCCTGAAAGGGAAAGAAGTCTCTCTCCACATCGACCCGTCAGTCCAACCAGTGGCACTGAGGCACAGGCGTATCGCATTCCACCTGCGGAAGAAGGTCGAAGAAGAGCTAGAGGCACTGGAGAAACAAGGGATTATCGAGAAGGTCAGTGGACCCACCCCATGGGTGTCCCCGATCGTAGTGGCACGGAAACCAAAACAGCCAGGGCAGGTCCGCATCTGGGTTGACATGCGCCTTTCAAACACCGCGGTGAAAAGGGAACGTCTCCTAACCCCCACCATCGACGACATCTTGGGAGAACGGAACAGCGCAAAATGGTTTCCGAAGATGGACCTACGGTCCGGCTATCACAAACTGCCACTACACCCGGTCTCTCGATAAATCACCACCTTCTCTACACACGTCGGTCTCCGGAGATACCGACGCCTCAACTTCAGGATCTCGAGTGCCACGGAGGTGTTCCAAAACACCATCCGTGAAGTCCTCAGCAGGCTCCCGGGGGTCTTGAATGTAAGCGACGACCTACTAATATACGCATCGTCAATGGAAGATCACCACCGTAGACTTCGCGGGGTTCTCCAGAGGATCAAAGAATCCAGACTGACCCTACACAAAGAAAAGTGCCAGTTCTTAAAGAACAAGATCAGCTTCTTTGGCTACACGTTCTCCGACAAAGGAGTGGCCCGGTCCCCGACAAGGTGCGGGACGTCCAGGAGGCCCCAGCACCCTCCAACATCTCGGAAATAAGAAGCTTCCTAGGGATGGTGAACTTCTGCAGGCGGTTTGTCCCGGACTTATCCAACCTCACAAAGCCCCTCAGGGAGCTGACGAAATCCACTACCATGTGGCAATGGGGCCCCGAACAGGAACAAGATACCAAAGCAGCCCTGTCGGCAGACACGACACTGTCATACAGACCCGGCCTGATCCACCAACGTCGCTGTTAACGCCAGCCCATAAGGGCTAGGAGCCATGCTCACGCAATTACAAGGAAATGGAGAGTGGGCCCGATCGCATATGCGATATGCTCCCTGACGGACACGGAACAGAGATACTCGCAAATAGAACGAGAAGCGATTGCCATCCATCGGGCCTGTCGGCACTTCCACGTCTACGTGTACGGCCATCCATTCACAGTGTCCGCCGACCATAAACCCCTCATCCCCCTGTTTCAAGGGTTAGCATCCAATCCTCCCCTGAGGATTGAAAAATGGATCCTTCAGCTGCAGGGTTATGACTATAGAGTCGAATACAAGCCAGGCTCATCCAATCCGGCAGACTACCTGTCGCGACATCCTAGGGCCGCCACCAAAAAGGAAGAAGAGGATGCCGAAGACACTGAAGAAACTGTCCGGCTCGTATCGGAAAGATCCCGACCACTCCCTATGAGTCTTGAAACCATTGTAGGTGCCACGCGGACTGATGAATGCCTGCAGCTGGCCATAAGAGCAGTCCAATCGAATGACTAGACGGACGCCACAAGCAAAGGCCGTCCTGGAGTCCATTGTGCGGGTCAAGGATGAAATTTCGGTAGACAGCAGCGGTTGTCTACTCAGAGGCCCGCGACTGGTGATCCCATCAAGCCTTGCTCAACAAGCCGTGGACCTCGCACACAGGGGACACCAAGGCATGGTAAAAACGAAGAGTCGGCTGAGGGCAAAGGTGTGGTTCCCGGGGATGTGGTTCCCGGGGATGGACCCACTGGTTGAACAAACAGTCAGAACGTGCTCATGGTGCCAGGCATTAGGCCAACCAGATCGCCCTCACCCAGTCATCACTGAAGAAAACCCCCAACGGCCATGGGAGTGCGTGAGTGTGTTGCAGGGATTCTGCTTATGCACAGAACTATGCACAGGAAACCAGGACCTCAGTGAATTGTGGTGTTCCAAAAAACTCACCTCAGAACCCAGAACCCCTTATCCGACCAGCATCAGTGTCCCATTCGTTATCCGAGGTTTAGCTCGGCGGTGCCAATGTATAGACAACCCAGAACAAGCGACTTAGTATATTTCTCAGGAATGGTGGGAATCAGAAATACCTGTTCGTAATTATTCTCATATCAGTCCACAACAGAATAAACAGAGACACGGTAAAGTTTAAAGAGTTTATTTTATAAACCTTGTGTCCTAAGATGCAGTAGTTTGGCTAACATAAGCAGACAAACGATTAAAATCAAAACCATCAGCATAGTTACAATACCATAGAAAATGAAAGGAGTAATCATACTAAAATGACAGTGGATCTAAGCCACCTTCCTTTCCCTAGAAAACTAATAGTATTATTATTAGACTAGTAAAAGGTCTCTAAGCTTGAATGGGGAACCCCTTACCGTAAAGATCAGCTCAGTGAGATCACATCACAGGATCAGCTAGGCTCTGCTCTGGGAAAGCTCTTCTTCCGAATGTAATGAAGACATGTAACCCTGCAATATTAAAAGCACCCGACTTTCAGGTATTTGCAGCTGCCTGCGTGTTATGGCTAAATAGTGGGCCGATCAACCTGAACTCAACAACATGCACCGTCTAGCGACCCAGACTGTTTCTTTACACTATGTACAGACCAAGGTCACTGCTCACTGTTTGGGATGTGAACAACAGACAGTTCTCATGTGAAGCAAAAGCGGCAAGATGGCTTTCTAACATCTAACGCGGTTGTGCTAACTTAGCATTGTACATACATAGATAACGATCTTCACTACAAGTGTTGACTTCGGACACCTCCCAGATGGACGCTATGCCCTGGTGATCATCGATGACTACACAAAATACCCTGAAGTGGAGATTATAGGAAGCCAGACAGCCACGGAAGTGATTACAAAACTTGAGAAAACCATTGTGACCCATTGTATATTCGAAGTGGTGAAGACTGACAAAGGCCCACCTTTCCATGGACAAGAATTTGCAGACTATCTCAAGGCTTGGGGAATTCAACACCGGAAAGTGACCCCACGCTGGCCCCAAACAAACGGGGAAGTAGAGAGGTTCATGCGCACTCTCAACAAAGTAAAACGCATCGCGCATGCAGACGAATCACCACTTGAGAGAGCCATATACAGTTTTCTGAGGGAATACCATCTGATGCCCCATCTCATGACTGAGGCAGCTCCAGGGCCGGCAAGCATGGGCCGAGTAGTGCAAGACACCATCCCACATCACCCGAGCTGGACCCCGTCTCAGAAAGGTCCTAGCCAACAGGACTAGTTCCAATGACCAAGCCAGAATGTCGGACATTCAAGTAAGGGACAGAGTCTACGTCAAGGACAGGTACCCCGGGAGCAAGTTCCAGCTTCCGTTCGAACATCAGCCATGGACAGTTATCCGCCGAACCGGCACTATGATAACAGCCAGAAGAGGAACCGAGGAAATCACATGCAACATCTCTTTCTTCAAAAAAGTACACGCCGGAACTCCGGACCAGCTGCTATCGGATAACCTGGATGCCAGACCACGTCAACAGTCAGGGGAGGAAGGAACCGATGGTGACCAAGGAACGATCCCCACTGAGGATTTGGACCGATCTGACCATGGCACCCCTTCAATGTTTGGAACGCCAAACGGAGCACTGCTAATTTCCCCTGTGAGATCTCCTGAGGGTGAAGTCTCGCAGGAAATGACCCCGTCATTGTCATCCTCACTGGGAGAACACTCCAGATATGGCGAGAAGCAATCCAGCTCCATCCTCCCACCTAGCAGGGTTCATGGTGTGATGAACCAAGGACTGGAATCCTAGTGACTGGTAACTGATCTACGTATTCAATGTTTGTTTGTTGTTTAATAAAGGTTGGAAGGAATGTAGTGTCCTCCGGCGGGGTAGCGATGCAGTCTACCCGCGCCCGGCGGCTTCACGTAGTCCTAGCGCGTGTCGTCACGCGCTAGCTATAAATAAAGGGGGGTGGCCCGGCTCAGGCAGTCCGGACCACGTGGCAAACTAAATGAGCCGTGTCCAGTATACTTTGCGGCCGCAGCGCTAATTAATGCACGCGCACGGCCCCCATCACAGGTACCTCTGTCACACACTCCAAGGAGATGGAGGACGCGGGAGGAGGACGCTGAGAGAGCGCCAGAGGTGGATAGGACCCGAGGTGTTGGAAGTTCACGGATCGCACCACAGGAGAGTCAGGAGCCGGGATGAGCGACACCGACTCCTTACAAGACAAGATCTCCAGGAGACATGGACAGATGATTGGTGGACGCCTCCAAGGTATGTCTACATGCCAACCACAACTCAGGAGTTGCACTGCGGTGAGTGACAGGGGCAGGAGGAGCCCTAAAACCCTGGGAGGGAAACTTATTTACTGTATGATTACATAAAGGTGGTGGAGAGCACGAGTGTCACATATGCAGAGTGTTTATGTGCTTTCGGTGCCTTGTCTGATTGCACCAGTGAGTCACCAAGGTCTATTTTGGTTTTGCTGGCACGCTTTGCGTTGTCCTTCTGTTTTGCTCCACAAAAGAGTGTGCAATTGTGGGTCTTTGTTCCATTCTGGTGGAGGAAGGGCATTATTCACAGAAATACCCTGGGTCCCACTCAAAATAAAAAAGTCAAGGAAGTGGGCACATATCTTGTAACTGATGAATGGGTGTTCCTGTCACTCCTGGAGTTGGGTGATCAAATAACCCATGATAGAGGGTGAAAAAGATTCAGAAGACGTTGGGCCTAATCAGGAATTCACAGGTGTTACAGTGAAGGGGAGGAGCAACTGCATTGTATGGTTACATTACTTACCGCTACGTTTCCTGTTTTCTCTGAAGGTACTGGCAGCGACAACCTCGTCGGATGATGTGTGGATAAGGAGAGAAAAACAAACCAACTATGTTATCACCTGTTACCAGATTGAAGGAACAACACCTGTTAAGACCTATATATTTCAGTTGTGTGATACCAATAAAATACCAAGATTAGTAAATCAAATCAGCATCCAAAGCCATATATCTGCCCATCCCTCCTACAGGTGGTGTTAGAAGTAGGATCGGGAAATATGGAGGCTGTTGTAAATCGCATCATGAGAGCCAACTGGAGACAGTTATGGAGAAGTTTCTAACGATGGCCGCGGAGGACAGGGACACCGTCCAGCAGGCATTGACCAACCAGGCTAAAATACAGGATGCAGCCACTGGAAAATTGGCTGATGTGCTGGGCCACCAAAGGGGACACATGGCATTCTCTTCAGTGGTACTACAGAAGTATGTAGGGGGGAGAAGACCCAATTTGTTTTTCAACAACTTCGAATGTCTGGTCCAGGCAGCTGCATGGCCCGAGGACAGATGGGATCAATACTTGGCACCCCTGTTTATGGTAGATTTACAAACTGCATATCAAGAAGCTAATCCACAGGGGACGACTCCCTATGGTGATATTAAAAAGAGAATCTTTATGCCACACAGCGCTTGGCGGTTGCCAGCCCTCTCATGCTATACTCACTGCAGGCCATAAATGGGGAATCATGGAGGATGTGATGGAGGGTATCCCTACACGCTGTCCGTTAGACGGGCGCGATAAGTAACGATACACTGCTTGTTGTGACCAAACTGTATAATATACGAGACAAGCTGCATGTGTATACAGATGCGCTCACAGGGAAATGCATGGCAACGGTGCCAAGTGAAGTTTCTAGAATGACAGGACCTTTGGCCCCTAAGGGCGTGCTTGGTGTCGCTCGAATAGGCTGCCTTAGCTTAGCGACTATTGTAATGTTATGCACTCTCTTGTCAGATGGAGGGCTCGCGCAGGGTATAGGGCCTCTACCGGGGATCCTGGCTGGGGGCCGCCTGCCCATAGACCTACCTCCGGGGCATCATTGGGTCCCCCAGGCTTCCCTGACTCTGAAATTGTTTTCTGCTGTGTGTAAGCTGTTCGCTGCCGGCCTATAATGTTGTAGGCGCATAAGCTGTGTATTACTTCTTGCACGACCTGTTAAAAATTAATAAACGTTTGATAACAAAAAGAGAATCTTGGAGAGACTCAGGGGGACGATAAAATGTAATGAGTCTGTTACGACAAATCAAGGAGGGGATATATGAGCCCCTTAGGGCTCCCTACTACAGGGTGAAAGGCATGACCGATAGATGATACAGACTTGTGACTGCTACTAAAGAAGACATCTTTTAGAAAATATACTTGGTGCATTTTCCAACGTCCCTACATCTACCATACAGAAATGGGTGCAATAAAACAGCCAAGTGACCCAGTAGAAATCACCAACCCCTACAACTGCACACAGGAGCTTCAGAAAGGTCGAGAGGATGGAGGTTGGTGGGACATAGGCTCTGATCCTGTGAAACCTCACAAACCCATCGCAACCTGAAAACTAGAGGTGATACCCCTGTTACCCGGACCCGGTCCCCGACCCTTACTGCCCGGTCCACAGTGCTTTCACTGCAGGAGTTTTGGACACATTGCTCATTATTATCCATAAAAGGGGGAGCCAATGGACATTAGCATGGCTAGATCCTTACACTAAACCTCTTCTGGAGACTGTCCCACCTACCACTGCCTAATGTAAGTGAAAGGGGAACCCATCCCTGCTTTGTTAGACACTGGCTGCCACTAAAGCATCATAAGACCCTAGCTCATTCCCGGAGAAGCCCCCCAACCAACTGGAATGGTGAACATTTAGTGCATTCATAGGGACAAGAAACTGTATCCCATGGCACAAGTCAACCTCCGAAAAGAGGGAGTTTCCATCGTGCCCCTTCGGGTGGGTCTCATTCCCCAGCGGTCTGAACCCCTTTTGTAGGCACATATTATCCTGATTTATATACCCAAGTGAACGAGACTTGGAAAGAAGTGGAGACTTGGTGGGAGAGAGCCCCTTTCTCCCAAATGGAGGACAGTGAATGGCCCCTACCAAAGACCCAAATTAGCAGAACGCAGAAGAGAAGTGAGAGGCAGATAAAATATGTAACCACAACCGAAAAAGATAGACCAAGGCAATAGGAATCAAATATAGCTGTCATCAACCTCCCTACAAACACAGAGGTGGCGATCACGATCCGGTAAAAAATTACCCCGTGCGACTAGTATCCGGTCTTTTTACCGTACGAATCGTACAAGTGCCGTACGAACTGGCAATCACGATTCGCATGGTAAAAAGTCCATACGAACCGCATCGGGAATCATTCCCCACACGTCCTCGGGTCGGAAAATGTGTCCGACACGTCCTCGGACGATTTACCTTAAAAACGTGAAAAGTCAAGTCCGACCGAGGAATCACGATCCATCCCGTGCGTCCGAGGTTACAACCGTATGGAAAAAAAACACCGTCCGCACCGAACTCCTATAGCAACCATGGAGACACGTGCCCGCATACGCGCCCAACACTCCCCCCAGCCCCCGTACGTCCGACACGTACCCCCCGTGTATGTACACCCCCACCCGTCTAGGTACACCCCAGTACGTTCGAGTCCTACCCCCACCCCTGTACGTGTCGCACCACCGTGTACCCACACCCCAGTACGTTCCAGTCGTACCCCCACGCCAGTACGTGTCGTACCACCGTCTATGTACACCCCAGTACGTTCGAGTCGTACCCCCACCCCAGTACATGTCGCACCACCGTCTATGTACACCCCAGTACGTTCGAGTCGTACCCCCACCCCAGTACGTGTCGTACCACCGTCTATGTACACCCCAGTACGTTCGAGTCCTACCCCCACCCCTGTACGTGTCGTACCACCGTCTATGTACACCCCAGTATGTTCGAGTCCTACCCCCACCCCTGTACGTGTCGCACCACCGTGTACCCAGTACGTTCCAGTCGTACCCCCACCCCTGTACGTGTCATACCCCCCTGTACCTACACCCCAGTACGTTCGAGTCCTACCCCCACCCCTGTACGTGTCGCACCACCGTGTACCCAGTACGTTCCAGTCGTACCCCCACCCCTGTACGTGTCATACCCCCGTGTACCTACACCCCAGTACGTTCGAGTCGTACCCCCACCCCAGTACGTGTCGTACCACCGTCTATGTACACCCCAGTACGTTTGAGTCGAACCCCCACCCCTGTACGTGTCATACCCCGTGTACCTACACCCCAGTACGTTCGAGTCCTACCCCCACCCCTGTACGTTCGAGTCGTACCCCCACCCCAGTACGTGTCGTACCACCGTCTATGTACACCCCAGTACGTTCGAGTCGTACCCCCACCCCAGTACGTGTCGTACCACCGTCTATGTACACCCCAGTACGTTCGAGTCCTACCCCCACCCCTGTACGTGTCGTACCACCGTCTATGTACACCCCAGTACGTTCGAGTCCTACCCCCACCCCTGTACGTGTCGCACCACCGTGTACCCAGTACGTTCCAGTCGTACCCCCACCCCTGTACGTGTCATACCCCCCTGTACCTACACCCCAGTACGTTCGAGTCCTACCCCCACCCCTGTACGTGTCGCACCACCGTGTACCCAGTACGTTCCAGTCGTACCCCCACCCCTGTACGTGTCATACCCCCCGTGTACCTACACCCCAGTACGTTCGAGTCGTACCCCCACCCCAGTACGTGTCGTACCACCGTCTATGTACACCCCAGTACGTTCGAGTCGAACCCCCACCCCTGTACGTGTCATACCCCCGTGTACCTACACCCCAGTACGTTCGAGTCCTACCCCCACCCCTGTACGTGTCGCACCACCGTCTATGTACACCCCAGTACGTTCGAGTCGTACCCCCACCCCAGTACGTGTCGTACCACCGTCTATGTACACCCCAGTACGTTCGAGTCGTACCCCCACCCCAGTACGTGTCGTACCACCGTCTATGTACACCCCAGTACGTTCGAGTCCTACCCCCACCCCTGTACGTGTCGCACCACCGTGTACCCAGTACGTTCCAGTCGTACCCCCACCCCTGTACGTGTCATACCCCCCGTGTACCTACACCCCAGTACGTTCGAGTCCTACCCCCACCCCTGTACGTGTCGCACCACCGTGTACCCAGTACGTTCCAGTCGTACCCCCACCCCTGTACGTGTCATACCCCCCGTGTACCTACACCCCAGTACGTTCGAGTCTTACCCCCACCCCAGTACGTGTCGTACCACCGTCTATGTACACCCCAGTACGTTCCAGTCGTACCCCCACCCCTGTACGTGTCATACCCCCCGTGTACCTACACCCCAGTACGTCCGAGTCCTACCCCCACCCCTGTACATTTCGCACCACCGTGTACCCAGTACGTTCCAGTCGTACCCCCACCCCTGTACGTGTCATACCCCCGTGTACCTACACCCCAGTACGTTCGAGTCGTACCCCCACCCCAGTACGTGTCGTACCACCGTCTATGTACACCCCAGTACGTTCGAGTCGAACCCCCACCCCTGTACGTGTCATACCCCCCGTGTACCTACACCCCAGTACGTTCGAGTCCTACCCCCACCACTGTACGTTCGAGTCGTACCCCCACCCCAGTACGTGTCGTACCACCGTCTATGTACACCCCAGTACGTTCCGGTCCTACCCCCAACACAACCTCCTAAGTATGGAGCGCACCCCAGGCCCCAACATCACAACCGCATGTACGAGTCGTACCAACCAACACACAACGACAGCACCGTACAACCAAATGGCCCATGTACTCACCGTACACACGCTCAAAACGCACGTACACAACCAGGACAAAACAAAACAACACAAGAATACACCATTCGAATGGCACAAAGCCACTAAACATGGCCAACAAACACTACAAATACACCTTCACTGACCTGCAACTGCCAAAGACAAACAGAGGCCCAAAACACCACCACTCCTTATAACACACCCACCCAAACTTCAAACACTGCCACACCCACCCATGGACCAATAAAAAGGGCCCACACACACAAACCATGAGCCTTTGCAACAGACTCACTGCTGCCAGACACCACAGAACCATACTACAAGCTACACCACACCTTACACTTGCACACCTTCACACAACCACCCTCACAAACACCCCCTCATCACATTCACACACACACACCCACAACCATCCACACCCCCCCCCCAACATCCACACACCCCCCCACCATCCCCACACACACCCCTCACCATGCCCACTACCAAGAATCCAAAGTTCAGTAACCGAGAGTTGGAGGTCCTTGTTGATCAAATCCTCAGAGTCGAGCCACAGATCTTTGGAACATTGGTCAGAAACACCAGCCTGGCAGCAAAAACAGCCATGTGGCAGACCATCGTCGATGCTGTGAATGCTGTTGCGGACACCAGAAGGACCAGGCAGGAATGCCAGAACAGGTGGTACGATCTGCGGAGGAGGGTCAGAGCCAAGAGGCAGGAGGAACACGACCAGGCCAACGCCACCGGAGGAGGGCCCTCCCGCAGACCCGTACAGTACCATCCCTGGGAGGAGAGGGTGATGGCCATACTGCCGGTGGAGGCAGTCGAAGGATTAGAAGGACTCCGAGACCCGGGTGAGTACACAAACAACGCACCTCACATGGGGGGAACGGCATCCACAACCAAAATCACTAACAGGCACGCAACCACCACAAGCCATCGCATGACTCAACCACACTCCATGAGCACGCACATGCCACTGCTGCCACCATGCCCCATGCACCCAGCTGGACAATTTCAAGTCACAGGCCACAGAAGACAACAACACATGACACGGTAACCCGGATGGCGGGAGGCTGGGCCCCAAAAATCACATAGTGCGACTCCGAAGCAGACAACAATGCACTCTGCCCATATGGCCTAGGTCACAGCCAGACAAACAGTGTGTCCCAACACAGGAATGACTTGCCAGCAAATGGCGGACGCCTTGCATCAACACATGGGGGTGAAGGCACTGTTTTGCACATGACAGCAGCTAATGAACAGCCAACATTGTGAAAGAGTGGCAGCACACACCACCACAGCAGCAGCGCACAGACACACATCACACCCAATGGGTGCCTGGAGATCAGAAACAAACTCACATCAACAAGCCAAGGGCCACTCAAAGATCTGCTAACAGTGTGTGCCCAGGAAGCTGGGCTGAGGTGACAGAGGGTGACACACAGAGGGAGGGAGAGGGGGACAGAGAGGGAGGGAGAGGGGGACAGAGAGGGAGGGAGACACAGGGAGACGGACAGAGGGAGGAGGCTGACACACAGAGGGAGGGAGAGGGGGACAGAGAGGGAGGGAGAGGGGGACAGAGAGGGAGGGAGACACAGGGAGACGGACAGAGGGAGGAGGCTGACACACAGAGGGAGGGAGAGGGGGACAGAGAGGGAGGGAGAGGGGGACAGAGAGGGAGGGAGACACAGGGAGAGCAAATCAGCCGTGTGGTGTGTGGGAATGTCTGCTCGTCAGCAGGTAGACTGCGTGCATGTAGCCAAGGGTGGCCCGTGCCAGAACCCCCCCTCTTCTCCATGGCAAAACACAGGGCCATGTCACAACCTGTGCACGAGCACAATGACAGCTACCTGCATCATATAAGTGTGTGGAACAACTCCATGTGCACATGTACAGTGCTACACGGAAGGCGCCAATGCATGGCTCGCAACACCTGCCCACTCCACTGCTGACTGCAGTCACACTTGACGCAGCAAGGAAGACTGTGCCACACATAGTTAAAGGGGCCAAAGTGGTGCCCAAGGGACACACCCATGCACAAGTGCACTGTGAGTGGAATGCAAGACAGATCCTAATTCCAAGAGGAAATGTGCCAACTTTGAAAATGATGAAACATGGATGTTGCATGGACCAAAATTAACATTGTCTCTCACACACACAGGTCAACGTCGTGGTGCACCCCCCAACACTGGGGGGGAAGACTCACAGGACCCGGATCTGCAGGAGCCCGATCCCACCGGCAGCGACCACTCTCACCACTCTGTGGACGACCCCGACCGACCTGGCCCCTCTGGTGTCCAAGCACCTGCAGCACCTGCGTCAGGTACAACTGTGCCAACCACCACCCCCACTCCTGCCACATCCCAGGAGACACCCAGGATCCCTGCCCCAACACCACAATGCAGCCAGGCTCGCCAGGAGGGACACGGTGTCCCGGGCACCCAGGAGGAGGCAGGCGACAACGCCAATGCCACCCCTCAGGGGTCCCGGAGACCCGATGTGCCCACAAGGGCAGGCCAGGCGCAAGTGGGCAGGGGTGGTGGGAGTGGAGGACGGCGGAGGCGCGAGCCTGACCAGTTGGCTGGGGATCCGGTATTTTCCCATGTCCGTAACATCCTGGACTCATACCGGCAGGACACCACGGGCATGGCCCAGGTTGTGTCCACCCTCAATGAGATCAAGGGGAGCCTCGATGAGATAAAGACCCAGCAGGCCCAGCAACATGCGGAGCTACATGCCTGTCTACTGGTACACCAACGGAGGATGGAGGACAGACAGGCTGAGCAAGTGACGGCATTCCAGGGGATTCACGCTACACTCCGTCGGATGGCCGACAACATGGCCGACCCTCCCTGTGCCAGAAGGCGGAGAACATCACCACCCACAGGGAGGGATCAGGAGGAGGAGGAGGAAACATCCGACGGAGCATCCCAGATGTCGTCACGGCCTGCTGCTGAGGTTCCCCGCAGGAGGCCGGGTCGTCCACGGAAAGGACCGTGAGGGTCGGCGCTACATCACCATCTCCCAGGACACCTGGCCTGGCACCTGGCCCACTGGAGCAACAGCATCACAGCATCAAGAGACATTCTCTGCCACATGGCCCTGCTGGTCACTGGCTGACCAATGTTGACAAAGACTGTGGCATGGACTCTGAGGACATCCAATAGCAAGGACACCAACTCCCCTACTGAACTTTGGATTCCAAATTCCCGGAAAGACACTCACTTTGTTGTCCCCCCCCCCCCAATAATAAATCACACTATGAAGAGTAGATGCCTGCTGGTAGCATTATTACCTAACATGTGTCTTGTAAAGTCAAAACATGCCTGAGTCATCTTTTGTCTTCAACCACCCACACCCTGGGGCCTGAGTCTGGCACAGGACATATGGGTCACAGTGTATTAGGCAAGACAGACATGGAGCACCATACACACCCGTGATGGGCCCAACCAGCTGAGGGGGTTACCGAACAACCGTGCTGACACACACATTGAGTACAGCAACAGTCATGCGCAGAGGTCAGGGATCCAGTCCAGTGTCCTGGGGGGCACCCAGGTATGTGTAGACAGGTGGCAGAAACATGTCCTGCAAGCTTGAGTCCGGTGGATGCAGAGAATGGGGGCCTGGCCAACGTTGGATGCATGGGGATGGCACATGTCACAATACCCACACAGTCATGGACATCATGCCCAATACACAGTCTCAGCCCACACACACAGCTTGCATCTTGCCACTCGACACATTGACACATAGCCACAATCAGGGAATACCATGCCAGACAAGCAGGATGCACCGTGGCAACACACCAGCATTGACTGAGAAGAGGCACCTTGGAGGCATAGGGACACCTTTATTAGTCATGTATTCGGGATTGCAGAGGCAACTCGAAGTACACATGAACACATCATGTGGAGTAACATGTGGGTCCAACACTGGCACCCCCCTTCAGCAGCACACATGCGTGTTCGCCATGGAACTGGCACACAAGCGTCGGCTAACAGCTAAATACCCACAGCTGCACACGGAGAGCCTGCCATACACCAGAGATCCGCCGATGTCGAAGTCCCACACCATGTCAAGCCAATGCTAACCGAATGTGTCCGAGGGCAGTGTCACACACATTGATGCCATCATCACAATCCCCTATCCCATCACTGATGACTGTCAACCAGGCAGACCATCTATTCAGGTGTACACAGCTGCATGTCGTGTCCCATGGGGATGCGACATGGCTGCAGAGGAACCAAACACCGACAGGGGCAGTGTGCACACATCGTGAACAACTGCCACACCCAATACACCCCAGATGCATCCCTTACCCCATGGAGACTTCCAAACGTGTCCGTGCCTGTAACGCTGAGTCAGCCCACGATGTCATGTCCATGAGGAATAGCAGTGCCACAACAATGCAACCAGCAGACGGCATGCGCAGGTACCTGGGGAAGAGAGACACACAAGAAGTCAGCCACAAAAAGCACAGCCACTTGCATGTGCATTTACTCGACACATGTATGGATGACAACATGCTAGGTCACAATTATGACTGAGGAAGTACAACCATCACTGGCACCATCACTCCAGTGACACACCCACACACACCTCTGACTCACGTGCCATACATGCAGGTGGAGACACACATCACAACGCATGCCACACGGGGACCAATGCGTGCACACTCAGACACTGGTACTCCCCACTATGCAAAGAAGTCGCGTATGAGCCGAGTCCGCATGTCCTCTTGCGGCTCCACATCCTCCACATCACTAGCCCCATTGCCAAGCCCTTCGTCCTCCACGGGTGGATGGTCCTCGTCATGTTGATTCAGGATGAGTGGCACTGCTCTTTCAACTGCCATGTTGTGCAGCATGCAGCAGACCATGAAGATCTTGCAGACCTTCGCCGGGGCATATGGGAGTGCGCCGCCGGTCTTGTGGAGGCACCTGAATCGGCTCTTCAGCATGCCAAACGTCCTCTCTATCACTCGCCTTGTCCGGCCATGGGCGGTGTTGTAGCGGAGCTGGGCCGGCGTGATGGGGTTGCGGAGAGGTGTGAGCAGCCAAGGCATGTTGGGATAGCCAGCGTCCCCTACATGGAAAGAACATGGTCATCGTTAGAAGTGGTGAAGCGGTCGTGCTGGTAGGCTATACTGAATACAGGACAGACAGACTGTACCCACCAACAACACATGCCCGTTCGTTGCGCAGCTGCATCATCATATCAGGCATCCCGCTACGCCTCATGATGTAGGCATCGTGTGCTGATCCTGGAAAACGAGCACAGACATGTGAAATCACCATGTTGGACAGACACACCACAAGGGCATTGATGGAGTGGTAGTGCTTCCGATTGCGGTACGCCACCTCCCGTGCGTGTGGTGGTACCAAAGCTACATGTGTCCCATCTATGGACCCAATGACATGGGGCATCCCTCCCAGGTCATAGAATCCACGCTTAACCTCAGTCATCTGTTCAGGGGTTGGGAACTTGATGAAGTCATCCAGGTGAATCAACATGGCCTCTAAGAAATCATGCAGCACACCACTGAACGTGCTCTGGGACATGCCACCAACATGAGCTATGGTATTTTGAAAGGTACCCGTGGCAAGAAAATGTAGGGCAGCCATTACCTTCAGCTGGGGTGTCAGTGCCGTGGGATACCTGTGCTGCGGTTGCAGGTGTGGTGCCAGTCTCGCCGTCAACTCCAGAATCAACGGTTGGGTGAAGCGGTAGAGCCGGATGCTGTCATTCTCCTGCATGGCAGCCAAGTCTGGAATTCTTCGGGCAAGAGGCGGCGCTCTGCAGTAATTTGGAAGTGACAAGGAAGAGTGAGTGCACTACGACAACAACTCATGTGTACTGAGCACATGTTAATCTGGCAATACACACATGCTACATAGGGAGTCAGGTATGTGCTACATGGCCAGGACACGTATGGATGCAAGGTGACACTCCTTCAAAGACCCAGCTACACACGGAGATTGAGAACCTCCCCATGCCACGCCATGGGAATAGCTGTGTCCCAGTGCAAGTGAACAGCCAGACGCAACACAGGAGTGACATACGCCCACACATCAGCAGCAGTAGGATGCCGATTGCAGAGATTGGTAGCGGAACACTGGAGCCACAGGTCACATGACATTACACTAGGCCAGCCCACACACCTTGCCATGAAGGTGCACATGTCATGACTCACCACACATACCTTGTGAGGATGCTGACATGTCCTTGTCACGCTACTCCGTGTCCCATGCATACATGTGCACCTCACATCCGATACCACATGTGGCATGGTGTGCGGAACAGTGTGCAATGACAATCTACACACAGACACATGTTGGTTGCTGCAACGGCTGCAGCTTTTGAGGGTGCTCCAACATCAACCTGATGGGAAGCCCCCACACATACATGACATAGTCACATTGTGCACCGTGGGTAGTGACAAGTCAGGTGTCATAACCCCTGTACCGGGCATCAGGGGACACTTCCGTGTGTTGGTGTCCATGCCATGCCAGTGACGCTCACCCCAAGTGCGCAGTACGACATGCACACATGTCAAAGGAGTCAAGGGCATGCCTGGCACACATCGCACCATCACACAGTACATCTGTAGACATCTCATCATACATCTGGTGCCTTCTCGACTCAGGAGTAATGTTCCACATCACAGGCCGTCACACCTGTGCCCCACACATGTAGTGATGCACAGACGATGCCTCGATGTCAATTAATGGACAAGTATGTCCGCCCTATCCCTACCTGTGTGCCGCCTGTCACCACTGTGATGTGTGAAAACCGCTGTACTGCTGGCAAGAGGGCCTGTGTACGTCCCCATATCACTATGGGAGTGCTGCCGTATGTGTACCCATCGTGATGGCGAGCGTACAGGCATGTGTACGGCCCGTACCACTACGAGTACGCATACGCGAGGCCACCCATAGTGGTACGGGCCGTACACACGCCTGTACGCTCCCTATCAGTATGGGTGGCCTCGCGTATGCGTACTCGTAGTGGTACGGGCCGTACACACGCCTGTACGCTCCCTATCAGTATGGGTGGCCTCGCGTATGCGTACTCGTAGTGGTACGGGCCGTACACACGCCTGTACGCTCCCTATCACTACGAGTACGCATACGCGAGGCCACCCATAGTGGTACGGGCCGTACACACGCCTGTACGCTCCCTATCAGTATGGGTGGCCTCGCGTATGCGTACTCGTAGTGGTACGGGCCGTACACACGCCTGTACGCTCCCTATCACTACGAGTACGCATACGCGAGGCCACCCATACTGATAGGGAGCGTACAGGCGTGTGTACGGCCCGTACCACTACGAGTACGCATACGTGAGGCCACCCATACTGATAGGGAGCGTACAGGCGTGTGTACGGCCCGTACCACTATGGGTGGCCTCGCGTATGCGTACTCGTAATGATAGGGAGCGTACAGGCGTGTGTATGGCCCTTACCACTACGAGTACGCATACGCGAGGCCACCCATACTGATAGGGAGCGTACAGGCGTGTGTACGGCCCGTACCACTATGGGTGGCCTCGCGTATGCGTACTCGTAGTGATAGGGAGCGTACAGGCGTGTGTACGGCCCGTACCACTACGAGTACGCATACGCGAGGCCACCCATACTGATAGGGAGCGTACAGGCGTGTGTACGGCCCGTACCACTATGGGTGGCCTCGCGTATGCGTACTCGTAGTGATAGGGAGCGTACAGGCGTGTGTACGGCCCGTACCACTACGAGTACGCATACGCGAGGCCACCCATACTGATAGTGAACGTAGTCACGCGTGTACGGGCCGTTGCAGTGCATTTGGGGTGCCCTAGGGCCCCGGAACGCACCGTACCTGTGTGTGAAGCTCAAAATTACATAGGGGACACATGAGGGACAAGTATTAAGGCCTACATGCATGCTGGTTGTCATGGAGACCAAGTTCAAAATTCGAATTTCTTCTGGAAGGTGAACAGCAGTAGTCAGTTGGAATTAAAATACTTTGTTGCAATGTGTTTGTGGAGCTGACATCATGCAGGAGAATGAAACCGATAGAGTACACACAGACTGCTAGGTTTGAAGGGATTGGTGGAAACATAGGATGCAAATGTGAGTGACCAATCACTCTGTACTCCTGTGCATGAGACAGGGCAGAAAGGCACATATAAGGCAGCCAGGTCCCATGAGGGAGTACTTGCCTGCACATCTTTGAATTCGTCGACCCAGCTGCTGCTACTGATTCCCTGGAACCATGTCAAGGGCTGTGGAGAGGTCACAGCCATTCACCCTGGAGGAGAACATGGCATTGCTGGATGTGATCCTCCCACAGTACCCCATGCTGTATGGGCGACCAGGGTATCAGGTGAGTGCATAGGCCACTGGCACAGACTGTCCCTATGTTGTGACTGTGACTTCTGGCATTGTGTCCTGGTGTGACACACATGCCATGTACTGTTGGGGGGGTCCCAGGGGGGGGGATGCCTGATGTCTCCCAGCAGTGCCCTGAGACAGGAGGGGTGTGTGCCTATCACTAACAGCAGTGCCCTGAGACAGGAGGGGTGTGTGCCTATCACTAACAGCAGTGCCCTGAGACAGGAGGGGTGTGTGCCTCTCACTAACAGCAGTGCCCTGAGACAGAAGGGGTGTGTGCCTATCACTAACAGCAGTGCCCTGAGACAGGAGGGGTGTGTGTGGAGTCCTCACAGCAGTGCCCTGAGACAGGAGGGGTGTGTGCCTATCACTAACAGCAGTGCCCTGAGACAGGAGGGGTGTGTGTGGAGTCCTCACAGCAGTGCCCTGAGACAGGAGGGGTGTGTGTGATGCACAGTGTGAGTCTTGATAATTGATTGTGACATTGCCATCATTCCACCTGTGTACCCACTATGGCACGTACTGCTTTTTCCCTCACCAGAGGATCATGTCCCTATGACAAAGGTGCAATGCGTTGGCTGCATGACATGCCTTGTTGTTACCAGCTAATTTGTTATCAAATGTCTCTCTGTGACATGTGGCTGGTGTATTGATGTGGTGTCACTTGTTCTTCCTCACAGGTAGGCGCCACTGCCAAGGAGCAGATCTGGCTGACCGCCGTCAGTGCCGTGAGGGGTGTGGATGGTCGGAGGCGGAGCCTGTCCCAGGTGAGGAAACGCTGGCAGGATATCCGGTGCTGGACGCGGAGGATTGCACGGGTCCTGCTGGGGGACTCACCTGTGAGCCACAAGAACCGCGGCCGCCGCCGTCTGAACCACCTCCACAGGCGTGTGCTGCCGGTGGTCTTTCCAGACTTGGATAGGCGCTTACAGGCGACGCAGCAGCCGGAAGGGGGTAGGTACATGTGTGTTTGTTGTGTGTCACCGGCATTTGTAAGGGCACAGTAGCATGAATTCACTGCCAGGGTTTAAAGGTGCTGTGCAGATCCAGTTTGCCCCAGTATAGCGCTGCGCCCCTGCCACCCTTCCCCTCCTTGCAATGTGTTCCCTGGTCTGTGTGTAGTCACTCCTTCACAAGGTAATGTAGGCTGGCGCTTTGTCCACGAGAACTATGCCTGTAGCATCATGTGTGGGGGTGGTGTGTAACAGGTTTTGGGACCTTGGCTGTGCCCTGTCAAGTTCACTGCATGTGGGTTCTATGTCAGTTGGCACTGATGCTGAGTCCAGACATGGGAGTTGGTCTCTCATGTGTCATGCCTTACAGCGCGCATGTCCTATGTAGTGGCCTGTGACATGATGTGCATGAGTGTGCGATACGCATAGTGCAGGGATGGTGGCGTGTGTTGCAGTCATTACCATTCAGGAGCATGGAGTTGCGTGGCCACTACTGTCCCCTCGGGCACCTTTTCATCGGTGTTGTATGTGTCATCATAAACGTGGACACTCTCAGTGTCTACAGCGTAGGTTGTGCTCTGTGCCATTGTCCCCTGGCACCATGTATATAGACGTGCTATTTTGTACAGGTGTCCACTGTGCAGCATGACCTGAATGTCCTTCTTCATACTCACAGTTGCTAGTGCCTGTGTGTCTTGTTATACTCATCTGAGGATGGGCACTGGTACCTCATTATTTGTACAGGCGCACCTTGGCTGTTTGGCGTCCAATCTTGCATTTTGCCTGCCCCTGTGTTTATCACCCAGACTATGAGATGTTGGTGCCACCTGTGTCTCAACTATTTGCCTCGTGTAGGGGGTGGCTGGGGCGGGCAAAGCCTATATGTCAAATCCTGATTTCTACTTGCTGGGTCTGGCCAGTGTGTGATGTTTGTCTGGACACACACGCAAGGTGCAGTGACCGAGTCATGTTGGGCATGTTTTCAGCATTACCTATGCAGCATGTGTCTCAAGTTCATGGATATGGTCCCTGGTCATCGGTATTTTCGCCAACGCTGTGTGGTGCAGATGCAGTGCTGGATTGTCCCCAGGGCCTGGGTGCTATGTCAGACTCCGTTTCCTGTCTTTAGCTATTGTCTCATGCTCTCCATGGTATTTCAGTGGCATGGTGGCTCAACCAACTGTGTGTTTCATGCCCTACATCGGTACCTTGTTTAGTAGATGTTAGTGATCTTCCTTTTCAGGCTATGCAATGTTACCTATGTAGATTGGACTCATGTGACAGATGTGTACAGGTGTCTGATTAATTTCTGTCTCTCCACCCTGCCCACAGCATCGTCGGTGGACACAGAGGGAGACATGGACACAGACAAGGCGGAGGGACCGAGCACCAGTGCCAGCCGTGACATCGGGGCTGGCACATCGAGTGGGACAGAGGTGGAGGATAGTGCGGCCGAGGACCTGTCGACTGGCACGTCAGAATACGAAGCTGACAGGTCCGAGGAGGATGTCTCCGAGTGGGCGGTGGCTGCACCAGCAGCTGACAGCGGAACAACACCTCGCACTGCCCCCTCAGTTCCCATCAGCCACCTCCCACTTGCTCGTGTCCCTTCCCAGCGTGCCCGGTCACCGCATGTCTCCTTCATGCCAGGCACCGCACCCCCTGCCCCTGTCTCCACTGCTGCCGCCAATGCTGAGTCTGTGGACATCCAGCGGCAACTGCAGGTTGGTCAGGCTGCGATCCTTAATGTCCTCCATGCCCACGGCCAAACCCTCAACAACATCGAGGCATACTTGGAGGGCATTCATTCATCGCAGGCTGACCAACGCAACTTGCTGAGGTCCATAGACTCCACACTGACTGCAGCAGTGGGTCTCCTGCAGCGCGACCTCCCCCCACCTACCCCTGCCCCATCCACACTTCCCACTTCCATGCCTGTCCCACGTACACCCAGACGTCGGCATGCACCCACATCAACAGACACAGGCACCACACCAGCAGGGAAGGTCCACCGCACTCCTCCTGACACGCACACACAGGGTGAGGTAGGCACACCCACTGGGTCGGGGGGCAAACGTGTGACACGCAGCCATAGTGGGAGTCCGCATTCCACCCAGTCCACTCCCTCCAAATCCCCTCCCCTCAGCTCTCCTGGCCACATCTCCCCCAAGGACTCCTTCATGGCCGCTCTGTCCCTGAGCCCCACAGTGACACCACCACGCAAGCGGTCAAGGAAGTCCTCGGTCAGGGTGGTTGATTCTCCCCCCCTGTCTACACCCTCCCCCGGTGGCGCTGTGACCCATCCCTCTGACCCCCCCCCCTCCTTGGGGCCTGTGGATCCTTCGGGTGCAGGGGAATCCCTGGAGGACCTTGCAAAGGTGTGTAGTGCCATCCTGGCCTCCGCCTTTGGCCCTGCCCCACCCCCTGTGGTGGAGTCCTCCATCCCTGCACCCACAACGCCTCCCCTTTGCCCTGATGTCCCTGCGGTGCCTGTTGCTCCCCCCCCCATGATGCCCTCACCCCTGTGGAAGACGATGGCATGTAACTGTGCAGGCAAGGTAGGGGACACGCATCCCACTGTGTCCCCCATCCAGCTGAGACTCATTGACTGCCCTATGGGCTTTGTGAATATTGAACTGCCTGCGATCCACGGACATTGTGCTCATGCTGAATAAAGCTTAATTTTTGTTTCATTATAACACTACTGCTATGCTGGTATTGGTGTTGGTGGGGCTGCTACATGGTTTTGGGTGGTGTTTATGTGTTGGGTGTGTGGGATATGTAGTAGTGTGCTGCTCATTTGGGGGACCCTGGGATCTGTGTGCCATCACAAGGTGTTAGCTAAGTTTCTTTGTTCATGTAAGCAGTTAATGCATGGTGCAATTGTCCCAGGGTGTATTCCTTCCTCTGTGTACCCTGATATCTTCCCTGCAGGGTGTTCCCAATGTTTAGCGCAGAGCTGTGTCTACATGAGCTGTGTGTGTGACGGAGCCCTTCTACTTTGGCCATGCATGCAGGGCCATGTCTCCACCTGCAACATTCGTGGCATCCTTGGTGATCACTGTACTTGTGTGTGGAGTCTGTTGACATGAGTTCATGGGGACATGTTCCCTTGTAGGCAGTATGCATGTGGGTACTTCCAGCCTCACACACATGTGTTGCACCCCTCCTGTCTCAGGGCACTGCTGGGAGCACTCTGTACCCACCCCTCCTGTCTCAGGGCACTGCTGTGAGGACTCCACACCCACCCCTCCTGTCTCAGGGCACTGCTGGGAGTGATAGGCACACACCCCTCCTGTCTCAGGGCACTGCTGGGAGGACTCCACACCCACCCCTCCTGTCTCAGGGCACTGCTGGGAGCACTCTGTAACCACCCCTCCTGTCTCAGGGCACTGCTGGGAGCACTCTGTACCCACCCCTCCTGTCTCAGGGCACTGCTGTGAGGACTCCACACCCACCCCTCCTGTCTCAGGGCACTGCTGGGAGTGATAGGCACACACCCCTCCTGTCTCAGGGCACTGCTGGGAGGACTCCACACCCACCCCTCCTGTCTCAGGGCACTGCTGGGAGCACTCTGTAACCACCCCTCCTGTCTCAGGGCACTGCTGGGAGCACTCTGTACCCACCCCTCCTGTCTCAGGGCACTGCTGTGAGGACTCCACACCCACCCCTCCTGTCTCAGGGCACTGCTGGGAGTGATAGGCACACACCCCTCCTGTCTCAGGGCACTGCTGGGAGGACTCCACACCCACCCCTCCTGTCTCAGGGCACTGCTGGGAGGACTCTGCACACACACCTCCTATTTCTGGATATGTACGCTTGGAACATACACGGTGGGGGTAGGCTCCATGCATACGCGGGTGAGGGTACGAGTCGTACTTACACTGTTGGGGTGGGGGTACGCTCCATACGTACGCGGGTGTGGGTACGGGTTGTACTTACACTGTTGGGGTGGGGGTACGCTCCATACGTATGCGGGTGGGTACGGGTCGTACTTACACTGTTGGGGTGGGGGTAGGCTCCATACGTACGCGGGTGTGGGTACGGGTCGTACTTACACTGTTGGGGTGGGGGTACGCTCCATACGTATGCGGGTGGGTACGGGTCGTACTTACACTGTTGGGGTTGGGGTAGGCTCCATGCATACGCGGGTGAGGGTACGAGTCGTACTTACACTGGTGTGGTGGGGGTACGGTCCGTACGTCCGCGGGTGAGGGTACGAGTTGTACTTACAATGTTGGGGTGGGGGTACGGTCCGTACGTCCGCGGGTGAGGGTACGAGTCGTACTTACACTGGTGTGGTGGGGGTACGGTCCGTACGTCCGCGGGTGAGGGTACGAGTCGTACTTACAATGTTGGGGTGGGGGTACGGTCCGTACGTCCGCGGGTGAGGGTACGAGTCGTACTTACAATGTTGGGGTGGGGGTAGGCTCCATGCATACGCGGGTAAGGGTACGAGTCGTACTTACACTGGTGTGGTGGGGTTACGGTCCGTACGTCCACGGGTGAGGGTACGAGTCGTACTTACACTGGTGGGGTGGGTGTACGCTCCATACGTACGCGGGTGGGGGTAGGGTCCGTACATATCCGTCCCCACGCTATGTGATGCTTGTGCGGGCCGTACCCAGGCCTTTGCCACGTGGGTACGATCCGTCCCGCCATTGTTGGGGTGACGTAGGTGTGGGCGTGGTACGTCTCGTACCCACGCTCTTGAGGCGTGGGTACGGGACGTACCGGTCTGGTTGTGTTGCCGGTTCGCGTGGTGACGGACTTCCGTTGTGGCGGTCGCTGGCTTCGCTGGACACGCCCCCACCCGCTCGTAGTGACCAGGGCATGGGTGTCAGGTATGTCCTGGGCATGTGTGGTGTGTGACTTTGGTGGGGGTTTTGTGGCCTGCCCTGGTCCTGCCACCCCCACCCCCCCACTTTCCCCCCTCCCTTAGTTGTTCTGACCTTCTGCGGCGTCTGCGTCGGAACCTGTAGAGGAGGTGGACTGCTATGAGGGCCGGGATGACACGTAGGTTCGGGTCCATGTCTGTCCGTCGCGTACTGGTCCTCCTTGTTCGCGTCGTCCTGTCGCGTACTGGTCCTCCTTGTTCGCGTCGTGCTGTCTGTCCGTCGCGTACTGGTACTCCTTGTTCGCGTCGTCCTGTCGCGTACTGGTCCTCCTTGTTCGCGGCGTCCTGTCTGTCCGTCGCGTACTGGTGGTCCTTGTTCGCGTCGTCCTGATTCCCGGCAGTTTTTGGCAGCCGGAAAATATTCACCGTGCGGGATGACGTCGGTGCGAATCGTGATTCCTGGTTCGTGAATGGCAGGCTGCGAGCGTCCCGACGTCAGGTCGGCCCTTTCCCGGATCGCATTGGTAGGTTTATTTTGTTCGGTCGGGCTTTTTTACGAATCGTACGGAAATGGTGTTCCGTGCGAATCGTAATTCCTTGTTTGTAAATTTTGACGACCGGTGACGCGTCGGACGGAGAATATGCTCCGTCCGACGGTTCGTACCCGGTTTTTACCGGATCGTGATAGGCACCAGAGTGTACCTAAACAGATCACAGAAAAAGTCTCCCATCGCGTAAAAAAGACTTAGCACTCCAACTAGGCACATGCGATATTAAATACGATATAAATAAAAACAAATAGTGTCAGCAACCTCAAACAGTGATGTTAATATGTTTAAAATCGTTTTTATTGTTATTAGGCGTTGTTGAAAATGGTGTACAAATGCTACAATATGTATATCTCATTTTAGACTGTTGACCGGAAAGCACTTCTGCTCCAACCCGGAGACATTGTTATATGCAAAATGATAAGTAATACTAGGTAACAACATGAAGTGATATATTCTGCAATGCTACGTTTGGTAAAAAGGAAAATGTAGTAATGTATTATACCACTATAAAGGAAAAAATTGCATGAGGATATATGTAATACAAGTTCAGCAATATGTAAAAACCAATAAAGATATATTCAAGAAGAAGTGAGAGGCAGGAGATGCGTAAGGTCCTGCTTGCGTATATATGGAAGATTATGTCTGGAGTTCTGACCGAAACTTTTACTTAGCCCACAGAAATGAACTTCTATTCAGGGAAGCATGGAATATGGCTGCAGAAGAGGAGGACCCCCAGACAGTAGGTCCCCAGTTCTTTATACAGCAAGGGTTGATTTTCAGGAAGGGGGAAACACATCCCCACCAACTGTTGATAACCGCACCATTCAGGGACAAGGTCCTATTTCTGGCCCACAGCCATTTGTTAGGAGGACACTTTGGCCCGATAAAATGACACTCAACAGATTCTATTGGCCTGCCATTTATATTCAGATGAAGAGATATTGCTGGGAATGTCTGGTCTGCCAAAAACAAAGTCGCTATTGGCCTATGAGAGCCCCCTTACTTCCCCTACCTGTGATTGACAAGCCTTTCTCACATGTAGGATACGCACAGCAGCCTACCATTCACAAACCTACGACTTCATACAAAGGCACAATGCCACTCTGAAAAGCATGCTAAAGAAACTATGAGACCTGGAAGCACAGAAATTGGAGCAGACGGTACCCTTAGTGCTCGTCGCTATAACGTACAAGTTCCAAAGCAGCTATGGTTTCTCACTATTTGATTTGCTGTTTGGCCGAAAGCCCCGCATCTTACTAGATACGGCTCAGGAACAGTGGGAGCAGGAAAGGGATGATACGAAACCCATCCTGGAATAAGTCGCCAGCCTGAGGGCCCATTCAACCAGATACGGGCATAGTCGAAACCAATTTAGAGCAGGCTCAACAGATACAGGAAATCCAATACGACAACAAAAACTATGAGTATTTGCTGTAGGGTCCTCCAAATGTTACCGTTCTCTGAACACAAACTGTTGTGTCAATGGCAGGGCCCATACACAGTGGTGGAACAGGTTACCCCGGTTACCTATAGAGTCGAAGTCAATAGAGAAAGAAAAGAGTCACACATTTACCATGTGAACTAGCTTAAGATATGGGAGGGCCCCTTCCGGTCCTTTTTGGTGGTCTGGGAGAAAAGGACATACAGGTCACCCAGTGTATCGATCCAGAACTCCTGGGAGATTTAAAACAGGAGTTGAGGGATTGTTTGCCGCCAGACCAGGAAGTGTTTTCCACTCTTCCAGAAAAGACTAATATCATCCACCACTAAATAACCATCAAGCCTGGGGTGAAGGTACGCCTTGGACCAAGTAGGATCCCTGAAGCACGTAGAGAGGCCATTGAGAAAGAGGTATGGAACATGTTATAGATAGGTGTTATAGAACCCTCTGTTAGTGAGTTGAATTCCCCTATCACTTTGGGGCCAAAAGGCTAGGAGATACCCAATACATAAGCACTCTAGACCCGTGCAAAGGATACTGGCAGGCACCTCTCAATCCCAGAGGTAAGTAAAAACAGCTTTTTGTACCCCTGGATTGCTATACCAGTTTACAATGTTACCCTTTGAGCTACACAAAACCCTGCCCACCTTTCAGAGAATTATGAACACTGTCTTAAGGCCACATAGCACATATGCAGCTGCATATAGAGACAACATAGTCATCTATAGTCCCACGTGGAAACCTAACCGGAGTCATTTGCAGAATATCATACAAGTACTAGGGTTGTAGGACTGAAGGTAAACCCAGCAAAAAGCCACCTTCCAGTCAAACAAGTGAAATACTTGGGATATTTGCTAGAAGAAGGCCACACACAACTCCAATCCAAAAAGGTTTCGGCCATCTTATGAGTACCCATCCCAAAAACCAAAAGAGATCTTCAAGCCTTCCTTGGTCTGAGTGGCTATGAATGGAGGTTTATCACTAGATTCTCGCTGCTAGCGACACCCTTGACTGACCCACTGAGGAAAACCTGGGAGGCAGACCAAGGCTTAAAACAACCCTCGCTTAGATGGGGAGGAGGGCTCCTCGGACAACTTTGACACTTGAATCTTTTGCAGGACATAACCCTGCTGTGCTTGGATTACTTGAGTTGAATTGGCTCAGGCACCCATTTATTATTGTTTAACATCTTATGTACATTCTTCCATTTCAGATATGCTGGTGCCATATGACCTCTCTGTGACACAGTTATTGATGGCTATCATAGACACGTTACTTGTTATTGTATCTATAAACTGTAAACACTCAATAAAGGATGTTAATGGTACAAATGGGTATTAAAGAAATAATGGATCCTGGAAAGCTATACATTTCAGAAAAGTAGATACAATTCTGAATTCAGCAAGGGGTCATTTGTGTAGATCCTTCAAGGTTTCTTTATAGAAACTAACAGTTGAAAATAGGAAAAATTGAAAATGAGTTGTAAAAAACAGCCATTTGTGCCAACGTTTTCACCTGTAACCTCTTCTAAGTTTGACATATTGTTTTAAGCAATATATCGTTACATTTGCTGGACCTTTCTAGTTGTGGGGAAATATAGGACTTGTAGGTACACCAACAACTCGACGAACCCAGAGCCAATAACTGAGCAGCGTCTTGCAGTGTTTTTTATTGTGTACCGGTATAGCAATTAATTTTGGAAAATATATACATATCGGGATGAAAGACACCTATGTATTTCTGAAATTTCAACAAAATATAGAGTTTAGAAACAGTAGCTATTTGCACATTTCCGAAATTATGAGTACCCATACTAGCATGAGAATTATAGGACATTTTTCAAAGTGACTTCTTTTTTACACATTGTCTTTCATTTTGAAGGCAGAAATGCATCGAAAGGCAATAGGTAATAACAGTTGCTCTACAATTATCTGTTACCCTAAGTCTCCCGATAAAAATGATACCTCACTGGTGTGTGTAGGCCTAGTGCCCGCTACAGGAAACAGCTCTAAACACAACGTGGACACACCACATTTTTACAGTGAAAACTAACCCTTTTTTTCAAAGTGCATAGCTGTGGATTTTGAACCCTAGCTCTGCCGGCACCTAGAGAAACCTAGCAAACCTATACATTTTTGAAAACTAGACACCCAGGGAATCCAGGATGGGGTGACTTGTCTGGCTCTCACCAGGTTCTGGTTCTGTTACCCAGAATCCCTTGCAAACCTCAAAATTTGTCCCCAAAAACAAATTTTCCTCACATTTCTGTGGTGGAAAGTTCTGGAATGTATGTGGATCCACAAAATTCTACCCAGCCTGCATATATATATATTTTTATGAAAACTAGACACCCAGGGAAATCCAGGATGGGGTGGCTTGTCTGGCTCTCACCAGGTTCTGTTACCCAGAATCCCTTACGAATCTCAAACTTTGTGAAAAAACAAACATTTTCCTAACATTTCTGTGATGGAAAGTTCTGGAATCTGCGTGGAATCACACAATTCCACACACCCCGCATTTCCCAAAGTCTTCCGATAAAAATTGTACCTCACTTGTGTGGGTAGGTCTAGTGCCCATGACAGGAAACGGCCCAAAACGCAATGTGCACGCACCACATTTTTACAGTGAAAACGGACCCTTTTTTTGCAAAGTCCCTAGCTGTGGATTTCGAACCCTAGCTCTGCCGGCACCTAGGGAAACCTAGCAAACCTATACATTTTTGAAAACTAGACACCCAGGGGAATCCAGGATGGGGTGACTTGTCTAGCTCTCACCAGGTTCTGTTACTCAGAATCCCTTGCAAACCTCAAACTTTGTCAAAAAAACACATTTTCCTCACATATCTGTAATGGAAAGTTCTGCAATCTGCGTAGATCCACAAATTTCCTACCACCCAACGTTCCCCCCAGGTCTCTCAATAAAAATGGTACCTCACTCGCGTGGGTGGGTCAAGTACCCGCGACAGGCAAAGGCCCAAAACGCATTGAGGAGACGTCAAAATTACCTATCACAAAACAACCTGGTTTTGCAAGGGGGGTCTCCTGGGTTTTCGGCCGCGGGCTCGACGGCCATCTTGGGAAACCTACCAAACCCACACATTTCTAAAAACTAGACACACGGAGGAGTCCAGCAAGGTATGGCTTGCGTGGATCGCCAAAGTTTTCCTACCCAGAATCCCCTACAAACCTCAAATTTAGCGGAAAAGATCTAATGTTCCACATATTGTTGTGTGGAATCACTGTGTTGACCCAAATGTCCTACCCCACAGCGTTCCCCTCAGTCTCCTGAGTAAAATGGTACCCCACTTAGCCCCAGGCTGCAATCCCAATGTATTTTGCTGCACCATTGACACATCAGTGTCCTCCTCTAAAACAGGCACTTTGCCGCACTGAGAGTAGCTTCATCCACACTGAGAGTAGCTTCATCATCAGATGATTCCTTGTGGACAGAAAACTCACTGCCAGAATCTTGCACTACCTCCTCTTCCTCAGACGCACTGTCAGTCTCATAATCCTGAGGAAGATTCAAAAAGCTTAGCAACCACCTGCTGAGCAGTAATTCTATGGCTAGCGATAATCCTTACTATTGAAGGTAACTTGTCAAACAAGTCAACAACAACAAACACTTTGTAAAATAAGTAATAAACAAAATGTGGCTTTATCACAAAGACATATATATTCCAAAACTATACCACTCACTTGCCAGAAGCAGCCAGACTCGCCACCACCTACTCCGCACAGACACAGTAAGGATCAACAATAGCCCACTAAAAAAGAGAAGAAAATTACACATAAGACAATGCAAAACACATCGCAAAGAATTTCATGCTCAAAACACTAACTAAATATGCTGCCATTATGACACCACTTAAAACAAAATTCAGGGCTTCCCCTGCTTTCCCCGGTGGGTGAAACATAAAGGGCAGCCCATGGCGGTTGCACCAGCGCTTCCCCCGTGGGTGGGTGCTAGGACGGCCGAGAGCCGTCCGACGCACATGCCCACCATGACATTGGACGGCTACTGGCCTACAGAAGCACGTAAAGGGTTAAGAGGCATTGAGTCTGATTCAGGATTTGACAGACTGTAGTCCATCCGTTAGGGTGGCGGAGGACATTACCTGTTTGTCAAAGTTAGAGATGACCATCAGCCCAGCCAGGCCATCAGGGTGGTTACTTTCAATATACAAAAGGTTTGGTGGAGGTTGTGAGAAGGTGGCCTGATATATGCTGTCCACTAGTTTTAGTGGGCACCTTGTATCAGTCCAAACAACCCCTTATGGTGAATGATTAAAGACAACCTTTATTGAAAGCTATCCTTGTGGTAGCTATGGAGAGCAGCCTTCAGGCTAAGTCTTGAAGGAATGTAAAGCAGCTTGTTTTACCAGTCTATAATCTCTTGAATGATCAAATGAAAGGACAACCACACCAGGTATATATTAAAAATATATGTATTCAAGATAGAACACACCCCTCTAGTCTCTTTATGAGACTGGAGTTCGAAGTACTTTGTTTACAAGTTAGCAATTATCAGTAATAGCACAAATATACGTTTGGGCCCTAGGGGCGTACCAAACCATATACCAAAAAAATGGTATAAGAACCACGACTGGGATAGACACAAGGCCTAGAGCCTGTAGAATCGCTGGTACCCCAAGGAACCACCCAAGGTAGTGATACAGGGGACCCACGGGGACTATATGCAGTGTGTAAACACAACCGTGGGTACCCATTCGCTTCTATGGACAATGTTGCGGTTGGAAATTTAAAGATAAGGGACACTTAGAATTGAGTCAGGACCAAACCCTTTTGGTGTTAAGAAGTTCTATGGCTAGCACCCACGGGAGCACCGGAGTACTCGAGTTACCTCACCCAGGGAAGCCGGGTGCATAGGTGTCTTTTGGTGCCAGGTCGCGTCGTCGATTTCAATGGAAGCCTGCAAAGAACTGCTGCTGCCGTGAAGAGGAGAAGTGTCCAAGCCTCGTTCTAGGATGGAAGGAACTTGAAAGCAGAGGGGACAGAGTCTGGGTCACTAGCCAGTGACCAAGGGCAGGATGGACCAATGCCCACAGATGTCGGGTGCTTCAGGTGAGTTGATGGGTGTCTTGACTCTTCAGCCACGAGGTGCAGGAGGCATTGACAAAGTCCACGAGCTGGGTTCGAGCTGTCCCACAAAGTCTGTCGAGTGCTTCAGTGTTGGCGACCAGAATGGACCCAACAAGCCTTGGCAACGGTAAGTCACAGGAATTCAGAAAAGGGACTGCGGTGCCGACCAGCAAGGTCTGAGGCACTCACCCAGCGAGGGTAAGTCAGGGCACGTCTGGAGCAACCAGGAAAGCCCAAGTAGAAGAGGAGTTGCCATCGTGGGGACCTACTAGCCAATGGACTAGCGATCGCGAAGGAGCCTCGAGCGGTTGCACTTGAAACTGGCCCACGGATCACTTGTGGAATGGAGGCCAGCAATATTTGGTGCAGGAGGTGCTCAAGACTGAGGCTACTTGAAACCCAAAGCACAACTTCGAGGAAGACCAGGAAGATAATGTTGCTGCAAAAGTTCACGGTGTCCAGGGGTCATGGTTCCACGTCACCCACGATAGTCACGGGCCTCAGTTTTGCTGTGGACTCAGGGTAGCCTAGGGGAAGTCGGGAAATTTACCTCTGGTGATGCAAAGACTTCGGCGTCCGGCGGGAGCTTCAGCGATGCAGACCGGTCAGTTGCTTCTTTGGTGCCTGCCAAGCAGGGGAGTCACTCCTTGACCCCAAGGGAGATTTCTTCAGTCTTCTAGTCAGGATAGAATGTCGAAGGTCCAGGATATATGTTGCAGAGTTTCGTCCAGGGTAATCTAAATCCTAGGGACTGGATTCCTATACTTATACTAAGTTTAGGGAATGTACTAACTCTAAGGCCCCACCTATGGGTGGGCTTGGAAAGAGGGGTGGTTACACCCATTTCCTTTGTCCAGTTATGCACCAGAGCAGGGGCAGGTAGCCCCTGCAACCGGTTTGAACTGGACTATGCACAGGGACAGCAAACGTGCCCCCAGTGCAGGACTTCAAAGCACCAGAGAGTGCTCCCGCCCAGCCCCAATACACATCTGCCTGTCTGGGGAGGTGGTTACACCTCCCTTCGACAGGAAACCTATTGTCCAGGCCTTCCCTGCCGGAGTTTCGGTCAGCAGCAGGAGGCCAGACCCGTGTCTGTGGCAGAGGTATCCATTTTGTGATGCCAGGGCTCAGGAAAGTCCTACCGGGTTTGACCAGTGTGAACATGTCTTTCCCTCTAGAAGGGTGAACTGCTACCCCCACCGCCAGAACTGGTGGGTGGGGGGTAGTATTCCAAAGTGTTTGACACCAAACACAACATGTTTTGATGCAGCCATTCCAAAGTTGCATTTACCGCGAGGTTATAATGCACTTAAGAGTATATGGTATGGCTGTATCTCAGAACAGCCATAAGGAAGGATTTCCAAAAGCTGCAGAGGGGCTCAGCTCATGCTTGGGCACCCTCTCACATAAAACCAAGCACTCTGCCTTCAGGATTGTCAAGGCCTGCCATAGGAGTGGCTTATAGGTTTATGTGTGTTTGCATATATATGTGGATATAGGTAGCCTATACCACTGTAAGGGGTGCAAGCACACCCTTACCCAGGCTGCAGTAGCAGACCTGTGGTGCCATTTTGCAGTGCTTCCAAGGGGTGGCATAATACATGCTTCAGCCCCTGGTAGGCCTCTGAGGTACCTATGCCCTAGGTACATAGTATACCATATACTAGGGGCTTATAAGGCACTCCAGAATCCAATTAGATATGTACCTAATGTACATGCAAACCATTTTAGAGAGGAAGCAGCTAGGCTTTAGGCCTGATTAGCAGGGCCACAGCCAGACTAAGGTCGAAAAACAGTGAAACACCAGCAAAAAGTGGGGATAACTATAAGAAGCAGATCCTACTCTCCTACACAACCCCCAACCCAAACGCAGGGACATTAAACTAACCTTGACCAGTTGAGTCTTCATGCTCTAAGTGGAGATACCTAGAGAGTCGATCTGCATTGGCATGGTTACTCCCAGATCTATGTTCCACCGTAAAGTCCATCCCCTGTAGGGAAATGGACCACCTAAGCAGATTGGGGTTTTCACCCTTCATTTGTTTTAGCCATAAGAGGGGCTTATGGTCTGTCTGAACAAGGAAGTGAATACCAAACAAGTATGGCCTCAACTTCTTCAGAGCCCAAACCACAGCAAAGGCGTCCCTCTCAATGGCTGACCAACGTTTCTCTCTAGGGGTCAGCCTTCTGCTTATGAAAGCTACTGGCTGATCCTGACCTTCATCATTCAATTTATTTTATGTTATTTATTTTGAGAGTTTTATATAACGCTGGCTAGACCCGGAGGTAAACAACAAGTGACAAAGCTGTTCCTAAAGGGAATGGAAAAGGATGTACCATGTATGAAGATATCTGTTATGGATATTGGAGCCCTCACACAGCCATCGGGATATTGTGAATCACATACCCTTCAGGATGTAATGTAACATCATCGGGCTGCTCCTACGTCGAGTCGGCTGGTGCAATACCCGACGGGCTCTTGTTTAGAGAGCACTCTTGTGGAGATCTTCTATATCCAAGATAGCCGGTTGTTCAACTGAAAAAAGTGGGGCTTGGTGATAGTGTAGATGAATGTTAAAAAGGGGAGGGAGTACTATCTCAACAGTTTTATTACGATGTCTCCTCACCTGATTAAAAACATGAGGTGAAGTGATAGTAACTCAGGTCTATGTTCTGGGTTATCTACACTGCCTCGTCATGGTCAACATGTTTCTCACTATAGCTGAGCTGTACTCAAGTGATTCGTCAGGACCTAGAAATTCTATCTACAGGTCTATTCAAGGAGATTATGTGATAGACAACAAGCGTTTATGTGTATAACTGGTATTGTTACCTGCGGCTCGGTCTACCTGTATGGAAAATGGGAGACCAAAATCGTTAAAAAACGCTCATTCGCAAAACAGTTATCGTACATGGTGCGGGTGGAACGTGCATTTACAGTGAAAGTGCACATTCTGTGTAGGGAGGGGGAGGGGAATTAAAAACACACAAAAAACCACGTGAAGTGATCACTCTAGAGAGAGTTACAACAGCAGTAGTTGAACTTACCCTATCTACTCCATAGGATAAACCACTGCAGTCCCTGGTAGGCTTGCGCAAGGAGTTCCTTGCGTTCTGTATTGGTGTATGGGGGCAGTATTTAAAAACAGGTTAGATAAACACAATACTCCAGGGTCATTAACACCCCTTCTCTTGGATGCCACAGTATTCAAAACCATGTTAAAGTAAAAGGTTGAAATAAATGCAATACTCCAGGGTCATTGACACCCCTTCTCTTGGATCCATACCAATCATATATTACAGTTGTAATGGGGATCAATGGCTATAAATGGAGTTAGGAAGTGCCAGGTGAAGCCTGCTCTCAGTAAGGTTAATCAGAAAAAAGCGTTGCATGAAAATCTCACGCGGAACGGAAAATAGGAACGTATCTCATATAAATGCTCCTTGTCATATTTATTGTGTTAGTCTATTTGTTCCCGTATGTATCAATGGAGGAGCGGGTTTCAAACAAGATAAAACCGAAGAACTCGTAACTCGGCGTGACATAGCTATGTGGTTGTTAAAATGCAAGGTAGAGCTAGCGGTACATCATAAAACCAGTAAAAGACATGAGGGTTTACTTACTGACACGCCGAGTCCGTGTCGCTCGTAGACCTACCCCGCACTACCAGGACTGGGGGGTGGGGTTCTACGATCTCGTGTGTGTTTAAAACGACTATGCGTCACGGTCCATGTCGGTCTAGAATGCGATACTTATTCGAGAAAGTGGCTAGAAATGGCCGCCATGTTGGAAGAAATACGAGTGGAGAAGTCGTCGATAAACCAGGAGTTGGTTGTGGTGTACATGGTTCCGGTTTAGTAAGCAATGTCTATTCTTGGTGATAAAGTAGCCGGAAAAGTACTGGAGTTTCATGGAAGCAACCAGATCTGGTTGGTATATTTGGTTGTAGGTTAACCCCTGATGTGGTTGTGAAGACGGGTCACTACACTACAAATAAACAAGTAAACCATGGCAACTGGGTCTAATCAGCCATATATATACAATGCATAGACCACACGTGCATAGAATGAGTTGGTTGCTGTCCCCATAATGTTAGAGCTTGATGTTGCAAGTGTGGGGGTCGCTTATACAAGTGAGCTAATCAGAAATCAGGGTGATGATTACAAAGCCTAGTATGCGCTATGTCTTAAGGTGGTGTGTGTGGCCTAAAGGGTGGTATCATTCAGTCCAGTGGCAATGCTATCTCTGTAAGTGAGAGAGCTAGTGTGGTTGCTCAGAAACTTGGTGTATCCTAGATCTCAAGGGGGTTTTAAGGAACACCATGGAATGGCATCATTGAGTCCTGAGGTGTCTGTGCCACTTTTATACACCCACCGTTGTTCTTTGATTAGTAAGGCTTCTTTGGTTATGTTCGGTAAAGGTTCCAGAATAAGCCATCTAAAGGAATCGGGGGGGTGTCCTTTCTCTAGAAAGTGCGCGCACATTTTAGTGTTCGTTCTTTTACAGCGGAAATTGCTGCGATGTTCTATGATGCGGCTCGGTCTACCTGTATGGAAAATGGGAGACCAAAATCGTTAAAAAACGCTCATTCGCAAAACAGTTATCGTACATGGTGCGGGTGGAACGTGCATTTACAGTGAAAGTGCACATTCTGTGTAGGGAGGGGGAGGGGAATTAAAAACACACAAAAAACCACGTGAAGTGATCACTCTAGAGAGAGTTACAACAGCAGTAGTTGAACTTACCCTATCTACTCCATAGGATAAACCACTGCAGTCCCTGGTAGGCTTGCGCAAGGAGTACCTTGCGTTCTGTATTGGTGTATGGGGGCAGTATTTAAAAACAGGTTAGATAAACACAATACTCCAGGGTCATTAACACCCCTTCTCTTGGATGCCACAGTATTCAAAACCATGTTAAAGTAAAAGGTTGAAATAAATGCAATACTCCAGGGTCATTGACACCCCTTCTCTTGGATCCATACCAATCATATATTACAGTTGTAATGGGGATCAATGGCTATAAATGGAGTTAGGAAGTGCCAGGTGAAGCCTGCTCTCAGTAAGGTTAATCAGAAAAAAGCGTTGCATGAAAATCTCACGCGGAACGGAAAATAGGAACGTATCTCATATAAATGCTCCTTGTCATATTTATTGTGTTAGTCTATTTGTTCCCGTATGTATCAATGGAGGAGCGGGTTTCAAACAAGATAAAACCGAAGAACTCGTAACTCGGCGTGACATAGCTATGTGGTTGTTAAAATGCAAGGTAGAGCTAGCGGTACATCATAAAACCAGTAAAAGACATGAGGGTTTACTTACTGACACGCCGAGTCCGTGTCGCTCGTAGACCTACCCCGCACTACCAGGACTGGGGGGTGGGGTTCTACGATCTCGTGTGTGTTTAAAACGACTATGCGTCACGGTCCATGTCGGTCTAGAATGCGATACTTATTCGAGAAAGTGGCTAGAAATGGCCGCCATGTTGGAAGAAATACGAGTGGAGAAGTCGTCGATAAACCAGGAGTTGGTTGTGGTGTACATGGTTCCGGTTTAGTAAGCAATGTCTATTCTTGGTGATAAAGTAGCCGGAAAAGTACTGGAGTTTCATGGAAGCAACCAAATCTGGTTGGTATATTTGGTTGTAGGTTAACCCCTGATGTGGTTGTGAAGACGGGTCACTACACTACAAATAAACAAGTAAACCATGGCAACTGGGTCTAATCAGCCATATATATACAATGCATAGACCACACGTGCATAGAATGAGTTGGTTGCTGTCCCCATAATGTTAGAGCTTGATGTTGCAAGTGTGGGGGTCGCTTATACAAGTGAGCTAATCAGAAATCAGGGTGATGATTACAAAGCCTAGTATGCGCTATGTCTTAAGGTGGTGTGTGTGGCCTAAAGGGTGGTATCATTCAGTCCAGTGGCAATGCTATCTCTGTATGTGAGAGAGCTAGTGTGGTTGCTCAGAAACTTGGTGTATCCTAGATCTCAAGGGGGTTTTAAGGAACACCATGGAATGGCATCATTGAGTCCTGAGGTGTCTGTGCCACTTTTATACACCCACCGTTGTTCTTTGATTAGTAAGGCTTCTTTGGTTATGTTCGGAAAAGGTTCCAGAATAAGCCATCTAAAGGAATCGGGGGGGTGTCCTTTCTCTAGAAAGTGCGCGCACATTTTAGTGTTCGTTCTTTTACAGCGGAAATTGCTGCGATGTTCTATGATGCGTGTCTTAGCAGGGCGTGTTGTCATGCCTATGTACTAAAGTGTGCAGGGGCATGTAATCATATAAACACAGTTGGTGGTATTGCAATTGGTGTGGCGTCGTATTTCCCACTTGAAATTGTCGTTAATATCAACTGTCTTGTGTATGTCAGTGAGGTGACATACAGAACATGAGCCACACGGGTAATGCCCGGTCACAGGGGGCAGCTCCCATAGTGTTCTTTGTGTTATCTGTCTCTGTGTTCGAGGACGAGTATGTATTATAGAGTCCCTCAGGTTCCTGGTGCGTTTGAAAGAGAACCTAGGTGTTTCTAGGGTCATTGAGCCCGTGTTTAGTATCTTCCAGTGCTTTTTGATCACCTTGGTGATCTGGTTAGATACCGGGGTGAACGAGGTGACACATGTGATGTTCTCCGTTTGTCTCTTGGTTCTAGGTTCTTGTAAGGCCTCTCTAGGGTTATTGCGGGCTCTTTTGTTGGCTTGGGCAATCTGTTTCGCTGGATATTCACGCGCTTTCAGATTCCTAGTTAGTTTTTCAGCTTCAGTCTTGTAGTCAGTTAGGTTGCTACAATTACGTCGTATCCTTAAGAATTGTCCCACGGGTAGGTTATCTCTCAAGCTCCGCGGGTGATGGCTGGAGTATAGTAACAAACTGTTACGATCCGTTGGTTTTTTATATAGTGAAGTAGAGAGTGTACCTCCGTGGAGATTGATGTTCAGGTCTAGAAAAGGGATACTCCTGTCTGACACTGTGTGTGTGAATTTAAGGTGTGGATCCAAAGTGTTGATCCAGTTGCAAAATTCTAGACAAGTTGACATGTCTCCTTTCCATAGTATCAAAATATCGTCAATGAACCTCTTCCAGAGGTAAACATCAGTATTATAGGGGTTGGTGTGGTTGAAGATGTAGCGGGACTCAAAGTCGGACATGTACAGACAGGCCAGACTGGGCGCAAAGGTGCTACCCATACAAGTGCCCTGTGTCTGTTTGTAGACCTGTCCTCTGAATTCAAAAAATGTTTCTGTCATGGCTAGAGTAGCACAGTCCATAATGAAACTTATGGGAGTGTTGTGTTGCCATGGTTCAAGTTGAAGGATGTTTTCCACCACTTCGAGTGTGGCCCTCTGGGGTATGTTGGTATAGAGGGCCTGCACGTCTAAACTCACCAGTAGGGTGATTTCATCTGCAGGGGGTAGAGACGATAAGAGTCTCAAAAGATCTGAAGTGTCTTGTATGTATGATTTTGTCTTGTGTACAAGCGGTTGAAAAAAGAAATCACAAAATTGTGACAAGGGTTCCAACACTGAGCCAATGCCTGATACAATGGGTCTCCCGGGTACAGGGAAAGTGCCTTTGTGGATTTTTGGAAGGATGTAGAAGTAAGGGGTGCGCGGGTTCTTTTTTACCAGAAAAGTGGCTTCTTTCTTACTTATCCAGCCTTGGCTCTCAGCCGAGAAGACCAAGGCTGTGATCGTAGTAAGGAGACGTGGGGTTGGGTCAGTAGGGACAGGGGTGTAATAAGTTTGGTCACTCAATTGTCGTCTACATTCTAATTCGTAGTCCACTGTATCCATTATTACTGTGGCTCCCCCTTTGTCTGCCTGTTTAATGGTAATGGAGGTGTCATTGGACAAGATGGAGACTGTCTCTGTTTCAGCCTTAGACATGTTATTAAAATGTCTGGAATTGGTGATTTTAGCTAGATCCTTAAGAACAGCCTGTTCAAAAGTAATAACTTCAGGTGGAATCATATTAGTACTGGGGGTGAAAGTGGAAGCATTGTGTAAACCACTATCTGTCCGTTCAGGAGCCTCAATGTTGGTAAAAAAGGCTTTCAATCTAATTTTCCGGAAGAATTGTTGAACCTCACATTGCTGTTTGAAGGGGTCAATCTTGGGAGTGGGTACAAACCCTAAGCCCTTCTGTAAGACCCTCTGTTCCATTTCACTGAGGTTTCTCTGAGAGAGATTAACCACTAAGTCTTCTTCTTGTTGGTCGTGTGACTCCGTGTCTCCATGGTTCTCGGGGTGTCTTCCCACTGGACCCTTGTTCCTTGTCGCTGATTGTTTTTTCTTCTTTGCCCGCGCCCTCTGCCCCAGCCTCTGCCTAAAAAAGGTTGGTTAAACATCGGGGGGTAAAATTGGGGGGGGGGCCTTGTGATGGCGTAGGGTAAGGTGGTGGGCCCTGTGGGTGCACCGAATATTGCCAGAATGCTGGATGTTGGTAAGCCGCCATTTGGAAGTCGGGATAGAACTGGCGATTTCCTCTGCGAGAGGTACCGTGATTCGCCGAATCGGTACTGGAATTGCTGTTGCTAGATGAGCCTCTTCTAGAGGAGTTAGACCCGGAGTCTCCCGAGGTATTAGAATTTGGAGGTATGAAGTCTTCCTTCAGGTAAGGGTAGATTTTTTCCTTGTCAAAGTTATTGACATCCTTTTGTAGTTTTTTGACTTTTTGTCTCATGAGGTATTCGCGATGTTCGGCCATCTCATGATTAATTTCAGTCAGCTTGGTCTTAAAGAGTGTGGATGTAGTTGCACTCTTTAATGTGCTTTCTACCAATTGGATCCTTGTTAGGAGGGTCTCTGCTAGTCTCTTCGCTGTACTGATGATTAATATAAGGAGGTCCCTGGTACATTTCCAGGAGACCTTAGACCAGTCGACTTTGAAGGTGCCGTCTTCCAGGAAGATTCGTGGAAAGATTTTGACTATCAAGCCATTAGGTGCAATATTTGCCCTCAGGTATTCAGTCATTAAGGCGCCATGCAGGGTGATCTTGACCCAATCTCTTTTCATAGATGAAAGGGACTGCCAGTCTTCTGTCTGACTCCCTGTGGCTGCCCCACCGTCTGCACCCAAGATGGATGGTGCATTAAGTATTTCATCAGCTAGGTCATCGCCAAAACTGAGGCCTTGGCCTTCCATTTCAATAGGTTGTGATATAAGGCTATGAGTCACCGGTTGATAGAGAGTGAAACACAACGTGTGGTTTTAAGGGTTGCAACCAAAGTAGTTGACAACAGGGTACAAATCTAAAATGGGGGATGTACACAGGTTAACCCACCGTTAGACCCGGAGGTATCAGAGCACTTTACATAACGTTCCACAGAAATTACCAAATTAAATCAGTTACACCAATTACACGTTACATCAGTTATTAGAAGTTACTAGAAGCGCTGGCTAGACCCTTGGGTATCAGAGCGCTTTACATTAGGAGTCACATTATTACACAGTTAAAAACAGTTACAGGTTACATCGGCTATACGAAACACATATTAAATAGTATGGAGGAAGGATAAATAGGGCGGATAGAGGGAAGGGGGAACGGTGTAGGTGGCAGGAGGGAGATAACGGCAGGAGAGACGAAGGAAGGTCTGCCCAATGTCCAGCTGGGTAGGGGACGGCCGAGGAGGGAATTCACAGCCCATCTCCCCTATAGCTATCAGGGTAGCTCCACCGGGCAACGGTCAGGTAGCAAGGTCTCAGCGGTCGAGGGAAAGTTCACAGGGTAAATGTCCTGAAAGGGTGTGCAGGATACAGTTCTGTTGAGGGCTAAGATCAAGGTCTGGTCGATGACCAGTTGTTTGATTGTCCAGGAGTTGAATTTCATCATGGTGAGGTCAACAGTAGTGGCCATCTTGTGGTCAGGCAAGGAGGATAGGTCTTTGCTGTTTCAATACTATTAGGTTAGAACTTAGACCCCCAGTGACGATCGGTGGGAGGCGCCAATTTGAAGTCAGGCGTGTTTCAGAAGGGACACTCGAGGAATAAAAAATAAAGCATGTAGTTGGTGCGCTTGTGCCCGGAGTAGCTTCCCATCCTTGTACAGTTGTGTCTGCTGGTTTTATTTTGCGGCTATCCCCATCTAGGGCTATCAAGGCTCATTTTTTTGATCCCCCAACGCCCTACTGACACGGGCGCCATTTTAGAGTCAGGCCAGTCCCACGGGGTTAGGAACACCGCCAGCTTTGCTGTTTAAATATTCGGTGGGATTGTCTTTGGGGGGGGGCCCCTGTCACCCAGGGGCAGCAGCGAGCCTCCCGTTAACCAGCACTGCCCCGGCTCACCCTTGCGTTTGACCAGGTGAGTCACTGCCATGTCACGCAGTCCTCTCCTTGGGTCTGCTTCGTGTCCGCTCTGTGCATGACCTTCTCTCCGCCGGTAGATTGGTTGTGTGGTATCCTCAAATGCTGCGTCTCTCCTGGGGGACCAATCCTCCGGACTTGTGGCTCCCCATGCTGGAGGGTATTCTAGTGCCTATCGTGGAGCAGCTCTCTGACCCATCGCTGCCGCGCATTCGGTATCCGTCTCTGAAGGGAGACAGGGAGGACACCGTCGCCTGCCCCCACGAGGGCGAGAGGGGCAAAAACTGCATGTCTTCGCGATGGGGGCGGGGTCGAGGGCACCCCCCCACTCTCTTACCACAGGTTGGCTGATGTGCTCCGAGCCGAGCGTGGTGGGCCCGTCGTTGGAACCCCGCAGGTAGAGGCCAGGCTTGTCTCCATGAAGGTCTTCCGTTATTCAATTGTGACAGTACAGCCCCTACCCCCAATTCAGATGCATCATTTTGGACAATGAACTTCTTGGAGTAGTCAGGACTCTGCAGAATGGGAGCAGTGCACATGGCCTGCTTCAGGTCATCAAATGCCTTTTAACAGCTAGCTGTCCACTGAACCTTTTTGGGCATCTTTTTAGAAGTTAAGTCATTCAAGGGTGTCACTATTGATCCATACCCTTTGACAAATCTCCTATAGTGCCCAGTCAGGCCTAAGAAGGCTCTCACCTGACTCTGGGTAGTTGGAGCAATCCATTCCATTATGGTTTGGATTTTGCTCTGCAATGGTTGAACCTGGCCTCCACCTACAAGGTGGCCCAGGTACACAGCCTGACTCTGACCTATCTGGCACTTAGTAGCCTTGATAGTTAGGCCTGCTTTTTGCAGCGCCTCCAAAACATTCCTCAGGTGGACCAGGTGATCCTCCCAGATGGAGCTAAAGACAGCAATATCATCTAGATATGCTGCACTAGAGTCTTCCAGGCCTGTAAGGACTTGATTCACCAACCTTTGGAAAGTGGCAGGTGCATTCTTCAAACCAAAGGGCATTACCACAAATTGATAGTGCCCACTTGGGGTATGAAGAACCTAGACCTTATGGGTCTGGTGGCGCAGGGTACGCCTTAATCTCCTGAGTTCACCTGCTTTGTTGAACAGAGACACGGGACACTCAATTAGGCGTAGAAGGTTCGGTTTATTAGCTGCAGCTAAGTACAGTTGTCCCAGAAGTACACTCGGTATGTTCTTAGGAGACTGCCACTTTACTTTGTGGCGCACAATCTTTTATAACACACATATTCACGAAGAACACTCCCAATGCATACAGGGTTGACCAATGAGAAGAATGTGAAAACAAGATATTAAGTAACTCAAATAAGCCTCCCTTCCAACTGTGTTTGTCACCCTTCCCCACAAATTAATCAGTGGTAGTGTTTATAAGTCGACTTGCAGGTGACAGGACACATTTGTATGCCCCGCAGGACAGTTGTGAAGTGAGAGAATACGAGTAAAGAATAGCGAAGGCCTGAGGATAAGATAAAGTCAGGAAAGAATGGTGCGAACCAACAGATAGTCGAGACAGGGATCAGTCAAACCAGACGAGGATTAGTGGAGTCGGCCAGACCCTGATACCAGCTATAAACAGAGGCAGGAGGTTATTTGACACGTTGCAGTAGGATGAGGGAAAACAACACCTCGTTCACCGTGCTGCCTGAGTGAGGGCAACACAAAATGACGGAAAGTCACAAAATGGTGGCTAAATACGAAAACTGAATTACCTCAGACCCTCCTTTTGCCATTACTCAGGCAAGACACACAGACTCTTTTAATCTGAGTCGACGTCAATGGCCATGAGGTCATCAAGCTGTTGCTGCAACATCATTTTAATGCTCTCCGTCTTCCGTGGCACAGGCCTTGGGACACACACAGTGGCACAAAGACCACAGATGGCGGGGCCACACTGCATACAGAGACAACAGGAAAAAATGATGGCCAAAACCACTCCAAGGAATGTTAATACCTTCCATCCCCATTTGGACAGTAATCCACAAAACCATTCCAATAAAGACCAATCTCCTTCGTCCTGATGAATCGACTCGGAGATCACATGTAATTTGGAGATGGCTTGGTATACCGTAGGGGCGTCGTCAGGTATATAAATGCAACAGCTAGATCCAATCAATTTACAAACTCCACCACGATCCGCAAGAATAACATCCAGAGCAATCCGGTTCTGCAATGTCATGAGACGATCCGCTTGAAGTTCAGCTGTGAGATTACTCAAGGCTCCCACAATGACATCTATGGTAGTCTCAACAACACAAACCAATTGTCTCATGTTTCTACTGTTGGCCATTGGGCCCCAAAAAGGGAGAAATCCTTTAAGGAAATCACCTCCCTCTTGTCCTGCCGTGTCTTTAGAATCAATAATCCCTCAGCCATATCTGTTTCTGTGATGTCCCGAAGGAGCAGTGTATGTAGGAGGGAGAAGAAAGGCTATATAACACGTTCCTGAAAAATCCGTCGGTAGCCACGTGTAGGCTCTATTGTGGCAGACAAAATACGTGCCCTGGGATGGCACTAACGGTGGTGAATTCTGAGATGTGTGAATGTATGTATGGGAACAAACACTCTTTCCTTGTCCAGTATCAGTAGTCTGGCCATTAATTTGTAAACAAAAGTTACCTCGATGAGGCACAGTCCAAATGGGTGGAGATTTTCCCTGTTTAACTCTATCTGTAAGGCTAGTAGCGTAACGAGTCACGGTCCAACCATCGTATGCCCGTTTCTCATCAACAGGAACCCTACTATTCTCCACAATTCTAGCCATAGCCACTATTCCTTTTATCAGGGAACTATGACTAAAATCTTGCCCACTACCATATGAACCAACTGGACGTCTAAATCGGTTCTGATATGCATTTGAAAACATCACAAAATAGGCCCAAGCGGAACCTTCATAAGAAAATGGAAGGGCTAAATATGGCATCCCTTTGTCTGTGGTATGAGGCATAAGTCCACACACCCAACAGTCGGTTGTGTTGACTACCAATTGGTGTTGATGGAAAAACTGGACAAATGAATTATTCAAATATTCTGTTCTCCTGATTAATGCATGTTGGGAAAGCGTATGTAATTGATGTGGGGAGATAGTAGAATGAAAAGGCAAGGAAATAGAAGTAGGGACAGATTTGTGCTGCATAGCATGAACAATCCAACCTATACAAGCCAATAAGATACTAGAAAACATAAGAACACACAATGTTATGCCACTTTGACTGTACACTAATTTACAATATTTCTTTCTCATCTCTTCCTTCTTATTATTCCTTCCCAATTTGACATCCATCCTCTAAAATAGTTGCTCACGGCAATCTTCCTTACTCACTTGGCTGTGATTATTAGCCGTCCTATGACACTGCAAGTCCTGGGGGCCTAGCCAATATACAGGTCATGAACCAAGACTCCTAGCGTGACCCTGCAACCTGGACAGATGATACATGTCACGAAAGAGATGAGAATCTCAGGTGTCCTTGACCAGTCTAGGCCTTAAATTATATCGAGTTCTGTTCAGTACAGTTTGGTCCTGAAATAGTGTCTATGGATCTGTAGTTTTCAATCGGAGATGTGGCGGTACGGCTTCTTGTAAAACGTCGTCATCTTCTTTCTCTGACCGAGTTCCATCTAGGTGTGCACTACTGAAAGGTACAAACCGGGGGACCCTTTCGCCTTCTAAATCACCTACACCCTTACGGACCCACTGGTCAAAAGGCAAGGGCAAGGGCACCTTTTTGCAGTGCACGCCATGGATCCAGTTCTTTTTCCCTTCGACCTTCACTGCTGTACGTATCACCAGAAGAACCTGTCAAGGCGCCTTCCAACGAGGTTCCAAATTCCTTGTCCTCTGAAAAATTTTCACACAGACCCAGTCTCCCGGTTGGATAGAATGACCTGGGTCTGTGGAGGCCTCTGGTAAAGCGTCTCGAACCTGTTGGTGGAGAACACGTAATTTAGTGGTGAGGTCATACAAGTAGTCAATCAGCATTGGATACTGTATGTCAGAATACTTTTTAGGGCGAGGGACTCCCCAAACATTAGCCGAGCGCCCAAAAACAACCTCGTATGGACTGAGTCCCAAACGAGAATGTACAGCTGTTCTAGTGGATAGGAGAGCCAAAGGTAAAGCATTGGGCCAGGCAAGTCCCGTGCTAGCCTGTACCTTTGCAAGCTTAAGTTTGAGAGTGCCGTTATAGCACTCTACCAAACCCGTTGATTGGGGATGGTTCGCCGCATGGAATTTCTGGACGATACCAAGACCGGCACACACCTTTTTCATAATTTGGCCCACAAATTCACTTCCATTGTCACTCCAGACAATGCGCGGCAAACCAAACCTAGGGAAGAACTCTTTTAGAAGAACTTTGGCAGTGGACAAAGCAGTGTTGTCTTTCAGGGGGTAGGCCTCTATCCATCTGGAGAAGGCACACACCACCACCAAAACATATTTGAGATTGTTGCATCGTTCCATGTGAATATAATCAATGTGCAACACCTCAAAAGGATATGTTGGGGGAGCAAAATGACCTGCTGGAGTTGGGGTTCCCTTTCCTGGATTATGCATCAAGCAAACGATACAATGCTTCACTAAATTATCTGCACATTTTGGAATCCCTTCGTTCAGCTACACTGGAGCCAGAAGCTTACACATTCCTTTCGCACTGATGTGGGCTGGACCATGTGCCATAGCAACTGCAGGCAGTACATAGGCATCTGGTAACAGCCAACGCTGATGTTCTGACAATTCTATCCAACATCCCATCGCGTCTAACATTCCTGTACTCTCTTTCCACTTACTCAACTCTTTCTCTGTAGCCTCTCCTTGAATCGATCTCACACCTTCTATTGTATCCTCACACATTCCTGTTTCCTTGACCCAGTTTGCAGGGCCCGCAACATACATGCGACTCATAGCATCTCTGGCTGTTTCTTTCGCTACCTCATTTGCAAAAGCATTCCCGCGACCAACATCATCAGTAATCCTCTCATGCGCACTACACTTTATGATTGCTATCTGGGTAGGCAAAGCAAGTGACTCAAGAAGGTCAGTTACCAACTGACCATGCTGTATTTTACTACCGTGGGAGGTAAAGAATCCTCTTTCCTTCCACAAACGACCAAAACTATGTGCCACACCAAACGCATACTGGCTGTCGGTATATACATTCACTCTCTTCCCCTTAGATAACACACACGCTCTAGTCAAAGCTATCAGTTCAGCCGCTTGAGCTGAATTACGTCTGATGCGTGCTGTCTCCACGATTGTATGCAAGGTGGTAACAGCATAAGCTGAAGTTGTTTCACCATTAGGGAGTTTAAAACAAGAACCATCCACCCATAGGATCCCATCCGGGTCCATTAGTGGTGTATCTTTCAAATCAATCTTACCTTTTGTCTCCTCCTCAGTACGGAGAAAACAATCATGTTGTTCCTGAATACCTTTCTCTTCTGGAAGAGGTAACAATGTGGCTGGATTTAAAGTGTTACATCGTTTGATGTGCACGACTAGCCAAGAGCGTCAGCTCATACCCAGACAAGCGAGCACTTGTAAGATGCTGCGTTTTCGTCCTATTTAGCAAGGTATCCACTGCATGTGGTACCATAACAATAAGAGTGTTATCTAGCACCACTCCAGCAGACTGACGAACAGAAATTGCTGCTGCTCCTGTAGCTTTAAGACAACTAGGCAATGCCTTGGCTACTGGATCTAATGTAGCCGAAAAGTAGGCACATGGCCGCTGCTTGTCTCCAAATTGTTGTGTTAAGACTGACAACGCACAACCCTCTCTTTCATGGACATAGAGCGTGAAGGGCTTACTGTAATCCGGAGTACCCAACACAGGAGCATAGCACAGAGCAGCACGTAAATCAGAAAAACTCTTCTGCCATTTGTCAGTCCAAGGAAGGGGTTGGGGTGTGTCTTTCAAAGTGAGTGCCAACAAAGGTTTAGCCAACAAAGAAAAATTTGGAATCCACTGTCTACAGAGGTAATGCCCAGAAAGGCACGCACTTCTCTTTGTGTGGATGGCACAGACATTTGTGCAATTGCTTGAATACGTTCTGGGGTCAGTCGCCTTCCCTCCTTCGACAAGAGATGACCTAGATAGGTAACCTCTTGTCGGGCATATTGTAATTTGGAAGGGGAAACCTTATGGTGAAGGTCAGACAAGTGACGCAATAGTGCAATAGTCACATTTTTGCAAATATCCTCTGAATCAGCAGCAATCAATAAATCATCCACATACTGAATAAGGGTAGCACCTGGCGGCAAAGGAAATGCATCAAGCTGGCACTTCAGAGCTTGGCTATAGATGGAGGGACTTTCACAATAGCCTTGGGGTGCGCGCTTGAACCGGAAACTTCGGCCTCCTAAAGAGAAGCCAAAAATATCCCTACTCTCTTCAGCAATGGGGATGCTGAAGAAAGCATTTTTCAGATCAATAACAGAAAACCAAGCTGCAGAGGCGGGTATCATAGTTAACAGGGCAGTGATATCTGGAACAACAGAAAACTGCGGTACAACAATTTTATTAACCTCCCGAAGATCAATAACAAAACGATAAACAGGAGGCTGAGAAGGATCAGTGCATTTAAGAACTGGGAGAACAGGACTATTGCATACATTTCCTCTCGTCTCCTCAACCACACCCTTCTGAACCAAATCATAAATAATAGCAAAAAGTGCTCTTTCACCATCATTGGGAATTTTGTATTGAGGGATGCGTGGCAATTTAGCATTGGGCTTGAGGGTAACGACATAGGGTGGGATCTCAAGACAACCAACATCATTTGGACCCGTAGCCCAAAGTGTCGCAGGGAGAGAGAGCAATTCAGGTGGAAATTGATCTTTAGACAAATACATTGGAGAAGTCAGTTTTCGCCCCAAAACGAGATGTACACCAGAAGGAGAACAATATATTGTTGCATGCAGTCTTTTCAATAAATCCAAACCCAACAGATTTTCGCCGCAACCAGTCGTTAAAAGAAGCGCTGCTTCCAAATCATAAGAACCAATTGAAATAGGCAGAGGACAAGAGACCGGGCTATGAACTGGGGCGCCAGAAAATCCTACGGATACGTTTGTTAAGCCAGACAAAGGTGCCCCAGGGAGTTTGGAGTGAATAATAGAACTTCTCATCGCACCAGTATCTAAAAGAAATGGCTCTGAAACACCCATTGTAGTGACATTAACATAAGGCCCATTCTGATCTACTGGAATCGATACAACTCCCTCACTTTGTCCATGGCTGTCCTAGTTAGCGTGAAGACCGTCATTCTCACCTTCAACATAGTAATCATCATTGTAATACTGTGTAGACTGAGTATTTTGCTGATCAAAGTAGTTCGTAGAATGTGGAGGTGGAGGGGAACGCTGTGTCTGGGGCAACATACCTCGACCTCTACCCCTGGGCGCTAACTGGGAACCACCACGACCTCGTGGAGTAGATAGTCCTCCATTACGCTGTAATAAAACCGGGCAGCCATTCGTAAAATGACCTTCCTCCCTACAATAGGCGCATTGGTTAGGACTTAACAAAGGCCGCGGAATATAGGGCTCAGGTTTTTGAAACACCCTCTGAAACTGGGGAGGCTGTTGAAACTGGCGCTGAGCAGAGCGAGGAGGATAAGCTTGTTGCAGAAGAACCTTCGTTTTTAATTCTTTAGTCTTTTTCTCTTGCTTGTCTTTTTCCTCTTTGTCCCTGTTTTCGTAATATTGAGCAGTAGCCAATATCTGAGCAGAAGAAGAAACAGCCCATGAACTTTCAGAGTCTTTTAATTTATGTGACAACTCGGGGAGCAAATTAAATACGAATTTATCTACAAACAATCGCTGTCCACCCTCCGTAGTCATATCCTGACCACTGTGATCAATAAACGTCTCCTCAAAACGAGTGAAGAAATCGGAGACACTCCCATCTTTCTTCTGTTTACACGCGGCTAATTTATCCCAATTAACTCGTAAGGTGGGCATCATTGTTTTCATTAAAGTAATAATCCTACCAGGGAGTTTTGTGATCAAAACATCAGGCTTAGCACCACACACTTGTGCTCTATCCGAGGCAGTTATAGCATTCCATGTACCACCCAATTCTAGAGCGTGATCCTCTTTACGAATCCGAGCCCATAACGCTTGTGGGACTACATTTCCCATCAACATGTCAATATCGGCTAAATTCATAATAAAGGCATCAACAGTCTGGGACAATTCTTTATAGTAACCAGCAGGGTTTTTATGGGGATCCGGTAGAGATTGTTTGAGGGCCAAAACATCAGATCTCTTCCAGGGCACATGTACCCATATACGTTGGAAGTGAGCGGGAATAGCTGGATTATTACCTGCTTGCGCAACCTCTTCCCTCCATATCGGAGGAACCTCTCTCATTGGGTAATGTTTCAATGTCTGCCGAACAGCAGGATCAGAATCAAGAAAAGTTTGTGAAAAAAATACCGACCTAAAAGTAACAAGTGTCCTTACGGCGTCCTCAACCTTAGAACCCACAATGAGTCCTTTATCGAAATTAGCCTGAGCATCCAACAGACCCTGGGGAAGTAAGCCCAAATCCATATCCACCCATCCTTTAGCAAGAGTGTCACACATAACATTAAACATATCTCTGCGTGGGCGCATCCCACTGATGAAAGGTGATCATGATATCTTTCACACTATACTGGGGACCCTTCTCGATCCATTTGCGACATGTTCAGAGTCCCAAAGAAAGGGGACAAAAAACCAGAGACAGTATCTGTTATTCGTTTGCGCACAGTAGGAGAATTAGACATAAGGACAGGGGACAAGTTATTAGGCTATACAGGAGAGGAACTGGCAGTTATAAGGGGAGCCGAAGGCAAAGAAGATTGAGGTTCAGGAGATGGAGACAAAGGAATCGGTGGCACGAGAGGTGGGAGTGGCAATACCGGAAGGGGCAAATGTGGAAGAACCGGAACAGGTGGGGGGACAACAGGTAACTGAACAGGTTGTAACAACGGGGGTGCATTAGCACCTTGTACATAGGGCGGAGGCAATAGGTGAGACATCAAAGGGTCTTCCTCCAGATCCTTACTTTTATCAGAAGGGGAATTAGGCAACACCGGATAGCATCTATCTATTGCCATACGATGCTGTCTCTCTGAAATTTCCATGGCATTATCAATCTCATTATCTTTAAACTGCTGGGCAGCCTGTATAATCGTCATATTTTGTGCTTTCTTATCTCGTTTTGCCTGCTTAATTTCTTTCTGTTTGGCTTTCTTACGCCAGAGGCGGAAAGAGTCAAACATTGCCGGCCGGGCTTGTCTTTTGAACAATCTCGCTTCCAAATTGTCTAATATGTCAGGCTCAAAACTACCATTTAGTGGCCACTGTAGAACGCCATCGTTCTTCGTGTATCGGATCCATGCCTTATTAAAGGCAATGGGGCCGACACCATGTTTTGAATAAAGCTCATAGGTGGGAGTTCCAACCGGAGGAATCGGACAAGTGTCCTCCAGCCGGGAATCCCTATTACAACCAAGGCAACAGAACTTCCTAAACTTACTCAGACCAGGCATCGTTATTTCACTGGACTGTTCACAAACATCAAGGGGTTAAATCATATAATACAGCACAAACATACTCACCCCTCGGCTTCGGCTTTTGCAATAGCCGAATCAAAGACCCAAATCAAAACAAAATAGTGGGAGCTACCCACCAATACTTAACTAAGTGTCTTCTTACGCCAACAGAGGCCCGTCTAATGTCTCGCGATACCAAACATCATCAAAGGGACCAAAGCAGGGCGGCAGTCAGGGCAGCAGGCATCAGCAGCCGTCAGAAGGGAGAAACCGCGCTGAAAAAGACCTTCGGACCACTTCGACATATAGGGGTCGCTTGACGTGGTTCGCGATTCCTCCAGAATTTTCTTGCGGGGCTCCTCACGATCCTCAGGCAGAACTGCTACCTCTGAAGCCGGCCCACGTTCGGGTGCCAAATTGAAGAACCTAGACCTTATGGGTCTGGCGGCGCAGGGTACGCCTTAATCTCCTGAGTTCACCAGCTTTGTTGAACAGAGACACGGGACACTCCGTTAGCCGTAGAAGGTTCGGTTTATTAGCTGCAGCTAAGTACAGTTGTCCCAGAAGTACACTCGGTATGTTCTTAGGAGACTTCCACTTTACTTTGTGGCGCACAATCTTTTATAACACACATATTCACGAAGAACACTCCCAATGCATACAGGGTTTACCAATGAGAAGAATGTGAAAACAAGATATTAAGTAACTCAAATAAGCCTCCCTTCCAACTGTGTTTGTCACCCTTCCCCACAAATTAATCAGTGGTAGTGTTTATAAGTCGACTTGCAGGTGACAGGACACATTTGTATGCCCCGCAGGACAGTTGTGAAGTGAGAGAATACGAGTAAAGAATAGCGAAGGCCTGAGGATAAGATAAAGTCAGGAAAGAATGGTGCGAACCAACAGATAGTCGAGACAGGGATCAGTCAAACCAGACGAGGATTAGTGGAGTCGTCCAGACCCTGACACCAGCTATAAACAGAGGCAGGAGGTGATTTGACACGTTGCAGTAGGATGAGGGAAAACAACACCTCGTTCACCGTGCTGCCTGAGTGAGGGCAACACAGAATGACAGAAAGTCACAAAATAGTGGCTAAATACGAAAACTGAATTACCTCAGGTACAAAATGCTGTCTTTGGCTTTGCATCATCAGCTAGTCTGATCTGCCAGTAGCCAGCTGCTAGGTCAAATGTGCTTAGGAACTTGGCTGAGGCCAAAGTATCTATTAGCTCATCTGCCCTAGGGATGGGATGGGCATCAGTCCTAGTGACTGCATTGAGACCCATGTAGTCTACACAAAACCTCATCTCTCTTTTCCCACCACTGGTGTGAGGTTTTGGTACCAGGACTACTGGGCTAGCCCAAGGGCTATCTCAGGGTTCAATCACACCCAGATCCAACATCTTTTGGACTTCTGTCCTTATACAGTCCCTGACATGGTCAGGTTGCCTGTAGATCTTATCCTTCACAGGCAGACACAGGTGGTCTGACTTGGAGTCAGAGAAAACATATGTCTAAACTGGCTGAGAAGGTTTCTGCAGTCAGTTTGTTGCTGGGCAGTGAGGCTGCCTGCCAAGGCTACACCATCAACTGACCCATCATCAGGGTTCTGAGAAAGCAGGTCAGGGAGTGGGTCACTCTCTTCCTCCCGTCTTTCATCAGTAGCCATGAGCAAGCCCATGTCTGCCCTGTCAACATATGGTTTTTGTCTGTTGACATGAAGTACCCTGTGGGGACTCCTAGGGGTTCCAAGGTCTACCAAGTAGGTAACCTCCCCTTTCTGTTCAACTGTGGTATGGGGGCCACTCCATTTGTCCTGGAGGGCTGCTGGGGCCACAGGCTCCAACACCCACACTTTCTGTCCTGGCTGGTAAACAGTCAGTACAGCCTTTTGGTCATGCCAGACTTTTGCAGTTCCTGGCTAGCCTCAAGGTTTTTGTTTGCCTTTTTCATGTACTTAGCAATCATGGAGCGTAGACCAAGTACATAGTCCACTATGTCTTGCTTTGGGGGCTTGAGAGGTAAATCCCATCCTTCTTTAACCAAACACTGTGGACCCCTGACAGGGTGTCCAAACAAAAGTTCAAATGGGCTGTAGCCAACCCCCTTTTGAGGCACTTCCCTGTATACAAATAAAAGGCAGGGCAAGAGCAGGTCCCATTTTCGCCTAAGCTTCTCTGGGAGTCCTTTGATCACGCCCTTTAAGGTTTTGTTGAATCTCTCAACTAAACCATTGCATTGTGGGTGATAGGGTGTGGTGAACTTGTAGTTCACTCCACACTCCTTCCACATAGCAGTAAAGTAACTAGACATGAAGTTTGCACCCCTGTCAGATACTACCTCCTTAGGAAAGCCTACACTTGAGAACACACTCAAGAGAGCTCTTGCCACTACAGGTGCTGTAGTGGTTCTGATGGGAATTGCCTCTGAGTATCTTGTGGCATGATCCACCACCACCAGTATAAATCTGTGCCCAGATGATGTTTGGGGATCCATGGGACCAACAATGTCAATCCCTACCCTTTTAAAGGGCACCCCCACCACAGGTAGTGGTATCAGGGGGGCCTTTGTAGTGCCACCTGCTTTGCCACTGGCTTGGCAGGTTACACAGGAGCGACAAAACTCCTTTGTGTCTGACATGTGGGGCCAGTGAAAGTGAGGGACAATTCTGTCCCAAGTCTTGTTCTGGCCTAGGTGTCCTGCTAGCGGAATATCATGGGCTAGTGTCAATAGGATACCCCTACACTTCAGAGGTATAACCAACCTCCTGGATGCACCAGGCTTGGGGTCTCTACTCTCTGAATATAGGAGTCCATCATCCCACTAAACTTTATGGGTGCCACTAGCATTCCCAGCAGCCTCAGTGGCAGCTTGCTGTCTGAGGGTTTCAAGAGAGGGGCAGGTTTTCTGCTCCTGGCTCAGATCAGACCTGGACGTGCCCCCTGTCCACAATAACCCAACCTGGTCAGATTCAAGCTCATCTGGGACAGTTCCTTCTTCAGGCTCCAGATCATCTCCCTGAGAAGACTGATCAGCATACTGAGTCAGATGGGAAGGCTCTGCCTTAACCCTACTGCTCCTCCTCTTGTGAGGCACCTGGTCCATTATTCCAGAATCCAGGGTCTGTCCAGTTTTAGACATTTTGGCCTGTGACCTAGTCACAGCAAAGACATGTGCAGGGATCCCTAACATCTCTGCATGTGTCCTGAGCTCCACTTCAGCCCAGGCTGAAGTCTCTAGATCATTGCCAAGCAAGCACTGTACTGGTAGGTCTGCACTTACCACAACCTTCTTAAGGCCAGTTACCCCTCCCCAGGAGAAGTTAACAACTGCCAGAGAATGGTCTGTTCTGACATTGCTAGCATTGGTCACTTGGTACATTTCAACAAGTATAATCTTCCCAGGAGCCACAAGATCTTTTGTCACCATTGTGACACTTGCTCCTGTGTCCCTGAATACCCAAGCTTCTACTCCATTTATCAAAGGCTGCTGTCTGTATTTGCCCACGTTACTGGGACTCACAAAGGGGGACATATCCATGCCCCCATCACTGACAAGCACAGCCTGAGTTGGTACTCTGACTAGGCCAGAGTCCATCTCAGAACCCAGGGTCAACCCTACTACACCCTTATTCTGTGTATTCCCACCACCAATTGTAACTGCACTAGGGGGAGCAGGTGCCTTAGGGGCATTGGTGGTGGCTGCAGTATTTTCTTTGGCCTTGGTGCAGTCACTGGTCCAGTGAGTTTTCTGCTTACAGATTTTGCACCAAGGGTTCTTTTGGCCTTTCCCTTTGTTAGCCTGTGAATCCCCACCGGAAGAAGATTTTTGTGGCCCTTGAGAAGACTGCTGGTCTTTACCCTTGTCCCCACCCTTGTCAGAGTTCTTGGAAACTTTATTCTTTGGGTCACCACCTTTGTTCTGTACCTTCTGCCTCACCCTGGTCCTGACCCATTTGTCTGCCTTCTTTCCCAATTCTTGGGGAGGGGTCAGATCAGAGTCTACCAGGTGCTGGTGCAACAGCTGATTTTGACAGTTATTTATTAATCTGCTCCCTCATTATTAGATTGTACAATCCTTTGAAGTCACACACTTTACTGCCCAATAACCAACCTTCCAGAGCCTTAGCAGCACAGTCAACAAAGTCAACCCAGTCTTGATTTTGTGCTTTTTGGGTGTCTCTGAACTTTAACCTGTATTGTTCAGTGGTTAGGCCAAACCCATCTATCAGTGCACTTTTCAAGGCTTTGTAATCATCAGCATCCTCTTCTCTTACAGTGAGGAGCTTATCTCTACCTGTGTCTGCAAAGGAGAGTCATAAGATTGCTGCCCACTGACCTTGAGGGACCTTCTGTACTTTACAGGCCCTCTCCAAGGCAGTTATCCATTTGTGGGTGTCATCCCCACTCTTGTAGGGAGGGACAATCTTACTTAGGTTTCTATGGTCATAAGACCTCTCCCTATCTCTAGGGAAATTGCTGCCACCAAGGGACTCTAGTCCCTCCTTTTTACTAGCTCTGTAGAGCTCTAGGGCTTCCCTATCTAAGGCCATCTGCTGCTTTCTGAGGTTGAACTTGTCTTGCTCATACTTCAGCAGTCTCTCTCTCCTCTCCTGGGAGGTTTCCCTCCCTCTGTGAGAAGAGACAGAGGTCCCTATAGAGGAGTTAGACTGGATAGATCCCTTGACAGAGATCTATCCCTTCTAGCCCTGTTGTCAGGCCTACCCGGAGGAATAAAGGAAGGAGAATTATTGTCATCCTCCTCATCCTCATCCAGGAGATCTGGGTTCACCAGAGTCTGGTCATTGTCACCGGTCTGGTCAGCATCAGAGGTAGGGTCAGGGGAGTTTCCACCCCTGGACCCACCCTTAGGTGCTGCCCCACCCACACTATCTACCCCATCAGGCTCACTAGGCCCTGTGATATCATCCAGCTTAAGCATCTTTATGAGATGCTGGGTGGATGGACTTTTGCCTGTCTTCAGCTTCCTAATGGAACATAAGGCCCTTAGCTGAGCAAAGGAGAGATCCTCATATTTATAGGGAAGGAGCTCACTGGTTCCTGGTACGGACCCACTGGTTCCTGGCTGGTTATACATTACTAATGTGGTGTGGTGTTTTGCACTACCTACACTAGTGTGGCCTACTAAACTCTCTTGAGTTGTAGAAAGGGTGTGCTATCCCTTGACACACAACTCTAAGTTCAGTAGAACTTACCGTAGCTAAACTTGATATTATATGTACCTTAGGTACCTTTAGTGGTTTTCAGTTGATCAATTCAATTGAGATTATCTGGTAACACAATAGCAAGCTGTAATCCCACACGCTGCACACCAATGTGAGAAGGTGGCCTGATATATGCTGTCCACTAGTTCTAGTGGGCACCTTGTATCAGTCCAATCAACCCCTTATGGTGAATGATTAAAGACAACCTTTATTGAAAGCTATCCTAGTGGTAGCTATGGAGAGCATCCTTCAGGCTAAGTCTTGAAGGAATGTAAAGCAGCATGTTTTACCAGTTTATAATCTCTTGAATGATCAAATAAAATGACAACCACGCCAGGTATATATTAAAAATATATGTATTTAAGATAGAACACATCCCTCTAGTCTCTTTATGAGACTGGAGTTCAAAGTACTTTGTTTACAAGTTCACAATTATCAGTAATAGCACAAATACACGTTTGGGCCCTAGGGGCATACCAAACCATATACCAAACAAATGGTATAAGAACCACGACTGGGATAGACACAAGGCCTAGAGCCTGTAGAATTGCTGGGACCCCAAGGAACCACCCAAGGTCTTGACACAGGGGACCCACGAGGACTGTATGCAGTGTATAAACACAACCGCGGGTTCCCGTTAGCTTCTATGGGCAATGTTGCGGTTGGAAATTTAAAGATTAGGGACACTTAGAATCGAGTCAGGACCAAACCTGGATCTAGGATGGAAGGAACCTGAAAGCAGAGGGGACAGAGTCTGTGTCACTAGCCAGTGACCAAGGGTAGGATGGACCAATGCCCACAGATGTTGGGTGCTTCAGGGGAGTTGATGGGTGTCTTGACTCTTCAGCCAGGAGGTCCAGGAGGCGTCGACGAAGTCCACGAGCCGGGTTCGAGCTGTCCCACAAAGTCTGTTGAGTGCTGCGGTGTCGGTGACCAGAATGGACCCAACAATCTTTGGCAACGGCAAGTCACAGGAATTCAGAGAAAGGACTGCGGTGCAGACCAACAAGGTCTGAGGGTCTGAGTGACTCACCCAGTGAGGGTAAGTCAGGGCACGTCTGCAGCAACCAGGAAAGCCCAAGTAGAAGAGGAGTTGCCTTCGTGGGGACCTACTAGCCAACGGGCTAGCGATCGCAAAGGAGCCTCAAGCAGTCGCACTTGAAACTGGCCCATGGGTCACTCGTGGAGTGGAGGCCAGCAATCTTCGGTACAGGAGGTGCTCAAGGCTGGGGCTACTCGGCGCCCAAAGCACAACTTCGAGGAGGACCAAGAAGATAGTGTTGCTGCAAAAGTTCACAGTGTCCAGGGGTCACGGTTCCACGTCACCCACGATAGCCACGGGCCTCAGATTTGCTGTGGAATCAGGGTAGCCGTGGTGAAGTCTGGAAATCCACCTCTGGTGATGCAAAGACTTTGGCGTCCGGCGGGAGCTTCAGCGATGCAGAACGGTCAGTTGCTTCTTTGGTGCCTGCCAAGCAGGGGAGTCACTCCTTGACCCCAAGGGAGATTTCTTCAGTCTTCTAGTCAGGATAGAACGTCGAAGGTCCAGGATATATGTTGCAGAGTTTCGTCCAGGGTAATCTAAAGTCCTAGGGACTGGATTTCTATACTTATACTAAGTTTAGGGGATGGACTAACTCTAAGGCCCCACCTATGGGTGGGCTTGGAAAGAGTGGTGGTTACACCCATTTCCTTTGTCCAGACATGTTTTGATGCAGCCATTCCAAAGTTAGCATTTACCGCGAGGTTATAATGCACTTAAGAGTATATGGTATGGCTGTATCTCAGAACAGCCATAAGGAAGGATTTCCGAAAGCTGCAGAGGGGCTCAGCTCATGCTTGGGCACCCTCTCACATAAAACCAAGCACTCTGCCTTCAGGATTGTCAAGGCCTGCCATAGGAGTTGCTTATAGGTTTATGTGTGTTTGCATATATATGTGGATATAGGTAGCCTATACCACTGTAAGGGGTGCAAGCACACCCTTACCCAGGCTGCAGTAGCAGACCTGTGGTGCCATTTTGCAGTGCTTCCAAGGGGTGGCATAATACATGCTTAAGCCCCTGGTAGGCCTCTGAGGTACCTATGCCCTAGGTACATAGTATACCATATACTAGGGGCTTATAAGGCACTCCAGAATCCAATTAGATATGTACCTAATGTACATGCAAACCATTTTAGAGAGGAAGCAGCTAGGCTGTGGGCCTGATTAGCAGGGCCACAGCCAGACTAAGGTAGAAAAACAGTGAAACACCAGCAAAAAGTGGGGGTACCCATGTGAAGCAGATCCTACTCTCCTACAGAGGGCTGCTGTTGGTTCTGACAGCCTTCTCCAAACCTTTCCAAAGTTGTTTTGTTCTTCTGAAGCAAACTCCCAAAGTGGTTTGTTTCACAAAAACAAAGAACTGATGAAACCCACACGGTGGTAATATTCGTCCAGGTTGTGGGGGTCATTGTGTTTTATTCTCTCTCTCACCACCTGATGGTGAGGGACAGGAACAGAAAACATTACACCATTTACCATAAATACAGTAGATGGTGTAATGTCCTTCCTCTGATGGCCCCTCCTCCATCGGGCTGTCAGAGGATGTTTTCCATTGACAGAACCAAGATGGACTCCATCGACAAAAAAACTTAAATTCCACTTGTCTCTAAATGAGGTGGGAGGACTGTGGGTTTGGTATTGGTCATGGAGTCCCCTGTCCAGATTTGAAAATATGGTGAACAGAATAAATATAATAAATCCCTAAAGGTAAAACATGGCAACATATTAGATGGCAATATATAGATATCATCAATCTATGATTGACTCCTCTCTTTCATAGCCCCTAGTTAAATATACATTAACATAAAAATGCCACATGTAGGAGTTTCCTAGTTAATGTAGCATGCACATACCTCCTCATAATTTAATCTTCTTTTAGTCTGCAGCCTTCTTGGGAAGCAAAGCCAGTCTTCGTTATGTTGTGTCGCTGTTCGTTCACGACTCAGATAGGTAGCCAGAAAGATAGGCTTTAAGGAGACTGTTTACAAAGTAAATGCAGTTTAACTGGCATTTGCTTGAATATACTGATTCTCAACATTACGTTGAGAAAAAGGAGCCTTGTGATTTGTGATGTAAGATGTGAAAAGAAATGTAAATTATCTTATGCATTAGTCTACGACTACTGCATGACTATTTAAATATCATAGTGTTAACAGATATCTTATGAAAGAGTGATGCACTATCAACCTATTTCAAGCAACACATGTAAATGAACCAGAATACAAAATCAGGCACTTTAAGATATATGTAAATGAAAATGTGCACATGAATTAATGAATGCAATGAGCATTCAAAAAGAAGGATGACACAGGGATTTTGGATCCCGTAAGCAAGGACAGTATCATATCCAAGAATAAATGCACCTTATTTTCTGCATGTTCAAATATCTTTACCTGCAGTTCAGGGACGATCGGAGTAGTTTTCCAGCTTCTGTGGTCAGGCGCATACAAAGTATCCTTTTTGACCACGATGTAAGCATAGGTGGTCTCAACATCTTCTCTCCTTCTTCTCATTAGAGTTTATCAAGTATAGAACCGACTTGCATCGGCTCCTCCGATACAGTATTGCTTGTTGAGGTTGGTAACAGAGAGATCCATTCTCATACACTGTTCTTATGTGTGTCTCTGATCTTCTTTCTGAAAGGTTTGTTGGTTGTCTATTTGTAACACCAGATCGATCAAATCATTAGTAGTGATAGGTCAATTAACTACTGTAGATACTGCATGATGGATTTCCTATAGTAGCCCATGATAAAAGGCTGCAGATGAAGCCTCGTCAGTCCATGCAGCCTCAGTTAGGTGTCTCTGGAATTGGGATATAGAAGACATTAATTCTTGAGACAATGTAGTGTAGTGTACTGTAGATGTTCTCCTTTTTTAACTGTCTGTGTTCAAAGATGGATGGGAATTTATTTAAAAAGGGTTGAAATGTATCAAGCCAAGGATCAAGGGATTGGCCCATTACTATTTGTTGGAAGGTTTTGACAAAAGAGCTGCCATATTATATTTTTTCTGTAGTTACTTTTAAACCTGATTGTTGGTTGAATTTCTGTTTAAAACTTCATTTAGAAGTGTGCTCAGGTGCTGAATTACATTTTTCTAAACAGTCCTGGGGGAGTTGTTGCCACTTTGGATTGATGGGCTGATCTAGTGCGTAAGTAATTGAAGAGATTTTGATCTCTGGAGCATTTTCCTTTTCCAGTGCCATTTTGGGGCTAGTGTTGGCTAGCAGTCCAGACACACTCCCATGTGTCGACCAGCCCAACCTTCCAAAAATGCATCAACTATGCTGACCTAAATTAATGTTTGTTGGAAGGCTTTGACAAAAGCTGTGCCATGTTATTTGTATTCTGTTATTTGTTTTAAGTTTCTATGTGACTTGAATTTCTATGTTAAACTTAATTTAGAACTGCACAGTGCAGGGTGGCTACGTTCTTACCACTTTTAAGATGTATGGACTAATCCAATGTTAAAGTAATTGAAGGGGTTTTAATCCTATGCATGCTTTTCTCGGTCAGCACCATATTGAGGGTAGTGTTGGTTAGCAGACTAGACACACTTTAACGTGTTGATCAGTCAAACCATACAAAAACGCATCTGCTGCATGGATGCTTGCATTGGGTGCGCCACTGGTGCACTGCAGGCACACCTAAGCCAAGCCGTTCCATGAGCGTGCGCACCCAATCACCTATCACCACACTGCATGTCTAATATAAGATGGAGCTTCAGGTAGGGGCAAATTCTGATATTCACAGCAAGAATTTTGTGCTTTGAAGTCTGAATTCGATGTCACTGATTTTGAGTGGGGCGTTATTTTATGACCCCTGTCTAAACCTGTTACTGTAGGGGTTGGAATTACAAGTTGTGTGGTATTTACCACACTCAATAACTACCGGCTATGTTTAATATATCATCATTTGTTAAATTTTGGCATGTCAAACCTGCCGGAATTGAACAGGGGAAAAGTCTACTGTACCGTTTCATGTGGATTTCTGGTGCGGTATACATTAAAATCCATGTTATTGCCCAGAAACTCATAACAGGTGCTATTTATTGCACCCAATAAATAGCATAACCCATGATATTGCCGTTTTTATGGTGCAATAAAAAGCAACTGGATTCTGACAAACTTGGAATCAGGGTATTTGTAATAGAACTAATCACCTTAAATAAATTGAAGTCTGAGTCCATTCTTAACCCATTCATGGCATATAAACTAAATTCAGCTTCACTCTTTCAGATAAAGCGATTCCAAGAGGGTTCCTTAAAATCTATAAAAATCTAAACCCTCTAACGTTCCACTATGCTGTGTAATGTTCACTCAGCAGTGTGCATTGAATTGAAATTTGCAATGTATTCCATCAATTTAACCTTAACATTCTATTTATTACTGAAATGTGGTTAACCCTGAATAATAGCTCAGCAATTACAGATTAATTAGTTCCTCATGGGTGCAAAATCTTTCAAGCTATGAGAGCAGGTAAAAGAGGTAGAGCAATCGCTATTATCTACCAGTATAATCTTTTACTGCAATAGAATGACTTCTGCCTCATACGACTAAATAACAACCTAATTTATATATATGAACATTTAAGCACTGCTAAGTAACCTTCATTTTAGTTTATCTTCCCGCTCACTCCTCCTCTGACATGCTCAATCTTTTAACTAATAAACTGAGTTATCTGTATCTTCAGAAACATAATGTTATATCAAAAGGCGATTTTAATATGTGATTAGAGAATCCCTCAGGCTCTACCATAAGTTTTAAACAAAACTTTGATATTTTGAAACTCAAATAATTGTCAACAAAACCAAAACATTGGATTGGTCACCTTTCGGACACCCTATTTACTACGTTAGACAACTTAGTCATCCACTAGGCTTTTGCCTTGTGCAGGACTGATCGCCTAGCAATTCCTTTGGATGTCCATGTCCTCTTGAATAAGAAACTAATCCTAAGTAAAGAGATAACTGTTTAATGCCAATGGAAGAGGCTTTTTGAATTGATTACATTTCTAATGATCTTGATTAAACATTTATGGCTAAGGTCTTCTTAGATCCTTCCGCCTCTCTAAATTATTTTAATAAAATATTAGCAAACATTTTAGGTTAATTTTTAACCCAACAACACGGTTTGCCAGCTAGAAAGCAAATGCATAGCTATTATTCATCTGACTCTAAGCTTATTTACTCCTCTAAAGTAAATTATACTATTTTAATAGAAAGTATTCATAGAAAGGCTTCTTTTCCTAGGCTACAAAATGCACATAATCTACCTAAAGAACTCTTCTCTGTTATTAGACATCTTCAAAATGATGTTGCAATGCAAAACGATGTTTCAGCCTCCCCTGAATAGTGAGCCACTATCCAAATTATTTTCTGATAAGATCACTGTCACTAGGGAAGAGCTGTGCATTCAAGCTCCTCCCAGGACATTCTTCATTAATTCTCTTGTCCCTTTAGGTAAGGTTATTGCAACGATAGAGAAGTTCACTCCTCTAGAAGTTTCACATCACTAATCTCGAACAGTCAGCCCCCCCCCCCCCCCGTCACTATTAGATTTTATCCCTCCAAAATATGCGCATAAACTTGCAGATATACTGGCCGAAGTCATGTTCCCCCTGTTCAACTGCTCCTTGAAGACTGGCTTGGCTCCCCAGTCCTGGAAGAAAGCTATAATAAAACATGTATTTAAAAACTGGTTTGGACCCCTCAAATAATTTTTTACTGCCCTATTTGTTGAAATGATTGGAGAAATGGGTTTATTTTCAACTACAGGACATTGTGGAATCCTATGACAACTTGATCCTCTCCAAGCCACTTTCACTCCTGAAATGAACCCTGATTTGTTAGCGGTCTCTGCTGTAGACAGTCTTCTCAGACTAATGGATGGAGAGAGGCCTTTAGTGCTCCTGGACCTCTCTGCAGCCTCTGATACAATTGACCATCACATCCTATATACCAGATTGGCTGAAAATGGCATCAGTGGTCCACTACTGGCCTGGTTGAATCACTTCTGTACTCGGCATCACCATATGGTGATCCCTCACCCTTTCTATTCTGAACCAAGAACCCTCGAGGGTGGTGGGTTTACTTATTTTTATTTAGAGAGTTTTATAAAGTGTGAACATGGCCCAAAGGTATCAGAGCACAGTACACAGAACAACCATGTTCTGTTACATAATATAAAGCATCAAGCAGCAGATGAGAAATACAAAAATACAATGCATAAAAACAAAAATAGGAACATTGGCCATGGACACCCTCTCAAACATGGAACAGCAAAAAAACAGTATATAGCTACGTCTCTTTATCTCAAGCATCCAGCAGTCAACCCTTGCTCAATAAATGTATGGTAAAAATTAGGTACCTGAGTGCATTATATTGCAGGGCTTTGTGCATCACACATGCTATGTTCAGTTGGCACCTGGTTTCGAATGGTAACCAGTGAAGAGATTTGAGAGGTGGTGTCATATGGTTGAAGCATCTATTTTCTGTAATCAGTCTTAGCGCCAAATTTGAGGGTCGCCTTGAGTGATACCATCCGCAATTTTGGCAGAAATGTTAAGGTAGTATTCCCATAATGTAGTCTGGATATAATATGGGATTTCACTGCGATCTTGAAATCTGGTGGTGGGAAGAATGGTTTCACCTTCTTCAGTTGGCAAACTGCACTGCGTGTGGATGAGCTGCTGTGTACTTGTATTCTGAGGTTTTTATCCATGGGTATACCAAGAGACTTTGTTGACTGGATGACAGGTTTGGAGTTGAGGGTGTCTAGGTGATTCATCCATTCATAAATGGTGGGGAGATGAATAAGAATTCCATTTTCATCTAGGTGAGTTTGAGGTGGTTGCAAGACAGCCAAGTTTGGGTTTTTGTTAGAGTGTCATTGAGTTGGATGAAATTCTCCAGGGGAAACAGGCTATACAGTACTTGCATGCATTACCATGCAATGTCTTTACCACATATTGCCTTTACAATGCAAGCTTTTGCCACGAATATGCCTTTTCAATGCATGCCTGTACATCACAAGGTAAGCATATATAAGATAAGTGTGTATATATAATACATACCTATAAATATACATATATATATCTACACACACACACACTATATATATATATATATATATATATATATATATACATACACATAAAAATATTACCTAGTGGTGGCCACCACCAGGTAGTTCTAGTTAGGCCGGCTTTTCCATAGATGGAGCGTTTATTGGTTTAATAATAACTTTAGCCCCGTTTGATGAATCTTCATAAAACTTTCCAAAAACAAAGTTCATCCCCTTCAGCTCCCACTTGGAAAGTTTCAGGGTGATCTGTCAAGCAGGGGCCAAGAAAGAGGGGGTCCCAAAACATAAAATCCCCATGCATTTTCCATAGACTTCTTTAGACATGGATACAGAAAAAACTGATAAACTGATTTATACCAAATTTGGCAGGAAGCTAGATCGTGGTCCACAGATTTTTGTGATTTGCAGTAAATTTGTTCAGTAGTTTTTGAGAAATTAAGGATCAAAAATTATTTTATATTTGGATGGTTGGGAGAATTTAAAAATGGAGCCCTGTGATTGGTCAAGAGGCCTGTTTTTCCCATGAAACTTCACACTCACATGGGAGGGAGAGGCTCCTGTGATTCCCATGAGTGCTCTGATTGTCTGGCAGTTGGAATGTTAGAAAAGAAATGGCCATCATTACTGTCTACTGTGAAAAGCTGGAGGTGTTATGGAAATAAAGTAAACAAGCATTGGCATAGCCAATAGGCCTCGCCTTTGGGACCTTTTAAGTGTTTTGTCACATCTGATAAAAAAAAAAAGAAACTGGGCGCCGTGCAAGGGAGCATGTCGCCTGAACACATCCAAAAAAAACATGAAACCGGGCACTGTGCGAGCAGCGCGGCACCCGAACACATCCAATTAAAAAAAAACATAAAACCAGGAGCGTGCGAGGCAGCACGGAGCCCGAACACATCCACACATAAAAACATTAATGTGCATTATTGGGGCTGCCACTAATCCACCCCTTGCACTAACCGGTAATGCTTCACTGGTCCTTTAAGTGGTCTAACTAGGCCTTTATGTAGCATTTGGATTTTTAACAAGCAAGTGTTTTTAGTGAGTTCACAAGGCTAGCAGCGGCCCCACTCTCAGAAGTGTTACGGCACCATCGCCTCTTAGGGCCATCTCATTACAGGAAGAGACTGGGGTGGGACAGGGGCGGAGGGGGTCTGAGCGGGATGGCGTGAACGTTTCTGATTAATCCCCCAAACTCCAATAAAGAGAATGGGGAACACATTAAGGGTTCAGAAAGAAGGGTCTTCCAGAACACATTAAGGGTTCCATATGTCGGCTCTTCCTAAAGTCAGTTCCTCTGATTGGGAGCTCTGCTGGCAGTGTTAGTGCACTTTAGACCAGAGCCCCCACCGCCCCCCCACGCATGTGTTCTGCAGGTGTTCACAGAGCTGAGAGCTCCCAGAGCTGTGACCCGCCCCCCTTCACCCCAGAGGGTGCAGTCTTAGCAGCAAGTGAATTTTTTACAAGTGGTTGATGCAGGGGGTGCTGGGGCGGGACGGACCAGGATCACACGGAGCGTCAACCACAAACACGTTTGAAATGAGGCATGGAGGCTGCCATCGAGAGTGACCAAAACCCTGGGACTGCCGCACATATAGATCGCTTCTCTTCATGAGATGCAGTTATCGCATTAGAAATGTGGTAATACCGCAGGGTAACAGAAAACTGCACTTTAGCAACCGAGAGAATCTGCTAATTTCACACCAATAATGGCAGGCAAAGCATTGAAAGCACATTTCCCGCAATTAATCCATATTTTAAAGTAAATTTGTCATCGTAATACATTGTGTTCCAAATGTGGTTACTGATTCGCAGAACTGTCACAGATTCTGTCAATGTTTTCTAATGACAGGGCTGGGAGAGTAGGTGATGTGCACAAGACCGCAAACAGGGTCTGATTAGGTGTTTAATGTGAAGAACAGCAAATGCCATTGGTGGAAACCCTCCGCTTTGCCACGCCAGAGATAACAAGCAACAAAGACACAAACAGGAGGAAACAATAAACAAGGGCCACGCGGTTGCGAAAGTAAAAGCGACCGCCCTAATTGGAAACATGATCCACAACAGATGGCACCCTGCGCGCCGCTGCTCGCTCCCACAAGCTGGAGGCCCTGGGAGTACACATTTACTGAAAAAGGTGGGGCATGCACCCGCCTTTGGCCAATTGCGTGCTTTCATTTTTGAATGCCACACACAAAGGCCAATTGAATGTGACAACCACACGCACAAGCTTTCAGAAAGCTTTCTGAATATTTGGAGTGGTTTCAAGAGGCCCTCTCCTAGTGCAGCGCATGCGCACTGCGCTAGGCTTGACCTACAAATCTATATAAGGGGGCAGCAGAAAGGCATGCTATCCCCCTAAGTTTAGAGAGGAGGTATCTAAATGAAAAATTACTGTGAAGAAAATAAAATTTTATATTTTTTTAACTAATTTTTACGATCTCGCAGGACTCGGGAATAGTAAAGGAGTTGATGAGTTTTGAATACACTCCATTAGTAGGAATGCATATTGTGGTCCTTGTTTTTGAGAGAAAGAGTGTAAGAGATAAGTACTGTGATGAGTAGATGGTTAATTTTTTTATGGGGTTCGTTCAGTCTCACGAACATCCTGCGAGACTCGCATGGGAAAGCCTGCCACGAGGTGTTTGCGATCCCACAGTCCTCTTGCTAGATACGCATGGAAAATTACTAGGCTTGGCATGAGGTATTTTACAATCCCGCGGGAGTCTCACAAAATCGTTTGGAGCATAGTAAAAAAAAAAAGGGCAAAGGCTCAACCAATAGATATCATTCTTATTGTTGCTAGGGCCACACACCTGAAACCAGGTACTGCGGGAACAGAGATAATCCTTCCTCTCGCCGATTGTTTAACCCTCCACACTTAGTTAGTAAGACAGCTGTGAGCACTAAAACACCCGGGGAAAAGGGGGCAAAAGGGGGGGACACAAGGAAAGGATTCTCTGCACCATCCTGCCACTCACTCAAGGTTGGTGTCCAAGAAGGTGGGTATATTCCTTTCTGGAATCCCTCAACTCAGGAGGGAATGTATAAGAGAATATTCCTTTAAGGGAAAAAGAGGAAACCCAGATTAATAGGGACATACATTCATATAAGGATTACAACCAATTGGCACATCAGATGCTTTAGAAAATTAAATATCCTCACCATTCACTCCAAAAACAATTATTCGAAAGGAGTAGCTAAGCATACAATATAAACTCCCAATGTTTCATCGATAGTAGTCCAAATAACTTATTCTTTCACCATCATAGGAGGGCATAAGAGTAAATCAACTCCTTAGCAGAAGAAGGGAAAAAAAGGCAATTGTAGCTCGTGTAAGATAAGGAGTAATAATGGCACGGGTGAATAAAAATGAAGGTAAACACAATGGACACAATGGTACTTCTTGAGAAAATAGTACTATTAAAAAGTATAATGAATCTATATGACAAGGAAGACACAGTGCACTGGTCAAAGAAACAAAAAGGAACAGTCTTACTTGTCGAGATTCCTGTACGAGCAGATAAGGAAACAAAAGGCATCTCTTGATTACTTGGAACAGGAAAAAATAAGCTCCAAAGGTTAATTCCTGAAGAAAAAACACGAATAAGGATGAAGCAGAATCCGGCGGTTTCAGGGTCCTGAATGTAAAAATTATCCCAACAAAAGCTGCAAGAATCCTTCCCAAAAGGGAAACAAAACCAAGCGTCTTGGTTACAGAGGACGGCCATTTTTTAGTCCCGCCCCCGGAACCAGGGTCACAACCCACATACGTCTCGCTGATTCCAGTAGGGCGCTCCTGCTTCCCAAACAACGAGTTTGCTGAGCACGATAACTAAACATGCTGCAGGACCATGTTTAGGACAGTGATGTGGAATTGGCTACCCACATCATAAAAATAAAGGGTGCTGAGACAGAATAATGAGTTGGAAATGTCGACTTACACAAATATCGAGTTGGAAATATTGTGATTCAGAAATATCGACAGCAAGAATATCGTGGTCATGAATATCGAATTTAAGGTAATAAATATCGTTTTAAAAAATATAGAAGTCATTTATATTGTTTGCAAAATATAGTTTAAAATATTGATTTTTTAATTAGTGTTATGTATTTTAGTTTACATTTTAAATGTATGTGATGTATGTTTTTTTGTATAAGTATTGTTTATGTTTTTTAATATACATGTTAAATTTTTAGTAGTTATACATTTTATTTTAATTCAATTTTGCTTTTTTTAGTTCTGTAGCGGGTTGTGGGTTTATAAGGGAATAGGGAGGGAAGTAGTTTAATTATAATAAATTAATGAATATTTTTCATTTATTAAATTTTGATTTTAAAGTGTTAATTGTGGGAAGTAATTTATTTGTAATTAATTATTGATTGGTTGTTAATTAATATTAATTACGAAGATTCTGGGCAATAGTTAGCACGGGATCAGGAGAGCCTAGATCTGCAATAGAACCCAATATTGAGGCGGGGGTTTGGGAGCTCCATTTTAAGACCTTATATGCGGCAGATACAGGTCTAGAAAGTCCACTGGCACTTACACCTAGACTGGGGGCACTAAATGATCATGAGTGCACAGTGGAGGAGGTCTACATTGCCATAGGGAAGTTGGCCACGGGTAAGGCTCCCGGCCTAGTTAGACTCCCCGGTGATTTATTTAGGGATCAACCGGCGATCTGGGCCCCCTACCTATGTGCACTTTTCAACGCAATTCTGCGAGGTATGGAGGTACCGGGTACTTGGTTGGGAGCAGAGATTGTCCCAATCTTCAAGAAGGGCTCTCCTCTGCTTCCAACCAACTACAGGCCCATTAGCCTCATTGACGTTCCCCAAAAAATCTTCTCCCGTCTAATCCTGGACCGCTTACAGGAGTGGATTGAGGAGTATGATATCCTCAGTCCTTATCAGGCCGGATTTAGGAGGACCGCATCGACCATGGACCAGATATTCCGTCTTATAATATTATTCTGGAAGACGGTAACACTAGAGGGTGGCAGCCTCTACATGGTCTTTGTGGACCTCCGGTCCGCGTTCGATCTAGTACCCAGGGCCAAACTGTGGGCGGTGCTCTTGGAAATGGGAGTTCCCAACGCAATACTGACGGTGCTGATTAGGTTGCATGCACAAAACTATGCACAGGTCAGATGTGGGAGGGAGGGGGTGCTGTCGTCCCGGTTTCCAGTTTGCAGGGGGGTCAGGCAGGGGTGCGTTTTGGCACCAACCCTGTTCTGCCTCTATGTGAATGGCGTTATATCGCATCTGGACGCGGTTCCCAATAACGATGCACCCAGATTGGCAGGCAGGAGGGTGCCGGCGATAATGTTTGCCGATGACACCCTCCTGCTTTCCAAGTCCCCCACGGGGATCCAACGAGTGCTGGACGGTTTTACAGACTTTTGCCGATGCCGCGGACTGGAAATCAATGCTGATAAGACCAAATTTATGATTTTCAGCCCCCCGGCATCGACCCGCCCAACACCGATCCTGGGTTCAGTTAGACTGGAGAGGGTACAGACTTTCCAAGATTTAGGGGTAACGATCAATGAAAATCTTTCCTGGGGCCCCCAACAGGCGAAATCACAACTTAAACTCTCCCAATTAGTGGGCGGCATCCTCAAAATGTCTAATACAGCTACAATCAAGCCAGTGAGCCCCGCACTGGAGATTTACAAAGTGAAGGCGAGCGCATCGGCTCTTTATGGTGGGGAACTCTGGGGGTACACCTGTAGGCCCGAAATTCCTAACATGGAGAACAAGTTTATGAGGCCGCTACTTGCACTCCCCCAAAGCACACCCCTCCTTCCACTGAGATTGGACTTAGGACTGAGTTTTATCCAGGATGAGCTAGCTCTGAAACCTCTTAGGATTTGGCGCAGGCTATGGATAACTCCAGAACTGTCCAATTATAGGCTTGAATTAAAGGATGTGCTGAACCATGGTAGTGCAGCGAAAATCCCCTGGCTTGCATTTGTGAAAAAGGAACTGGGGAAAATGGGACTATCGGACCTTTGGTGTGAGCCTGAACAGGCATGCAGGGGGGTTTCATGCAAAATGCTTGCGAAGTCCTTTATGGACTACAAACAAAATATATGGCTGCATGACTCCAAAGCTGGCCCTCTGACAACGACCTTTTTAACACTTAAACATTCATATGTTTTTGAGGAGTTTTTGAATTTTATTTACCCAGTTGGAGCTAGGAAGTTATATATCCACTGGAGATTCGCAACACTACCACTAAGGGCATTCACAAGTAAGTGGTCTACACCAACGAGCAATTCTTGCCCTGGATGCGGTGCGATTAAGGAAGATGAACTACATATGCTCTTTTTTTGCCCTGCTTACAGTAAAGCCAGAAAGTACTGGTTGGTACCCTTGTGCAAGAACATGGGCTTTGATAAATGTCTTGTTGCAATGAGAGTCCTCAAAACTGACACTTCACCGCACATAGTTTTCGCACTCTCAAAGTTCCTGCTAGCTATGTGGTCCAAGAGATGTTCTCTCATTACAGTGGCATCCAGGGGTGATTGTATATCATGATTGCATACCCTGCTTGATAATCTGATTTTATGAAATGTTTATTTATCTCCTGTGGTTTTACTTATGTTTTAACTGTTTTAACTGTAATCTTTTATGACTGAAAAAATGTCGAAATAAAGATCAAATGAAATTAAATGAATTAATTAATTGATCATTAATTATGGAAATTGTGTAATTAATTTTAGGTGCGGGTTGTGGGGTTTATAGAGGTAAAGAGTGGGAAGTAATTTATGTTTAATTAATTAACAATTAGGGGGCGATTCCGATCTCGGTCGGAAGGGCACCGAATCGGGTTCGGCCGTAGCGGATCCGATTCCGATGCTTCTTTTCCGACCGATCTGTACACGGGTCCGGACGACGAAGTTCGATGCGAAGATGCGCGAATTCTCCGACCGACTCGTTCCCGGCTCCGACCCGATCCGTCCCACTCGGTCGCACGCAAACCGACGCGCGCAATGTAGACGGTTCCCGACCAAACGAGTACGATGCTCGAATCGGACAGCTCGACCGAGTCAGAGCGTCCGGCTCGCAAAAGCTCCCGGAGTCGGACTTCGGGGGTCCGCGTCGGACTCCCCGACAGCCGTACGACTCGCACACAGGAGGAGACCAATGAGTCTCCCCCACACAGGCATTTACGGCGTGGATGGCACCGACGCGTACCCACTCTCGGGGGCGCACTTGTTCGAGACGTACCCATTCAGTCAATGGGAGCGCATGTACGCATCGTACATCCTGCTCCCATTGACTTCTATGGGAGTTCGACTGAACCGAGTCCGACAGCATATGTGCGCATCGTACTCGCTCGGTCGAACTGTAGGGGTCCGGCTCGGTCGGAAAACACTCCGGATCCGACTCGGTCGGAGTGCTTTCCGACACGGATCGGAATCGGCACCTTAGTTGTTAATTGATATAAATTAATTCATTGATAATTAATTATGGTAATTAGGTGTGGGTTGTTGGGTTTAGGGGTATAGGGTGGGAAGTAATTTATCTTTAATTAATTATTAATTAGTTCTTAATTAATATTGATTAATTAATTGAAAATTACATATGGAATTTGTCTAATAAATTTTAGGTGTTGGGTATGGGGTTTATAGGGGTAAAGTGTGGGAAGTAATTTATGTTTAATTAATTAATAATTGGTTGATCATTAATGTTTTTTTTTTTGCCCTCATCTCACCATTATGCGTCTGCAATTTTGGCATGAAGCCTTCCCTCCAGCCTGGGTGCCCCTTGGCTTCTGCAACTGCATTGGCTTTAGGCCTGTCCAGGCCAGCTTCTTCGTTTGAAGCTTGGTGTAATCATAGGACTCGGGAGCAATCGGCCAATCTCAACTCTCTTCCCCATGATATCAAATGTGACCATATATTAATGCTGTTATCATTCAGATCCCCCTGGTCTAGACATGCCAGAGCAAAAGCAGCTTTTAACCAATCCTCATGTAGTGGGGGCCGCGGATCTTTCCAGAGTTTACATATTTCCCTTCGGGCTATGAGAATAAGGTATAACAGCAGACCTCTTTGTAGTGGCCGTAGAAGATTCATAGAGTCATTGTCAATACCAAAAATTGCTATAGAGAGATTCACGTTGATCTTAACTTTAAAAATGCCACCTAAAGCAAACTCCACATTCGTCCAAAAAGTACTTAATATAGCACACTCGTAAAATATATGAATGTCATCTGCTTTAGGGAAATCACATCTTGCATCTGACCCTATACTACAAACTAAGAGCCGCTCTTATAGAGGAAACACTCTCCCCCACCCTCGACTATGGCCCTTTCTCTCAATAGCTTTCCCCAGTTTGTTTCATCAGTTGTAGTCAAGAGCATCCGAACATTTTTAAATTGGAAGGCCGTAGAGTACCAGGCTATGTCCGGGAGAGCGAGGCCCCCTTTCAGTAGTTTACGTCTCAGCTTCTTCCACGACAGTCTAGCACTCTTATTGGCCCAAATAAAGCTACCTGTTTTGCTCTGGATTTTGCCAATTTCTTTACCGGTAAAATTGAGGGGGATAGCGTTGAACAAATATGTCAGCTTAGGAAGGATTACCATCTTCACTGAATTAACCCTACCATAGATCGTCAGGGGAAGGTTTTTCCATCTTGAAATAAGATGGTCCAGCTATTTAGACACCTTTTTTAAATTAATCAATGGTAATTTGTCTAGATCGTTGACTACGATGATTCCCAGATATCTAAACTCTTTGCTTAGTCTACCCTCCCAGTCATTGATATTCCAACACATCACCTCTGTTTTAGAGGTATGGGCTAAATAACCGGAATATGAGACAAATTCCTCTAAAAGGGCTTCAACCCTTGGTATTACTTCCACCGGGTTGTTAGTATACAACAGCAAATCATCAGCATAGAGAGACAATTTACTGCTATACTGGTGGCAGCTAAAGGGGGTAATCTGTTCATCTAATCTTAATGCTTGGGCCAGAGGCTCTATATACAGGTCGAACAGTAAAGGCGAGATGGGACAGCCCTGCCTTGTTCCCCTAAATATATATTGAAACTTGTTGTTAGCATACCATTTAGGAGAATTACTGTGGAGGCCCCCTGATAACAAGTTGATCATTAATGTTAATCAATTGATATTTAATTTGGGTAGATGTTTATATTTTTTTGTGTGTGGGTTTTACTTTTTTAGGGGTAAAGGGTGGGGAAAAAATTAATTGTACTTACTTTATAATTATTTTTTACATGCTATTAGTTTTTTAATTGAAAATAAGTTTTAATTGTGTAATTCATTTTTTTACAGTTTAATTTTACCAGTGGTTTGTGGGGATTATAGGGGTAAAGTGTGGGAAGTTTATTCATTTTTATGAGATTTAATTTGTATTTTAATTAATAATATTTCTTTAATTGGTAATTAATTCTGTTAATTATGCAAGTAATTTTTTAAAATAAAATTTAGATGTGGGTTGTGAATTGTGAGGTGTTATAGGGTAGGAAATAAAAAAAAGTACATTTATATAATAATGAATGTTTTTGATTTGTTTGAACATTATTTGTAATTTTATTTAATATAATATTTGTAGGTATTTGTCATATGTATTTAACATTATAATATGTTTTTTACATTTTGCAATATGAAATATATTTCTATTTTAATTTTTGATATATTTATGTTTTTATTTATTTTGTTTTTTAAATATTTTGTATATTTTCCCTACTGTTGCACTCATTGGAGTGGGAATAATAATTGTTAATCATCTGCTATCCAACACTTTCCCTACAGTTACACTCACTGGAGTGGAAATAGTAAGTTTTACCTCTCCGCTGTTGAATACTTTCTCAACTGTTGTACTCACTGGAGTGGGAATAGTAAGTTTTACCCCGCCGCTATCTAACACTTTCCCTACTGTTGCACTCATTGGAGTGGGAATAGTAATTTTTACCCCTACGCAATCAAATACTTTCCCTACTGTGGCACTCACTGGAGTGTGAATAGTAAGTTTTACCCCTCGGCTATCCAACACTTTCCCTACTATTGCACTCATTGGAGTGGGAACAGTAATTTGTACCCCTACACAATCCAACACTTTCCCTACTGTTGCACTGACTGGAGTGGGAATAGTAAGTTTTATCCCGCCACTATCCAACACTTTCCCTACTGTTGCACTCACTGGAGTGGGAATAGTAATTTTACCTCTTCGCTATCCAACACTTTCCCTACTGTTGCCCTCACTGGAGTGGAAATAGTAAGTTTTACCCCTCCGCTATCCAACACTTTCACTACTGTTGCACTCATTGGAGTGGGAATAGTGAGTTTTACCCCTCCTCTATCCAACACTTTCCCTACTGTTGCACTCACTGGAGTGGGAATAATAAGTTTTACCCTCCGCTATCCAACACTTTCCCTACTGTTGCACTCACTGGAGTGAGACTAGTAAGTTTTACCTCTCCGCTATCCAACACTTTCCCTACTGTTGCACTCATTGGAGTGGGAATAGTCATTTTTGTCCATCTGCTATCCAACACTTTCCCTACTGTTACACTTACTTGAGTGGAAATAGTAAGTTTTACCTCTCCGCTGTGGAACACTTTCCCTACTGTTGCACTCATTGGAGTGGGAATAGTCATTTTTACCCCTACGCAATCCAATACTTTCCCTACTGTGGCACTCACTGGAGTGTGAATAGTAAGTTTTACCCCTCCGCTATCCAACACTTTCCCTACTGTTGCACTCATTGGAGTGGGAACAGTAATTTGTACCCCTATGCAATCCAACAGTTCCCTACTGGTGCACTGACTAGAGTGGGAATAGTAAGTTTTACCCCTCCACTATCCAACACTTTCCCTACTGTTGCACTCACTGGAGTGGGAATAGTCATGTTTACCTCTTTGCTATCCAGCACTTTTCCTACTGTTGCATTCACTGAAGCGGGAATAGTAATTTGTATTCCTCCACTATCCAACACTTTCCCTACTGTAGTGGTAAATTTAAGATTTTTAAATAGTTTAATGTTTTAATTTATAATAGAATGTTTTTTGTAATAGATTTATGTTACTGGTATATATAATATATATATGTGTGTGTATATTTTTATATAATTTAAAAATTCTAAAATAAATAAAAATTAATAGTTTATTAATTATTTTAAAGTAAATATGTTTATATATATATATATATATATAGATATATATATATAAATTATTATGTATGTGTGTTTAAATTTCTTTTTAATTAAGTTTGTTATATTTTTTAAAATGTCTATTAAATCCACAATATTTAAAAACAATTAATTTTATTATTTAATATATTGAATATTTATTATTTTATATATATATATATATATATATATATATATATATAAAAATCGATATTTTTTACAGCTATATTCTTAACATCAATATATTTTTTCAAAGATATTTTTTACTTCTATATTTTTTACATCAATATTCTGTCCGTGAACCAAAATAAAGGTAAGATCCGCAATTCATTCACCCGACAAATGTCATGCCATGAAGAAAAAGGAAGTGTATACTAAAGTGTTTGTGGACTCATACGGGATGTGACAGCACCTCCCCTCAAAGGCCTCCACACAGGACGTAGCTTGGACGGATTTCGGGAATGGAAGGATCGTACAAATCGGGGGGCATGCACGTGATGTGCGGGTTTCCAAGTACGGATGTCTGAAGGGTAATCTCTCCAATTCACCAAATAGAATAGCCTACTCTGGCATCTTCAGGAATCTAAAATTCAGTTGACTTCATATTCTTCTTGCCTGTCAACCAACCGAGATGGTGGTGTTTTGGTAGTAGGCAGAAATGGTTTAGGCACTGAGGGATGAAAAAAATGGATGAATTTGGTATTCAGTAGGTAGATCCAATTTCATGGCCACAGGGTTTATTATCTTTTGGATTTTAAAAGGTCCTACATACTTGGGTTGCAATTTTCTGGACCCACCCATGTGTAGGTTTTTTGATGCCAGCCATATCAAATCACCAGTAACATATGAGGGAGCAGGGCGGTGGTGCTTGTGTGTCTGGTTTTTCATGCACACTTTAGAAATATGTAGTTGTGCTCTGGCTTTTTTCTAAATGTAAGTTTGTTTGAAACTCAAGGAATCCACTCCGGGTTCTCTATCTGTGGTTTGGATAGGGATGGCTTTTAGATGGAACCCCATGGTACAAAGGAAAAGAGACATCCCTATTGCCGAGTGCATACTGTTGATGTAGGCAAATTACACTGCCAGCAATGCCTTAGACCAAATACTGGTTAGAGTGGATAGGAGGCAATGAGATATTGTTCCATGGACTGGTTCGTACACTCTGTCTGGCCATTGGTTTGTGGATGATAGGCTGAAGAAAGTCGCAAGTCTATATTCAATGGACGGCACAACTCAGTCCAAAATCTGGACACAAATTGTGCACTCCTATCGGAAATGATAGCCGATGGTAAACCATGTAGGTGAATGATGTTTTGAATATCTATGTGTGCTAACACTTTGGCTGTTGGAATTTTAGTAAAACAAACAAAATGGGACAATTTAGAAAAAAGATCTACCACAACAAGAACCGTGGTATAACCTGCATCTTTTGTAATTTGGTAACAAAATTCATACTAATGATATACCACGGTGCAGGGGGTAAGGCAAGTGGCTGTAAGAGTCCTACTGGGGGTGTATGCAATGCTTTATTCTTGGCACAAGTGGGACAAGAAGACACAAATGTCTGTATGTCGTGCCCAATCCCTTCCCAGCAGAACCATCAAATACATATTTCTCCTGTTTAGCAATACTGGGATGACCAAATAAAGAAGAGCAATGACACCATGTTAATACTGTGTTTCTTAAATCGGGTGGTACAAATAGGTGTGAGTCATGATACAGAATCCCGTCTTGTGGGACGTACCCAGGAGCAGCTACCCACGGGGTCCAGTCCACTGACTTCAGGTTTTGCTTGACATCCGCTAAAAAATCATTATGAGAATAATAACTCACTATCTTATCCCTAGAAATCATGGGGACGGCCTCTGTGGTACTAGTGGAAGGTAAATGGGACAAATGGATACGAGAAAGGACATTGGCTTTTACTTGTTATGCCACAGGATGATAAGTAATGATAAAGTCATATTTGTTAAAGAATTATACCCATCTCATTTGACGAGGGGTCAAGGCACTTGCTGAATGGAAAAATTCCAGATTCTTATGATCTGAATAAATGGTATTTGGATGCCGAGCCCCCCCATCAATAATGTTGCCACTCCTGAAATGCCAATTTGATAGCAAGGAGCTCTCTCTCAGCTATAGTGTAATTCTGTTCTGGTGGGAGGAGTTTTTTTTAGAAGAATGCAATAGGATGCATTAGACCAGTCTCTCTTTCACATTGGGACAAAACCCCACCCTCAGCATATTGGGAAGCATCTGCTTCTACAAAGAATGGAAGAGCAGGGTCAAGATTTATCAGCACTGGAGCGGTTGTAAACTTGGTAAGTAACAGTTCTAGGGCATTTTTTAGCATCTGGAGAGCATTGAGAAACAACCCCCTTTTTCAACAATCTAGTAATGGGAGTGATGATCTCTTAAAAAAGGGTAATAACGTGCAGATAGAAACTGGCAAACCCCCAAAATGCCTTTACATCCTTTACACAGGTAGGAATGGCCAAGACAGGATTGCTTCAGTCTTCTTAGGATCCATCTGTAATCCTGCAAACGAGATAACAAACCCCAAAAAAATCCCCTTTGGGAACTTGGAACATGCATTTGTCTAGTATAACGAACAAATGGTTCTCACATAGTTTCTGCAACTCCTGTTTAACATGCTGTTCATCTGCCTGTTGTGTCTTAGAAAAAATCAGGATGTCATCAATATAAACAATAACGCTTCTATCAAGAAACTCCCTGAGCACCTCGTTAATAAAGAACTGAAATGCTACTGAGGCATTACAAAGACCAAACGGCATGACACAGTATCCGTATAAACCAAATTTGGTGCGAGAAGCCGTATTCCACTCATCTCCTCCGCAGACCCTGATGAGATGGCAAGCACCTCTACGGTCCAATTTCGTGAACACTGTGGCATGTCGTAATTGGTGCAGTAACACTGGGATCAAGGGCAAGGGATACTTATCCTTCACTGTTACCTTGTTTAGGACCCTATAATCTATGCATGCACAAGGATCTCCCTCTTTCTTTGTTACAAGGAAGAGAGGGGAAGATACAGGGGACGAAGAGTATCTGATGAATCCATATGACAGCATTTCGTCCAAATATTCAGGTAAGAGTTTTTTTCTGTTTCTGAGAGAGCATAGATCCAACTACAAGGTAGTGTAGCCCCAGGCACTAAATATATGCAAAAATCAAAGCCATGGTCTGGTGGTAGTTCTATAGCCTTGATTTTAACAAATGCATTGGCGTATTGTACATAAGGAGTAGGGATGTTTGAGGACTCGGTAGTCATGCTAAAAGCACAAATGAGCAGTGAAGCCCATTCTATGGCTTCCCTATAACAATGTTGTAAACAATGTTAAGAATCTAGAATAACAGTGTGTTTAGTCCAATCTGTCATGGGGTCATGCAATTGTAACCAAGGTACCCCCAAGATAGCACCAAAAGCAAGAGTCATAACTAAGCGTTTCTGAATGGCCATTATCCCCAATTAACATAAGGGGTTCTGTTTGCATGGTGATCAACCCAGAAGACAATTCGGTACCACCTATCGCTCTAACAGGTTCAGGTACACCCTTCGGTACACAAGTGATATCATGAATTCGGGCTAAATTGATGTCCATAAAATTATCAGTAGCCCCAGAGTCCAAGAGAATAGGAAGCACTGTTCGTCAGGTGTTGGAGATGATCAGTGTTACCGTTATAGTGAAGTGACGCGTTACTCATGATTCACTCCCTTCTATACCAGGAGAGACCTCTCTTCCCAAACTACTTTGTTCTCTGTGCACAGAAAAACCACCATGCTCCACAAAAGCTACTGATTTCTTAGGATAAATACCCTTAGGTTTGACAGGGTAGTCAAGGGCATAAGGACCTCCCTTGCCACAATATAAATAAAGGTTCAAGGCCTGTCTTTTCTACTTCTCATCGTTGGTTATGGGGGCCCTTTACCCCCTAATTGCATAGGCTCTGGAGAAACACTAGACTTTTTCTCATCCTTGTTATCCCTTTGACACATGAAAGCCCTAGGTAAACCTAATTTATTATTTTCCCCTCTTCGTTCCTTCAAACGGTGATCCGGTTTTACCACAAGATCAATGAAATCTGCACAACCCTCTGGAGGGTCCATTACCTCGGTCAAAATATCTTTAAGATCATCATCACGCCCCCGATAAAACAAAGAAGTTATTTTCTCCAGAGACCAGTGTGTTTCAGACATCAGGTGATTAAAACTAGATATGTATGTCAATAAATCCTGTTTTCCTTGCCGTACATTTAGGAGTTCAGCATCACTTGCATGCATAAAGGAATGTTTAGCAAACAAATGTAGCATTTGAGTGGAGAGGAGTCGCCTAACGGCTAGGGCGGTCGACCTCGAATCTGGGGAACTGGGTTCAAATCTCGGCAATGACGCTGAACATCCTGTGATTCTGGGCAAATCACATAATCTCCCCTTGCCTAACAAAAATAAATGTGTCCTCATGTAATGCAACTGGTGCTATGTAAGGCGCTCTGATACCCAATTCGGGTCAAGTTCGCGCTATATAAAACTCTATAAAATAAATAAATTCTTAAATGCGGCAAGGTTATACAAAACAGGATCGTCATTTTCGACTAATGGAATTTACCAATTAGCAGACATGTAACCTAGATAGGAGATAACCTTAGCACCATCATTAGGAAAGGCAGTGGATTTGCAGAGGAAGTGTAGTTGGCATTGGTTCATAAATATAGCAAGCTTACTACTGTCTCCGATAAACAGTTCGGGGGCTGTTTAGCAGACCAGATGCAGGAGTAACCACAGTCAGGTACATAGGCAGATTCCCACTGCCAGCCTGAGCCTTCTCAAAAGGAAAAGTGGCGGGTTGTAACACAGGGGCATGGAATTTTGGGATGGTTTCTGATGTACGCTCCTTGGGTTCTCCCCTAGTTTTGTACACATGCAATTCTCCTGTCAGTGCCTGCTTCTCCTGTTTTAATTCATGAACCTCTGCCTGGATCACTGATAGAGCCGGCGCAAGGTCTTGCATTGTAGGCCCCACACCCTCATGTCTAGCCCCACTGGTCTGATCACGGAGTGCTGCCTGATCCAACTCCCCTCGGGCAGTTTAAACTTGTGGGCGTGGTTTTCTGTTGCCAGGTTGCAGGAAGCTAGCACTATATATACTATACCAAAATGAGGTATGGAGTGCACAGAGTCTAGTGGAACCTCAAAGGTAGGCAGAGGTAAAAGTAGATAGCACCTTACTCTCTATTTGTGGTAGTGTAGGAGAGCAGTAAGGCTTTATCAGAGGGTAGTGTTAAGCATTTGTTGTACACACTCAGGCAGCAAATGATGTCACACACTCAAAGACTGAACTCAGACCAATTTGTTTGTATCACAAATATTATTTTGTTATTTTATTTCTAGAACCAAGCCGAGCCTGGTGCAGGTAAGTGAAATAATACTTTGCAAAATCTTATGCAATGATTTACAGTTGAATGCAGGTTCAAATGCAGTTGGTTGAATTGCAGGTAAGTCAACAGTTTGATATTACTTTTCAGTTACTTTTCAGGTTACTATTTCTAATCAGTGTAATATGCTTAGATAGCACACTGAGCAAACACAAGGAGATGATGGACGGAGCGCTGACAGTCACCCCCAGTCACAGATCTGGGTTGAATCCATCATCATTCTTTAGCTGACTTCGCCACCCCAGTTCAGACACACCTATATGCAAATCAGTCTTGACCCTGTGCCTCATGGGAAAAGTCCAGCCCGAACTGCCAAGCCATGCCTTCCCTGGACCGGATACAAGCATGCGGGGACAGTTTTTGGGGTATCACCCATCATCAGTCAGGCTATCTTGAATCCAATGGCACAGTGAGCATGGGACCCACGTCTGGGTATACCCTGCCAACTTAGGGCAAACAAAGCAAACACAAGGAGGTGATGGACGGAGCACTGACACTTTTCAGACACTCACCCCCAGTCACAGATCTGGGTTGAATCCATCATCATTCTTTAGCTCACTTCGCCACCCCAGTTCAGACACACCTACCATTTGGCCAGAGAGGTGCCAATTGGGGGTACAAGGTACAGTTTGGGGAAAGAACACAGGCCCGGGAACCTGATTGGCAGGGACCCAGGGCACATCAAGTCAAAGTGCATCAGAAATCTGGCAAAAAGTGGGGGGGTTACTGCAACAGAACCCCAGCTTCCTACACAAGCCCAAAGGCCAGGAGACTCAGCCAAACCTGGGAGAGTCTTCCTAGTCTTTCAGACGAGGGAGAGTAGAGGAAGTGGTTTGAAAGTTGCATGGCCTACTCTGCCTTACATACTTCTGTCCAGGTCAGTCCCTTTGGGGAGCCTACCTACCTCAACAGTTTCAGGACCTAATTCCCAATGCTCCTTTACTAGCTCTTTAGTGCCTTTACCCCATCTTTTTGATTTGGGTTCAGAGGTGCCTACCTCTGCAAATTCTAAATTAGCTAAGGCAAAACCCAGTTTACCCACAGAGGTTACCCACAGCTTGATACCCCCACCATAACCAATAGGGTCAGGGGGCCTAACTAGCTATTTGGCAGGGGGCAAGGCCACCATGCCAAAGACAGTGCTGCCATGAAGGCTAACACACAGCAGAGGCTACTGACAGTTGTCAGTGCCCAAAACACACCTTTAGCTCTTCACTGGTAGTTGAAGTGGCTACCTTACAGGCTTTTTATGGGATCTGGTGGCCTGTCTGCTGTTTTAGGGTAGGGGGCCACTACACTTGTAGTGAACACTCTTCTTCCATCCTCTGTTCTGTCAGCTGAGGAGCCACCAACTCAGGCTGGAAAGTTGTCTGACTAGTCAAGTCTTTTTGTTGGCTAGGGAGGAATTCACCAGTGCCGATTTTAGAGTTCTCCCTTACTGGGTTACAATCTCCCTGACCCACTGGAACTGTTGCTAACAGTTGTCCACCTTTCCTACACTGTCTCTTCTTTTTCTTTTGGGGCTTATCTGCACTAACTGCAGCTTCAGCCCTCCCCCCCCCCCAGGTTCCTTGGATGAGGTCTGGCACTGGACCAGTACCTCTCTTTGGCTTAGACCAACCTCTGGGTGATCATTCCCAAGGAGACAATGAAGGGGTGAGCTTTATTGACTACCACCTTCTCCAACTAAGGGACCAAGCTATTTCTAGGGGCACTATAGCCACAGGCCTAACAGTGACCACCCCTGGGATAGCCCTCACTCTTTTTTTCCCTGGGACACACTGGTTTGAGAGTACCAACCTGTCATGCACCACAGTGTGACTGGCACAGGTATCTCTCAGGGCAGTGGCTGGGATTCCATTCACCAGTAGGTGGTGGAAGTGTCTACTCCCCTCTGGAATCTCCAACTCACCTTTTGGGCCCATCTTCCAGTTGAAGGCTAGGGGGACTTCCTCATCTGAGGAACCATCCTCCAAACCTACACTGGCAATCCCTGGAGTTACACTAGGGGCTTCGTTTTTAAGGCGGGCAAGGGTCCTTTGTGGGGTGTCCTGTCTTTTGACAGGAGTGACACCATACCTTGTTGGGATCCTACCTTGGTACCAGGTATTAGTTTGTGAGGTGTCTTTGAGCCCACCCTCCTGGACAGGTTTTTGGGGGGCTACCTGGGACTACTTACTTTTATCTTTAGGATGCTCACTGTCTTTCCTCTGGGGAGGGTTTGTAACTCCTTTCTTTTGGTCACCCCCAGTGGACGTCCTGGTCACCCTTGTCTTGACCCAGTGGTTCGCCTTCTTTACCAATTCTTGGGGAGAAATTGGACCTAAGTCTACCAGATACTGATGCAACTTTTCATCAATGCAATTACTTAATATGTGTTCTTTCACAAACAAATTATAAAGACATCATAATCCTGCACTTTACTTCCAGTCAACCAGCCACCTAGTGTTTTCAATGATTAGTCTACAAATTCCACCCAGGGCTGACTCTGAGTTCTCTGAGCCCCCCTGAATCTAATTATATACTCCTCAGTAGTGTATCCAAATCCCTCAATAAGGGTGCCCTTCATGAGTACATAGGACTTTGCTTCTGCCCCACTAAGGGTCAAAGTTCTGTTTCTGCACTTACCAGAGAACAGTTTCAAAGGAGTGCCCCCCCCCCCGGTGAATTTTCTTCACTTTCCTGGCTTCACAGGCCCTCTCAAAGGCTGTGAACTACTTGGTGATCACCATCCTCAAATTTAGGGACAATCCCTTTAGGGATTTTTTGGATCAGAAGATTGCTCTTTGACCCTTTTTATTAAGTTGCTGCCACCACTGATAAGTGCTAGGCCCATCTCTGCTCTTTCTTTTTCTAGAGCCAGGAGTCTGGTCTCTAGTTCTAATCTTTTAGACAACCTTACTAAAAGGTTGGTCTCTTCATTGAGGCTGTCCTCAATGGACCCAGAAGCACCTGACCCACCTGTGTGGGATCTAGGTGCTGTGAGTTGTATTCTTGGATTGAGGGGCACTGGGGCTCTTCTCTCTCTAAGAAGTGGGGTGGGGGTTGGAAGGTATCCTCATCCCCTCTATTTTCTTCCCCTTCTGAGAGATCTTCACCATTCTAAGCGGTATGGTCCTTAGCATGCTGTGCCAACATCTGGAACTTTTGTTTGGTGGAATATGTTTAAGTTTACATAGAGACCTTAACTCCCTAAATTCTAATTGGAGATAAGGGGTGAGGGGTGAGGTCAAGCTCCTCAACCATTTTCTCTATGTCATTGTTGTTATCTTCACTAATAGCTGGGTTCTTGTTAAGAGACAATCTAACACACTTTCTAACCCCTCTTACCCCTAACCAAAGTGAGCTTTTATTTTTCTGAAATTTTAAAGGGACTGAACTAAGGCCCTAGCAAGACTTTTAGTAATTTAGAAAAATTTGTCAATTCAAAAATTCCGAATTTCTAAAGACAATTTAGGAGTTCTGTTGTGTGATCAGGTGTTGAACTTGTCAGTCCAACAAATGCAAAGTTGTATATCCCACCGCTGATCCACCAATGTATATACTATACCAAAATGAGGTATAGTGTGCACAGAGTCCAGTGGAACCCCAAAGGTAGGCAGAGGTAAAAGTAGATAGCACCTTACTCTCTATTTGTGGTAGTGTGGGCGAGCAATAAGGCTTTATCAGAGAGTAGTGTTAAGCATTTGTTGTACACACTCTGGCAGCAAATGATGTCACATACTCAAAGACTGAACTCAGACCAATTTGTTTATATAAAAAATATTATTTAGTTATGCAATGATTTACAGTTGATTGCAGGTTCAAATGCAGTTAGTTGAATTACAGGTAAGTCAACAGTTCAAAAGTACTTTTCAGTTACCTACAGATTACTATTTACGTTACTTGTTAGATTACTTTTGCTCATCAGTGTGATATGCCTAGATATCACACTGAGACATCTCCTAGACAAAAGGTAAGTAATTCACTTTTAGTATATTTGCAGGTTGTAAATGTTCCATGCAAACCAAATCCACACAACAAATTTCAAGAAAAGCAGTCAATGCAATCCTATGGGAGGAAATGAAGTTAACGGTTTGCAGGTAAGTACCTATTTTTGGGAATTGGTATTCTGGGGTTAGAACCAGGGTTCCCCCAGAGTCGAAGATGCACTCTCAGAACACCCCCAGTGACACTAGGGTTGCCGGGTGCAGAGTTCTGAGGCCCAATGTTATCCAATGGGGGATAGGGGGCCTCCAGTTGGTGGCTGCTCACGAGCAGGCCACAAGGTTGTGGGAGCAAAGCTCCTAGTGTAAGGCTCAGGGCAAAGGGGGATCCAATTTAGTACACAATGTGCACCCACAGCGGCACTGGGACTGCTGGGTGCAGGGTGATGTTTTGGCGTCGGGTGCCCTGTTGTTTTCAATGGGAGTTGCCAGTTTTGGATTTTGACTGCAGGCACTGTCCAGGGAGACTTCCGGGAAGAATCAACAGCTGGGCAGGTAAGTTGGAGGGCTCGGGATGTAAGTGCACCTCAGGCTCTCTTTTCCAGGGCGGCTGGATGCAGGGGTGTCTCTTGAAGTCGGATTTCACCTTACTGGGCACTCACGGTTGGGGCGGGGGTCTCCGTGCAGAGGCTGCAGGCGACGTCGGGGATTCCTGGAGGGGTCAAGCCACGGTGGTCTTGGACTCTGGAGCGCTGGGGGACCTCGCTGGGACCGGTGGGCCTCCTGGATTCAGGCCATAGGCGTTGGGTGCAGTGGTGGTTCCAGGCGTTGAGTTTCTTTGTCCTCAGCAGGCTCAGAGTCTGTCTTGGGAGTTTCTTTTGAACCGAGCTGCTGTTCACAGGAGATTTGGTCTTTATTGAAGGCAGTTAGCCCTCCAAGGGGTCCTGAAGGTCGCTGGCTGCAGGACAAGGTAACGTTTGGCGCAGGATCTCTGGATACTGCAGACGGGCCGGTAGGGCTCGGGCCAAGTCAATTCTTCCCTGTAGTCTCCTCTGCTGGGCGTCTTCTTTCGTTCTTTTTCTTAGGTTGTGGGAATCTGACTTCTTGCTTCAGGGTTGCCCCCTAAATACTGTATTTCGGTGGCGTTTTAGGGGTCTCGAGGTCAGTAGCTAATGTGCTACTGACCTTAGGGTGAGTACACCCTAGGTGTGCTCACCCGCCATGGGGAGTGGGCACAATCCTGATTGGAGAGTTCCTGCCATTTGCAAGATATATACACAAAAGCAAGTTACCTCTGACACCATAAATCCAAACTTTCTTATTACTCCAATAGGATTTTTTAATTATCCCTGGGTAATAATTAAATATATGTTACGTTTTTTACACTTTTTTTTCAAAACATAGACACCCTTCTCGGGACAAGCGATTGACAATCTACTATCTAGGTTCGAAGCTAAAACCATCATGTACCTAAATACGATTGACAATGGTCTAAATGAAATGAGTGAGATAAATCATTGGGTATGATAAAATTATTACAATGGATCATCTTTCCTCCCCCCTTCTCCCTCGCATGAAACAAGAACCATCTAAATGCGGAATTACAAGGAAAGCCACGAAATACTCCAGTATGGTTGTGAACGCTGTGAAATTATGTAAACTATTTTACCATATCTTGACTTGTGATAATTATTTATAAACATGATAGGTTTTTATGTGGAGCCTGGATAAAAAACTGAAGTACTTTCCATCACAATAACAATATCCAGCTTGGCGCCTAGTCTCAAACCAGTGTTATTCAGTTTAAGGAGCAGGAAGTCCACGAAGGCGAAAGCGGAATTGAGACATGGTCAGGCAAAATTACTTCCGGTACGAGTAGCGGAAGTCTTTGAACGCAAGCCTAGTAGGGAGTTAATAATATAATTGGCCAGACGAACAGCACATTCCCCATGCCGTAGCAAAGCCGGCGCTACACCTGAACATGAAGCACTGCCCGCTGTAGAATTCCCAACGCAGCACGAGGAGTGGAGAAACGTGCAGTATCCCGAAGCAGGAAGTTCTCCAATAACGCTGAGCGCCTTGTGAGAACGAGCTGTCCGTGCCATTTCAAGAACAAACCAAGAAATATAAGGTATGCCATTTGAAAACTAGGCGTGGCTAATCTCTATGTGGTATCACCGAGGTGGTTTGGATAGACCAGGTTCCGCTCTGGTATGTGCATGTTATATACACCACACTTAACGGGTGCACCACAAGCTAGGCAATCCCTTCACACTGGCAGTTCTTGAACTTAATGTCCAGCAATCTGAGAGAGATTTCAAATAATAAAAGCACAAGTCAACAATAAAAACACGGCGCTGTTTGCCCCCGTAGTAATATCAGTTCATTACTTTTTCCAGCTTACACATCCCATTGAATGACCATCTAGGATTTCCTATGCTCCGCCATGAAAGGTGTAAACATAAATACGGTATGTGATGCCTAAAAATCAATTCCCTTTGTACATAACACATATTGAACTACCATCTCATTAGTTCCCTTTTTCCTTTAATTCACACAGGTATTCTAAGTCCTTCTTGAAATAACCATACTCTGATGAAGACCTTCGTATTAAGAAGTGCCCCCCAAAAGGTCGTAACGCGTTGGTTTTAATCTATTGAGTGGCTCTTCTAAGAACCGAGCACACACTTGGTCCTAAAATTGGACATAATAGAGCCCATTGTGTAGGGCTCTATACTCAGGTTCTAAACATTGATTTGAACTCTCTCTGGCTAAAATATTAGCGTACTTGGAGGATAAAAAGAAAAAAGTCCCTGTACCCCGTTATTTTTTTTTAAACGAGTAGGACTATTGTTTACTTGATGAAATGTACAGGTTTAAATATGTTTGTCGCATTAATATGTTTCATGTTTGTAAATCACACATGTCTATGTCTTTTCAATATTGTATACAAAAAATTTCTCTGTTTGAATCACTTTTTCGTATAATTTACATGTACAAAAAATAAGGCACGAAGGTCATCTTCTATCTTGTCCCGTGAAGGGTGTCTATGTTTTGAAAAAAAAGTGTAAAAAACGTAACATATATTTAATTATAACCCAGGGATAATTAAAAAATCCTACTGGAGTAAAAAGAAATTTTGGATTTATGGTGTCAGAGGTAACTTGCTTTTGTGTATATATCAGGATTCCCACCTCTGTTCATCCTTAACCGAATCATTCCCCTGTTCTTTACCTGCCATTTGCAAGATAGCAGGCACTGAAGAGTGGGTTTCACCTCGCCTCCCCCATCTGAGGGGTGGGGTTGGCTGAGGTGGACACACCTCTGGGCTGTGCTAATTATTCCCGCCTGTCTTCCCGCCGAAAAGGAGGGGAGTCAGGAAGGGGGCCTGCTCCTGATAGCAGGAGAGGCTGGGGTTCGGGTTACAAAGGCAGCAAGGCCTTTGAAGCTCCCCTGCCACAGATGGCTCTTCCTGGCCTGGGGAGGTATGACCATCTCCGCCCAGGAAAAGCTTTGTTTCTGGGCTCAGGGAGCTAAGGCTCCCACCCCAGGGGTCCAGAAACATGTCTTGTGCTGGCAGGCTGGCGTGTACCAGTCAGGGAACCCGCCAGAGGCTGGTCGTTTTTCAGGGGGCATCTCTAAGATGCCCTCTGAGTGCATTTTTCATTAAATTCCACACTGGCATCAGTGTGGGTTTAATGTGCTGAGAAGTTTGATACCAAACTTCTCAGTTTTCAGTAATGCCATCATAGTGCTGTGTAGTTCATAATGACAAACTCCCAGTATCATATGGCATTACTGCACTTACAATGTCTAAGAATTAGCTTAGACATTGTTGGGATACAGGGCTCATGCACCCTCACCACTGGTATAGTGCACCCAGCTAAAGGGGTGGCTTACCTATGCCAGGGCAGTGGGTTGTAGGCAAGGCACACAGGGATGTGTGCCATGTCGACTCTTCACTTTGCTCTGCACCAAAACACTCAGCTTGCAATGACAGTGTGTGTGTAAAGGTACAGGGCCGCTAAGGGTGGATCAATAAGTGCTGCAGCCCTTAGAGGCCTTCCCTGCCCTTGGTACCTATGGTACCATTTACAAGAGACTGCCATGTGGCCAGAGAGGTGCCAATTGGGGGTACTAGGTATAGTTTTGGGAAAGAACACAGGCCCTGGGAACCTGATTGGCAGGGATCCAGGGCACAGCAAGTCAAAGTGCATTACAAATCTGGCAAAAAGTGGGGGAGGGTTACTGCAACAGACACCTAGCTTCCTACACAGGGCCACTCACCTGAAACCAGGTACTATGGGAACTGAGATAATCCTTATTTATTTTAAAAAAGTTTTATATAGTTCAAACATGACCACAGAGGGTATCAGAGCGCTTTACAGTTTATACATCAAGAAGGATACAAGAGGTAAAAAAAGAACAACCAAACGAAAAACAAAGTTAACATTCTTGTAGAGTTGGGTGCCCTAGGGAGCCTTGGAAGCTAGGACTCTAAGGCAGAGGATTCTTCATCCCTATTGTTTGCTTCCTTGAAAAGGCAGTGGAGGGATTCACAATGTAGCGAACAAGGCCATAGGGGTGTCATGGCACAATACAGTATAACCTTTGCAAATGGAAGAAGCGGAGGTCACAAAGGACCAACAGGTCCACAAAACAGAGTTTGTAGACTCAAACCAGCAAGGGTGTCCTCTAGCTCATTGGAAGCTCCCTTTCTATGGAACAAATCTCTTTATCAGTAACAATTTAACATCCTTTTTGAAAAGGACAGGAGAGGGATTCAACCTGACTTCAGGGGACAGGGAGTTCCATATCCTCTGGGCAATACCCGTTAAGGCTCGATTGTAGGTTTTTTTTAATTGAATTTTGTAGTTTGAACAGTAAAGTGCTGGCACTTCTAGAGGCTCTTGAACCACCTTAGAACTCCAGTTTTTGAGCGAGGTACATTGGGGAATTGAAATTAATGGCTTTATGTGCCATACATGCAATTTTTTGTTGCATCCGAGCTTCATATGGGAGCCAGTTCAGGGATATGAGATCTGGCGAGATATTCCTCTCGCTGAGTGTTTAACCCTCCACGCTTAGTTAGTAGGACAGCTGTGAGCGATAAAACACCTAGGGAAAGGGGGTTGAAAGAGGTAAAAAACAAGGAAAGGATTCTCTGCACCGTCCTGCTGTTCACTCGAAGTGGGTGTCCAAGAAGGTGGGTATTTTCCTGTCTGGATCCCTCAACTCAGGAAGGAATGTGTAGGGGAATATTCCTCTAAGGGAAAAAGAGGAAACCCAGATTTGTAGAGACATACATTCTTATAAGGATTACAACCAATTGGCACATCAGATGCTATAGGAAATTAAATATCCTTACCATTCACACCAAAAACAATTATTCAAAAGTAGTAGATAAGCATAAAAAATAAACTCCCAATGTTCCAGCGGTAGTATTCCAAATAACTTCTCCTATTACCATCATAGGAGGACGTAAGAGTAACTGAACTCCTTAGCAGACGAAGGAAAAAAAAGGCAATGGTAGCTCGTGTATGATGAGGAGTAATAATGGCAAGGGTGACCAAAAATGAAGGTAAACACAGGTGACACAATGGTACCTCTTGAGGAAACAGTACCATTAAAAATTATAATGAATCCATAGGACAAGGAAGACACAGTGCACTGGTCAAAGAAACAAAAAGGAACAGTGTTACTTGTCGAGGTTTCTAGATAGGCAAATAAGAAAACAAAAGGCATCTCTCAATACTTGGAACATGAAAAAATAAACTCCAAAGGATAATTCCTGAAGAAAACAAATGAACAAGGATGAAGCGGAATCCGCTCGTTCCAGGGTTCTGAAAGTAACACATCTCCCAATGAAAACAACAAGAATCCTTCCCAAAAGGGAAACGAAACCAAGCGTCTTGTTACGGAGGACAGACATTTTATAGTCCCGCCCCTGAACCAGGATCGCGACCCACGTACGTCTCTCTGATTCCAGAAGGGTGCTCCTGCTTTCCAACCAACGATAACTAAACATGCTGCAGGGCCAGGATTAGGACAGCGATGTGGAATTGCCCACCCACATCATAAAAATAAAGGTAAGAACTGGCAATTCATTCACCCGACAAGTGTCATGCCATGAACACTAACACCTTCTTAGATGGCCTCCGCAATACGCTCACCCGGTTGATATGGGCAGGACGACATCATATTACCATATGTATGTGGTGGCTTTGTAGTTCCACATTTTTATCTTTGCTATCTGGTTGCGCAAGTGCACTTCTCTTACTATTGGTATCATCCGGACGTGCGGCTCCAATACCTGAAGCCAGAAAGCTCGCAGATTCACCCCTATCCTCTAATACGCTTCTGCCACTAGGACTACCCAGAAACAAAGTAGAAATTCAGACGATTGCAACTACATGTTGGGCATGGAAAAAACTGGAATGGTATCTAGGTGCTGAACACCCTATTCCCCGAATATCCCAATTGTAAATAATCCATGGTTGCCTGTCACAAAGTAAGAAATAACTCAAAAAACACTCCACTCATGTCATATACAGGTACTTGGAGACATGTTTGAGGAGGCTAGCTTGCGGTTAGTGACATCATTTCATGAGTGTAGCAACGCCACACAGATAGACAGATTCATCTTATATGGACTCCATAGTGCATTATGCTCGACGATCCCCACGACCTCCCTTGATCTGCCTGACTTTTCACTGCTGACACAGGTAATCACAACTCCTGAAAACACGCATCTGTTATCCAGACTTTACCATGCAGCCATTAGCATGAAACCCATCCGGGATCGGGGATCGAGGGCGGCCTAGGAGGATGACCTGGGTTTTCCCCTGTTTGATAAAATGTGTTACTCCTGTTGTGAACAAACCAAGTTATTCTTCAATAACCATCCACATAAACTATTACATTTTGAATATTTACATTGCTCGTTTTACACGCCACAGCTTTTATTGAAACTGGACCCTTCCAAACCCCACAACTGCATTAGCTGCTCTGAGGAGCACGCAGACTTTACACATTTAGTCTGGAATTGTGCACCCATACTGAAATACTGGAAGGAGGTGTTCCGTATTTTATCTTTGATCTACTGGGCTACGTCCTCCCATTACCAAAGGGAGTCCGATGATACACAGCCATTGCGTTACTGCTGGCTAAGCGCCAGGTGTCTGTCCACTGGGGAGCGCTCTTCTGCCCCTCAACCAAACAGTGGATACGGGACCTGATCGATTGCGATACCTCCAGTGACATATATGCCTCACTCCAACCCCCTGCCTCCAGGCTCATAAATATATGGCAACCGCTGAAAACAAACCTGTAAACATTCCCAATTGGGAATGGCGCCCATCTCTCTGGTTCAGATAACTCTCAGGACGGCAGATAGATGTCCTTGTTAGGCTGGGACTGCGTGCTCCTGATACAAATAGAGGAGATGGTATAAACATTGTCTATCTGGGCACCGCCTGAGCAGACGGGGAGTCTGTATTCGTAATTCCACTTAATACAAGTAGCATAAGATGGGGTTGTATGTTGGATCATACATTAGTCGGTATGTGACTGTCAGAGACGAATTGAATGAAAATGACAACACAGTGGAATATATAAAGAGTAAGCTGAATATGTCAAGATCAATGCATTTTTATATTGGTGAAACCAGCTTGTTTGCTGATATTTGAATATGCAATGTTATATGCTGTATACTATGAAACTAATTAAAAAAAATTTTTTAAAGTGTCATGCCACAAAGAAAAAGTAAGTGTATACTAAATTGTTTGTGAACTCATACGGGACATGACACTTATTACAAGCTTGATGACAAGCGGTGATGTGATTAGGTGCAGAACCAGCGATAGATCACTTTGTACTTGGTGATTTGGAGGAGAAGGAAGACTCTTTGATTTGAGCTCAGCAGAAGTTAATTTATCTGGAGTTGAAAGAGACTGGTCTGTTCATTTGCATTGAAGAAAGAAGTACAAGTTAAGGTATTTAGTAAAATATGTCATAAACTGTGTTGTGAAGTGTCAGTAAGTGTACTAATATTTGTAAACTTATTCTACACTTGTTTACAGAGTGAAATCTTGTTTGGGGAGGTGTAGATGTGTTAATATAACTTTTGAGAGGTATAGATTAGAATTTAGAGAATTTGCAGATGGTGTTGAAAAATGAAGTGTACAAACTGCATCTTCTTGTAAGTAAAAAAAACAATGTTTCTGAAATTATAAAACAAAGAATGTATTAATACAAGCTCTACTATTCTTATGAGTCTGATTGCCCATATACCTGAAACCTATGAAATGTTTGAGTGGTGATATTTCTATTTATAGAGTGAAAATCTATGGTGAGTGTTAGCAAAGGTGTCTCAAGAGGTATGTTTTACTTTATAAAGTTTTATGAAATGAGGTTTGATGGCATGTTACATTTTATTTGTGAAAAGAAGTGCACTGGGTGAGGTTGTAGAATTTTTCAGGAGAAAAGAATGACAAGTTACTAGGCATTATATGTAAATATGTGATTGTGGGTGAAAAATATAGAATGGTTTAGAAAATATATTAATGTATCACTGTTATCAATTATTGACCAGTGTGTAACTTTTATCTTTTTGGTTATTTTGTCTTTTGTTTAGGAGGAAAATGGAAAATAATGATCTGCTTATATAAGCAACAAAGAAGAGCCTTGTTAAGACAAGCAGGATTATTGTGCTGTTCAGCAATAACTACCTCTTCAGGCACAGTGTATTAATATTGGAAGGATGTGGAGGCTCCTGTACAGTTGAGTAGTTCAGCAGCACGAGCTAACTCTCCACGAGATAGGCTTTGTGAACTGTAATTTATAGATATGCTGCTTTGCTGAAACTTTTTTGCCACCTAGCCTACCATCCAATCGCAGGAAATTGAAGAGTCTTTGGCAGGCTAGGGTAGCTAAAAGACGGGAAAAGATGTGCTGCCAAGATCAAAGGCAAGTAGGCAAATAAAGCATAAAGAGGTGTGCGTATAGCAACAGCTTAAGAGTTTTACACATTTCTTTAAGTTGTTTGTATTATAGTTGTTCATATATTTTGCTAATATAGTTGTTGTAGTTTTGTATTGTTGTTCAATTGTTTTGTTGTAATAAAAACGCTTAAAGTTACTATAGATAACTTTCATTAATACTTATTATAAATTTCAAGTTTATTACAGGATTGCAATATTCAATAGAACTGGCAGTTCCATGTTGAGGAATTGTGAATATGCTACTATTCTGAATGGCCATTATCCCCAATTAACATAAGGGGTTCTGTTTGCATGGTGATCAACCCAGAAGACAATTCGGTACCACCTATCGCTCTAACAGGTTCAGGTACACCCTTCGGTACACAAGTGATATCATGAATTCTGGCTAAATTGATGTCCATAAAATTATCAGTAGCCCCAGAGTCCAAGAGAATAGGAAGCACTGTTCGTCAGGTGTTGGAGATGATCAGTGTTACCGTTATAGTGAAGTGACGCGTTACTCATGATTCACTCCCTTCTATACCAGGAGAGACCTCTCTTCCCAAACTACTTTGTTCTCTGTGCACAGAAAAACCACCATGCTCCACAAAAGCTACTGATTTCTTAGGATAAATACCCTTAGGTTTGACAGGGTAGTCAAGGGCATAAGGACCTCCCTTGCCACAATATAAATAAAGGTTCAAGGCCTGTCTTTTCTACTTCTCATCGTTGGTTATGGGGGCCCTTTACCCCCTAATTGCATAGGCTCTGGAGAAACACTAGACTTTTTCTCATCCTTGTTATCCCTTTGACACATGAAAGCCCTAGGTAAACCTAATTTATTATTTTCCCCTCTTCGTTCCTTCAAACGGTGATCCGGTTTTACCACAAGATCAATGAAATCTGCACAACCCTCTGGAGGGTCCATTACCTCGGTCAAAATATCTTTAAGATCATCATCACGCCCCCGATAAAACAAAGAAGTTATTTTCTCCAGAGACCAGTGTGTTTCAGACATCAGGTGATTAAAACTAGATATGTATGTCAATAAATCCTGTTTTCCTTGCCGTACATTTAGGAGTTCAGCATCACTTGCATGCATAAAGGAATGTTTAGCAAACAAATGTAGCATTTGAGTGGAGAGGAGTCGCCTAACGGCTAGGGCGGTCGACCTCGAATCTGGGGAACTGGGTTCAAATCTCGGCAATGACGCTGAACATCCTGTGATTCTGGGCAAATCACATAATCTCCCCTTGCCTAACAAAAATAAATGTGTCCTCATGTAATGCAACTGGTGCTATGTAAGGCGCTCTGATACCCAATTCGGGTCAAGTTCGCGCTATATAAAACTCTATAAAATAAATAAATTCTTAAATGCGGCAAGGTTATACAAAACAGGATCGTCATTTTCGACTAATGGAATTTACCAATTAGCAGACATGTAACCTAGATAGGAGATAACCTTAGCACCATCATTAGGAAAGGCAGTGGATTTGCAGAGGAAGTGTAGTTGGCATTGGTTCATAAATATAGCAAGCTTACTACTGTCTCCGCTAAACAGTTCGGGGGCTGTTTAGCAGACCAGATGCAGGAGTAACCACAGTCAGGTACATAGGCAGATTCCCACTGCCAGCCTGAGCCTTCTCAAAAGGAAAAGTGGCGGGTTGTAACACAGGGGCATGGAATTTTGGGATGGTTTCTGATGTACGCTCCTTGGGTTCTCCCCTAGTTTTGTACACATGCAATTCTCCTGTCAGTGCCTGCTTCTCCTGTTTTAATTCATGAACCTCTGCCTGGATCACTGATAGAGCCGGCGCAAGGTCTTGCATTGTAGGCCCCACACCCTCATGTCTAGCCCCACTGGTCTGATCACGGAGTGCTGCCTGATCCAACTCCCCTCGGGCAGTTTAAACTTGTGGGCGTGGTTTTCTGTTGCCAGGTTGCAGGAAGCTAGCACTATATATACTATACCAAAATGAGGTATGGAGTGCACAGAGTCTAGTGGAACCTCAAAGGTAGGCAGAGGTAAAAGTAGATAGCACCTTACTCTCTATTTGTGGTAGTGTAGGAGAGCAGTAAGGCTTTATCAGAGGGTAGTGTTAAGCATTTGTTGTACACACTCAGGCAGCAAATGATGTCACACACTCAAAGACTGAACTCAGACCAATTTGTTTGTATCACAAATATTATTTTGTTATTTTATTTCTAGAACCAAGCCGAGCCTGGTGCAGGTAAGTGAAATAATACTTTGCAAAATCTTATGCAATGATTTACAGTTGAATGCAGGTTCAAATGCAGTTGGTTGAATTGCAGGTAAGTCAACAGTTTGATATTACTTTTCAGTTACTTTTCAGGTTACTATTTCTAATCAGTGTAATATACTTAGATAGCACACTGAGCAAACACAAGGAGATGATGGACGGAGCGCTGACAGTCACCCCCAGTCACAGATCTGGGTTGAATCCATCATCATTCTTTAGCTGACTTCGCCACCCCAGTTCAGACACACCTATATGCAAATCAGTCTTGACCCTGTGCCTCATGGGAAAAGTCCAGCCCGAACTGCCAAGCCATGCCTTCCCTGGACCGGATACAAGCATGCGGGGACAGTTTTTGGGGTATCACCCATCATCAGTCAGGCTATCTTGAATCCAATGGCACAGTGAGCATGGGACCCACGTCTGGGTATACCCTGCCAACTTAGGGCAAACAAAGCAAACACAAGGAGGTGATGGACGGAGCACTGACACTTTTCAGACACTCACCCCCAGTCACAGATCTGGGTTGAATCCATCATCATTCTTTAGCTCACTTCGCCACCCCAGTTCAGACACACCTACCATTTGGCCAGAGAGGTGCCAATTGGGGGTACAAGGTACAGTTTGGGGAAAGAACACAGGCCCGGGAACCTGATTGGCAGGGACCCAGGGCACATCAAGTCAAAGTGCATCAGAAATCTGGCAAAAAGTGGGGGGGTTACTGCAACAGAACCCCAGCTTCCTACACAAGCCCAAAGGCCAGGAGACTCAGCCAAACCTTAGAGAGTCTTCCTAGTCTTTCAGACGAGGGAGAGTAGAGGAAGTGGTTTGAAAGTTGCATGGCCTACTCTGCCTTACATACTTCTGTCCAGGTCAGTCCCTTTGGGGAGCCTACCTACCTCAACAGTTTCAGGACCTAATTCCCAATGCTCCTTTACTAGCTCTTTAGTGCCTTTACCCCATCTTTTTGATTTGGGTTCAGAGGTGCCTACCTCTGCAAATTCTAAATTAGCTAAGGCAAAACCCAGTTTACCCACAGAGGTTACCCACAGCTTGATACCCCCACCATAACCAATAGGGTCAGGGGGCCTAACTAGCTATTTGGCAGGGGGCAAGGCCACCATGCCAAAGACAGTGCTGCCATGAAGGCTAACACACAGCAGAGGCTACTGACAGTTGTCAGTGCCCAAAACACACCTTTAGCTCTTCACTGGTAGTTGAAGTGGCTACCTTACAGGCTTTTTATGGGTTCTGGTGGCCTGTCTGCTGTTTTAGGGTAGGGGGCCACTACACTTGTAGTGAACACTCTTCTTCCATCCTCTGTTCTGTCAGCTGAGGAGCCACCAACTCAGGCTGGAAAGTTGTCTGACTAGTCAAGTCTTTTTGTTGGCTAGGGAGGAATTCACCAGTGCCGATTTTAGAGTTCTCCCTTACTGGGTTACAATCTCCCTGACCCACTGGAACTGTTGCTAACAGTTGTCCACCTTTCCTACACTGTCTCTTCTTTTTCTTTTGGGGCTTATCTGCACTAACTGCAGCTTCAGCCCTCCCCCCCCCCAGGTTCCTTGGATGAGGTCTGGCACTGGACCAGTACCTCTCTTTGGCTTAGACCAACCTCTGGGTGATCATTCCCAAGGAGACAATGAAGGGGTGAGCTTTATTGACTACCACCTTCTCCAACTAAGGGACCAAGCTATTTCTAGGGGCACTATAGCCACAGGCCTAACAGTGACCACCCCTGGGATAGCCCTCACTCTTTTTTTCCCTGGGACACACTGGTTTGAGAGTACCAACCTGTCATGCACCACAGTGTGACTGGCACAGGTATCTCTCAGGGCAGTGGCTGGGATTCCATTCACCAGTAGGTGGTGGAAGTGTCTACTCCCCTCTGGAATCTCCAACTCACCTTTTGGGCCCATCTTCCAGTTGAAGGCTAGGGGGACTTCCTCATCTGAGGAACCATCCTCCAAACCTACACTGGCAATCCCTGGAGTTACACTAGGGGCTTCGTTTTTAAGGCGGGCAAGGGTCCTTTGTGGGGTGTCCTGTCTTTTGACAGGAGTGACACCATACCTTGTTGGGATCCTACCTTGGTACCAGGTATTAGTTTGTGAGGTGTCTTTGAGCCCACCCTCCTGGACAGGTTTTTGGGGGGCTACCTGGGACTACTTACTTTTATCTTTAGGATGCTCACTGTCTTTCCTCTGGGGAGGGTTTGTAACTCCTTTCTTTTGGTCACCCCCAGTGGACGTCCTGGTCACCCTTGTCTTGACCCAGTGGTTCGCCTTCTTTACCAATTCTTGGGGAGAAATTGGACCTAAGTCTACCAGATACTGATGCAACTTTTCATCAATGCAATTACTTAATATGTGTTCTTTCACAAACAAATTATAAAGACATCATAATCCTGCACTTTACTTCCAGTCAACCAGCCACCTAGTGTTTTCAATGATTAGTCTACAAATTCCACCCAGGGCTGACTCTGAGTTCTCTGAGCCCCCCTGAATCTAATTATATACTCCTCAGTAGTGTATCCAAATCCCTCAATAAGGGTGCCCTTCATGAGTACATAGGACTTTGCTTCTGCCCCACTAAGGGTCAAAGTTCTGTTTCTGCACTTACCAGAGAACAGTTTCAAAGGAGTGCCCCCCCCCCCCGGTGAATTTTCTTCACTTTCCTGGCTTCACAGGCCCTCTCAAAGGCTGTGAACTACTTGGTGATCACCATCCTCAAATTTAGGGACAATCCCTTTAGGGATTTTTTGGATCAGAAGATTGCTCTTTGACCCTTTTTATTAAGTTGCTGCCACCACTGATAAGTGCTAGGCCCATCTCTGCTCTTTCTTTTTCTAGAGCCAGGAGTCTGGTCTCTAGTTCTAATCTTTTAGACAACCTTACTAAAAGGTTGGTCTCTTCATTGAGGCTGTCCTCAATGGACCCAGAAGCACCTGACCCACCTGTGTGGGATCTAGGTGCTGTGAGTTGTATTCTTGGATTGAGGGGCACTGGGGCTCTTCTCTCTCTAAGAAGTGGGGTGGGGGTTGGAAGGTATCCTCATCCCCTCTATTTTCTTCCCCTTCTGAGAGATCTTCACCATTCTAAGCGGTATGGTCCTTAGCATGCTGTGCCAACATCTGGAACTTTTGTTTGGTGGAATATGTTTAAGTTTACATAGAGACCTTAACTCCCTAAATTCTAATTGGAGATAAGGGGTGAGGGGTGAGGTCAAGCTCCTCAACCATTTTCTCTATGTCATTGTTGTTATCTTCACTAATAGCTGGGTTCTTGTTAAGAGACAATCTAACACACTTTCTAACCCCTCTTACCCCTAACCAAAGTGAGCTTTTATTTTTCTGAAATTTTAAAGGGACTGAACTAAGGCCCTAGCAAGACTTTTAGTAATTTAGAAAAATTTGTCAATTCAAAAATTCCGAATTTCTAAAGACAATTTAGGAGTTCTGTTGTGTGATCAGGTGTTGAACTTGTCAGTCCAACAAATGCAAAGTTGTATATCCCACCGCTGATCCACCAATGTATATACTATACCAAAATGAGGTATAGTGTGCACAGAGTCCAGTGGAACCCCAAAGGTAGGCAGAGGTAAAAGTAGATAGCACCTTACTCTCTATTTGTGGTAGTGTGGGCGAGCAATAAGGCTTTATCAGAGAGTAGTGTTAAGCATTTGTTGTACACACTCTGGCAGCAAATGATGTCACATACTCAAAGACTGAACTCAGACCAATTTGTTTATATAAAAAATATTATTTAGTTATGCAATGATTTACAGTTGATTGCAGGTTCAAATGCAGTTAGTTGAATTACAGGTAAGTCAACAGTTCAAAAGTACTTTTCAGTTACCTACAGATTACTATTTACGTTACTTGTTAGATTACTTTTGCTCATCAGTGTGATATGCCTAGATATCACACTGAGACATCTCCTAGACAAAAGGTAAGTAATTCACTTTTAGTATATTTGCAGGTTGTAAATGTTCCATGCAAACCAAATCCACACAACAAATTTCAAGAAAAGCAGTCAATGCAATCCTATGGGAGGAAATGAAGTTAACGGTTTGCAGGTAAGTACCTATTTTTGGGAATTGGTATTCTGGGGTTAGAACCAGGGTTCCCCCAGAGTCGAAGATGCACTCTCAGAACACCCCCAGTGACACTAGGGTGGCCGGGTGCAGAGTTCTGAGGCCCAATGTTATCCAATGGGGGATAGGGGGCCTCCAGTTGGTGGCTGCTCACGAGCAGGCCACAAGGTTGTGGGAGCAAAGCTCCTAGTGTAAGGCTCAGGGCAAAGGGGGATCCAATTTAGTACACAATGTGCACCCACAGCGGCACTGGGACTGCTGGGTGCAGGGTGATGTTTTGGCGTCGGGTGCCCTGTTGTTTTCAATGGGAGTTGCCAGTTTTGGATTTTGACTGCAGGCACTGTCCAGGGAGACTTCCGGGAAGAATCAACAGCTGGGCAGGTAAGTTGGAGGGCTCGGGATGTAAGTGCACCTCAGGCTCTCTTTTCCAGGGCGGCTGGATGCAGGGGTGTCTTTTGAAGTCGGATTTCACCTTACTGGGCACTCACGGTTGGGGCGGGGGTCTCCGTGCAGAGGCTGCAGGCGACGTCGGGGATTCCTGGAGGGGTCAAGCCACGGTGGTCTTGGACTCTGGAGCGCTGGGGGACCTCGCTGGGACCGGTGGGCCTCCTGGATTCAGGCCATAGGCGTTGGGTGCAGTGGTGGTTCCAGGCGTTGAGTTTCTTTGTCCTCAGCAGGCTCAGAGTCTGTCTTGGGAGTTTCTTTTGAACCGAGCTGCTGTTCACAGGAGATTTGGTCTTTATTGAAGGCAGTTAGCCCTCCAAGGGGTCCTGAAGGTCGCTGGCTGCAGGACAAGGTAACGTTTGGCGCAGGATCTCTGGATACTGCAGACGGGCCGGTAGGGCTCGGGCCAAGTCAATTCTTCCCTGTAGTCTCCTCTGCTGGGCGTCTTCTTTCGTTCTTTTTCTTAGGTTGTGGGAATCTGACTTCTTGGTTCAGGGTTGCCCCCTAAATACTGTATTTCGGTGGCGTTTTAGGGGTCTCGAGGTCAGTAGCTAATGTGCTACTGACCTTAGGGTGAGTACACCCTAGGTGTGCTCACCCGCCATGGGGAGTGGGCACAATCCTGATTGGAGAGTTCCTGCCATTTGCAAGATATATACACAAAAGCAAGTTACCTCTGACACCATAAATCCAAACTTTCTTATTACTCCAATAGGATTTTTTAATTATCCCTGGGTAATAATTAAATATATGTTACGTTTTTTACACTTTTTTTTCAAAACATAGACACCCTTCTCGGGACAAGCGATTGACAATCTACTATCTAGGTTCGAAGCTAAAACCATCATGTACCTAAATACGATTGACAATGGTCTAAATGAAATGAGTGAGATAAATCATTGGGTATGATAAAATTATTACAATGGATCATCTTTCCTCCCCCCTTCTCCCTCGCATGAAACAAGAACCATCTAAATGCGGAATTACAAGGAAAGCCACGAAATACTCCAGTATGGTTGTGAACGCTGTGAAATTATGTAAACTATTTTACCATATCTTGACTTGTGATAATTATTTATAAACATGATAGGTTTTTATGTGGAGCCTGGATAAAAAACTGAAGTACTTTCCATCACAATAACAATATCCAGCTTGGCGCCTAGTCTCAAACCAGTGTTATTCAGTTTAAGGAGCAGGAAGTCCACGAAGGCGAAAGCGGAATTGAGACATGGTCAGGCAAAATTACTTCCGGTACGAGTAGCGGAAGTCTTTGAACGCAAGCCTAGTAGGGAGTTAATAATATAATTGGCCAGACGAACAGCACATTCCCCATGCCGTAGCAAAGCCGGCGCTACACCTGAACATGAAGCACTGCCCGCTGTAGAATTCCCAACGCAGCACGAGGAGTGGAGAAACGTGCAGTATCCCGAAGCAGGAAGTTCTCCAATAACGCTGAGCGCCTTGTGAGAACGAGCTGTCCGTGCCATTTCAAGAACAAACCAAGAAATATAAGGTATGCCATTTGAAAACTAGGCGTGGCTAATCTCTATGTGGTATCACCGAGGTGGTTTGGATAGACCAGGTTCCGCTCTGGTATGTGCATGTTATATACACCACACTTAACGGGTGCACCACAAGCTAGGCAATCCCTTCACACTGGCAGTTCTTGAACTTAATGTCCAGCAATCTGAGAGAGATTTCAAATAATAAAAGCACAAGTCAACAATAAAAACACGGCGCTGTTTGCCCCCGTAGTAATATCAGTTCATTACTTTTTCCAGCTTACACATCCCATTGAATGACCATCTAGGATTTCCTATGCTCCGCCATGAAAGGTGTAAACATAAATACGGTATGTGATGCCTAAAAATCAATTCCCTTTGTACATAACACATATTGAACTACCATCTCATTAGTTCCCTTTTTCCTTTAATTCACACAGGTATTCTAAGTCCTTCTTGAAATAACCATACTCTGATGAAGACCTTCGTACTAAGAAGTGCCCCCCAAAAGGTCGTAACGCGTTGGTTTTAATCTATTGAGTGGCTCTTCTAAGAACCGAGCACACACTTGGTCCTAAAATTGGACATAATAGAGCCCATTGTGTAGGGCTCTATACTCAGGTTCTAAACATTGATTTGAACTCTCTCTGGCTAAAATATTAGCGTACTTGGAGGATAAAAAGAAAAAAGTCCCTGTACCCCGTTATTTTTTTTTAAACGAGTAGGACTATTGTTTACTTGATGAAATGTACAGGTTTAAATATGTTTGTCGCATTAATATGTTTCATGTTTGTAAATCACACATGTCTATGTCTTTTCAATATTGTATACAAAAAATTTCTCTGTTTGAATCACTTTTTCGTATAATTTACATGTACAAAAAATAAGGCACGAAGGTCATCTTCTATCTTGTCCCGTGAAGGGTGTCTATGTTTTGAAAAAAAAGTGTAAAAAACGTAACATATATTTAATTATAACCCAGGGATAATTAAAAAATCCTACTGGAGTAAAAAGAAATTTTGGATTTATGGTGTCAGAGGTAACTTGCTTTTGTGTATATATCAGGATTCCCACCTCTGTTCATCCTTAACCGAATCATTCCCCTGTTCTTTACCTGCCATTTGCAAGATAGCAGGCACTGAAGAGTGGGTTTCACCTCGCCTCCCCCATCTGAGGGGTGGGGTTGGCTGAGGTGGACACACCTCTGGGCTGTGCTAATTATTCCCGCCTGTCTTCCCGCCGAAAAGGAGGGGAGTCAGGAAGGGGGCCTGCTCCTGATAGCAGGAGAGGCTGGGGTTCGGGTTACAAAGGCAGCAAGGCCTTTGAAGCTCCCCTGCCACAGATGGCTCTTCCTGGCCTGGGGAGGTATGACCATCTCCGCCCAGGAAAAGCTTTGTTTCTGGGCTCAGGGAGCTAAGGCTCCCACCCCAGGGGTCCAGAAACATGTCTTGTGCTGGCAGGCTGGCATGTACCAGTCAGGGAACCCGCCAGAGGCTGGTCGTTTTTCAGGGGGCATCTCTAAGATGCCCTCTGAGTGCATTTTTCATTAAATTCCACACTGGCATCAGTGTGGGTTTAATGTGCTGAGAAGTTTGATACCAAACTTCTCAGTTTTCAGTAATGCCATCATAGTGCTGTGTAGTTCATAATGACAAACTCCCAGTATCATATGGCATTACTGCACTTACAATGTCTAAGAATTAGCTTAGACATTGTTGGGATACAGGGCTCATGCACCCTCACCACTGGTATAGTGCACCCAGCTAAAGGGGTGGCTGACCTATGCCAGGGCAGTGGGTTGTAGGCAAGGCACACAGGGATGTGTGCCATGTCGACTCTTCACTTTGCTCTGCACCAAAACACTCAGCTTGCAATGACAGTGTGTGTGTAAAGGTACAGGGCCGCTAAGGGTGGATCAATAAGTGCTGCAGCCCTTAGAGGCCTTCCCTGCCCTTGGTACCTATGGTACCATTTACAAGAGACTGCCATGTGGCCAGAGAGGTGCCAATTGGGGGTACTAGGTATAGTTTTGGGAAAGAACACAGGCCCTGGGAACCTGATTGGCAGGGATCCAGGGCACAGCAAGTCAAAGTGCATTACAAATCTGGCAAAAAGTGGGGGAGGGTTACTGCAACAGACACCTAGCTTCCTACACAGGGCCACTCACCTGAAACCAGGTACTATGGGAACTGAGATAATCCTTATTTATTTTAAAAAAGTTTTATATAGTTCAAACATGACCACAGAGGGTATCAGAGCGCTTTACAGTTTATACATCAAGAAGGATACAAGAGGTAAAAAAAGAACAACCAAACGAAAAACAAAGTTAACATTCTTGTAGAGTTGGGTGCCCTAGGGAGCCTTGGAAGCTAGGACTCTAAGGCAGAGGATTCTTCATACCTATTGTTTGCTTCCTTGAAAAGGCAGTGGAGGGATTCACAATGTAGCGAACAAGGCCATAGGGGTGTCATGGCACAATACAGTATAACCTTTGCAAATGGAAGAAGCGGAGGTCACAAAGGACCAACAGGTCCACAAAACAGAGTTTGTAGACTCAAACCAGCAAGGGTGTCCTCTAGCTCATTGGAAGCTCCCTTTCTATGGAACAAATCTCTTTATCAGTAACAATTTAACATCCTTTTTGAAAAGGACAGGAGAGGGATTCAACCTGACTTCAGGGGACAGGGAGTTCCATATCCTCTGGGCAATACCCGTTAAGGCTCGATTGTAGGTTTTTTTTAATTGAATTTTGTAGTTTGAACAGTAAAGTGCTGGCACTTCTAGAGGCTCTTGAACCACCTTAGAACTCCAGTTTTTGAGCGAGGTACATTGGGGAATTGAAATTAATGGCTTTATGTGCCATACATGCAATTTTTTGTTGCATCCGAGCTTCATATGGGAGCCAGTTCAGGGATATGAGATCTGGCGAGATATTCCTCTCGCTGAGTGTTTAACCCTCCACGCTTAGTTAGTAGGACAGCTGTGAGCGATAAAACACCTAGGGAAAGGGGGTTGAAAGAGGTAAAAAACAAGGAAAGGATTCTCTGCACCGTCCTGCTGTTCACTCGAAGTGGGTGTCCAAGAAGGTGGGTATTTTCCTGTCTGGATCCCTCAACTCAGGAAGGAATGTGTAGGGGAATATTCCTCTAAGGGAAAAAGAGGAAACCCAGATTTGTAGAGACATACATTCTTATAAGGATTACAACCAATTGGCACATCAGATGCTATAGGAAATTAAATATCCTTACCATTCACACCAAAAACAATTATTCAAAAGTAGTAGATAAGCATAAAAAATAAACTCCCAATGTTCCAGCGGTAGTATTCCAAATAACTTCTCCTATTACCATCATAGGAGGACGTAAGAGTAACTGAACTCCTTAGCAGACGAAGGAAAAAAAAGGCAATGGTAGCTCGTGTATGATGAGGAGTAATAATGGCAAGGGTGACCAAAAATGAAGGTAAACACAGGTGACACAATGGTACCTATTGAGGAAACAGTACCATTAAAAATTATAATGAATCCATAGGACAAGGAAGACACAGTGCACTGGTCAAAGAAACAAAAAGGAACAGTGTTACTTGTCGAGGTTTCTAGATAGGCAAATAAGAAAACAAAAGGCATCTCTCAATACTTGGAACATGAAAAAATAAACTCCAAAGGATAATTCCTGAAGAAAACAAATGAACAAGGATGAAGCGGAATCTGCTCGTTCCAGGGTTCTGAAAGTAACACATCTCCCAATGAAAACAACAAGAATCCTTCCCAAAAGGGAAACGAAACCAAGCGTCTTGTTACGGAGGACAGACATTTTATAGTCCCGCCCCTGAACCAGGATCGCGACCCACGTACGTCTCTCTGATTCCAGAAGGGTGCTCCTGCTTTCCAACCAACGATAACTAAACATGCTGCAGGGCCAGGATTAGGACAGCGATGTGGAATTGCCCACCCACATCATAAAAATAAAGGTAAGAACTGGCAATTGATTCACCCGACAAGTGTCATGCCATGAACACTAACACCTTCTTAGATGGCCTCCGCAATACGCTCACCCGGTTGATATGGGCAGGACGACATCATATTACCATATGTATGTGGTGGCTTTGTAGTTCCAAATTTTTATCTTTGCTATCTGGTTGCGCAAGTGCACTTCTCTTACTATTGGTATCATCCGGACGTGCGGCTCCAATACCTGAAGCCAGAAAGCTCGCAGATTCACCCCTATCCTCTAATACGCTTCTGCCACTAGGACTACCCAGAAACAAAGTAGAAATTCAGACGATTGCAACTACATGTTGGGCATGGAAAAAACTGGAATGGTATCTAGGTGCTGAACACCCTATTCCCCGAATATCCCAATTGTAAATAATCCATGGTTGCCTGTCACAAAGTAAGAAATAACTCAAAAAACACTCCACTCATGTCATATACAGGTACTTGGAGACATGTTTGAGGAGGCTAGCTTGCGGTTAGTGACATCATTTCATGAGTGTAGCAACGCCACACAGATAGACAGATTCATCTTATATGGACTCCATAGTGCATTATGCTCGACGATCCCCACGACCTCCCTTGATCTGCCTGACTTTTCACTGCTGACACAGGTAATCACAACTCCTGAAAACACGCATCTGTTATCCAGACTTTACCATGCAGCCATTAGCATGAAACCCATCCGGGATCGGGGATCGAGGGCGGCCTAGGAGGATGACCTGGGTTTTCCCCTGTTTGATAAAATGTGTTACTCCTGTTGTGAACAAACCAAGTTATTCTTCAATAACCATCCACATAAACTATTACATTTTGAATATTTACATTGCTCGTTTTACACGCCACAGCTTTTATTGAAACTGGACCCTTCCAAACCCCACAACTGCATTAGCTGCTCTGAGGAGCACGCAGACTTTACACATTTAGTCTGGAATTGTGCACCCATACTGAAATACTGGAAGGAGGTGTTCCGTATTTTATCTTTGATCTACTGGGCTACGTCCTCCCATTACCAAAGGGAGTCCGATGATACACAGCCATTGCGTTACTGCTGGCTAAGCGCCAGGTGTCTGTCCACTGGGGAGCGCTCTTCTGCCCCTCAACCAAACAGTGGATACGGGACCTGATCGATTGCGATACCTCCAGTGACATATATGCCTCACTCCAACCCCCTGCCTCCAGGCTCATAAATATATGGCAACCGCTGAAAACAAACCTGTAAACATTCCCAATTGGGAATGGCGCCCATCTCTCTGGTTCAGATAACTCTCAGGACGGCAGATAGATGTCCTTGTTAGGCTGGGACTGCGTGCTCCTGATACAAATAGAGGAGATGGTATAAACATTGTCTATCTGGGCACCGCCTGAGCAGACGGGGAGTCTGTATTCGTAATTCCACTTAATACAAGTAGCATAAGATGGGGTTGTATGTTGGATCATACATTAGTCGGTATGTGACTGTCAGAGACGAATTGAATGAAAATGACAACACAGTGGAATATATAAAGAGTAAGCTGAATATGTCAAGATCAATGCATTTTTATATTGGTGAAACCAGCTTGTTTGCTGATATTTGAATATGCAATGTTATATGCTGTATACTATGAAACTAATTAAAAAAAAATTTTTAAAGTGTCATGCCACAAAGAAAAAGTAAGTGTATACTAAATTGTTTGTGAACTCATACGGGACATGACACTTATTACAAGCTTGATGACAAGCGGTGATGTGATTAGGTGCAGAACCAGCGATAGATCACTTTGTACTTGGTGATTTGGAGGAGAAGGAAGACTCTTTGATTTGAGCTCAGCAGAAGTTAATTTATCTGGAGTTGAAAGAGACTGGTCTGTTCATTTGCATTGAAGAAAGAAGTACAAGTTAAGGTATTTAGTAAAATATGTCATAAACTGTGTTGTGAAGTGTCAGTAAGTGTACTAATATTTGTAAACTTATTCTACACTTGTTTACAGAGTGAAATCTTGTTTGGGGAGGTGTAGATGTGTTAATATAACTTTTGAGAGGTATAGATTAGAATTTAGAGAATTTGCAGATGGTGTTGAAAAATGAAGTGTACAAACTGCATCTTCTTGTAAGTAAAAAAAACAATGTTTCTGAAATTATAAAACAAAGAATGTATTAATACAAGCTCTACTATTCTTATGAGTCTGATTGCCCATATACCTGAAACCTATGAAATGTTTGAGTGGTGATATTTCTATTTATAGAGTGAAAATCTATGGTGAGTGTTAGCAAAGGTGTCTCAAGAGGTATGTTTTACTTTATAAAGTTTTATGAAATGAGGTTTGATGGCATGTTACATTTTATTTGTGAAAAGAAGTGCACTGGGTGAGGTTGTAGAATTTTTCAGGAGAAAAGAATGACAAGTTACTAGGCATTATATGTAAATATGTGATTGTGGGTGAAAAATATAGAATGGTTTAGAAAATATATTAATGTATCACTGTTATCAATTATTGACCAGTGTGTAACTTTTATCTTTTTGGTTATTTTGTCTTTTGTTTAGGAGGAAAATGGAAAATAATGATCTGCTTATATAAGCAACAAAGAAGAGCCTTGTTAAGACAAGCAGGATTATTGTGCTGTTCAGCAATAACTACCTCTTCAGGCACAGTGTATTAATATTGGAAGGATGTGGAGGCTCCTGTACAGTTGAGTAGTTCAGCAGCACGAGCTAACTCTCCACGAGATAGGCTTTGTGAACTGTAATTTATAGATATGCTGCTTTGCTGAAACTTTTTTGCCACCTAGCCTACCATCCAATCGCAGGAAATTGAAGAGTCTTTGGCAGGCTAGGGTAGCTAAAAGACGGGAAAAGATGTGCTGCCAAGATCAAAGGCAAGTAGGCAAATAAAGCATAAAGAGGTGTGCGTATAGCAACAGCTTAAGAGTTTTACACATTTCTTTAAGTTGTTTGTATTATAGTTGTTCATATATTTTGCTAATATAGTTGTTGTAGTTTTGTATTGTTGTTCAATTGTTTTGTTGTAATAAAAACGCTTAAAGTTACTATAGATAACTTTCATTAATACTTATTATAAATTTCAAGTTTATTACAGGATTGCAATATTCAATAGAACTGGCAGTTCCATGTTGAGGAATTGTGAATATGCTACTACATGTATATGTACACCAATGGCACTATGCACATCTTTTATCTTACAGTGGCCTGGTAATGGACAACCCAATTATTTTGCTATGCAGCTATGGTTAATTGACATGCAATAGTGAGGTGTTCCTACAGAGATATGTTGTTGTGCATGCTGTAGTATAGGGAACTCTGATACAAGAGAGGTCTTGTCTCAGAGGGCAGTGCATCTTGATACTCTAATACACACTGCTATCAGCTGCTGTGCACAACCTGTCATGTATGGGTGTTGCCATTGGGGGGCGTCTGAAACAGAGGTGAGTATGTCTCCGCAATCAAACATAGACACCGGTTGTATAAGACACAGTTCTTGAGAGAGAGAGGATACTCCAATTTGAACTCTACTATAGACATTCATCAGTATGAAGACAGGTATATGCAAAGAGAACAGTTTAAACCCACAGCCTACTTTGCACATATGGTACTCTGGGGGGAGATGTCTCACCTGAGATAGCAGTGTATTTTCTTAATGTAGTCTCTATAGTTGTAATGCAAGACAGACTTCTGAGTATATAGGTCATTTCAACATCCTTACTTTACTTGTACATCTTTCATACTGGGGAGAGCTGTGACCAGAGAGGTATGCCGTGTTCCACGCCCTGATCTGCACACCCATCATCCAAGAGACAGGTCACAGGAGAGAGGCCAGTCTCTCTCCCCACACTAAATTACGCAGAGTTATCCTGCAAGAGACTTGTGCCAGGAAACAGAGTTCTTTCTCCTCACTGCCTATTATGTATATTTGTAAGCATGAGAGGAGGTATGAGTAGAGAGATACATTTTTTTCAAACCGTACGGGAGATTCCTCTCACTCTGGTAAGAAGTGTTAGCGGACAGGTCACTTCCTTCCCAGACAGCACTGCTTATCGCTGTTGTTCTAAGAAGGGGTGTCAGGACAGAGGTCACTGCATAACTACACTGTACTGAACATCCATGTTGTCCTGAAGATAGGTGTTTGTGCAGAAGACAATGTTTCCTTACATACTACTGCATATGTTTGTCATGCTGGGGAGAGCTGTGAGTGGACAGGGAAACCCATTCCCTCACACTAATATTTGAAGGACAATCTTTGACATTACGGCTGAGTCTTGGCTTTTCATTGTGCTTGATTCTTGGGCCTACTTTTCTCGAATTTACGTTATTTATGCTTCGCCCTTGACTTGGAACGCAAGACTTTATTTTAGAGTGACTTTGGATAATTTAATCCACTGGAGAAGTATTGTTTCTGCCACTGTACTTGTTTATCGTGGGACCTCGGGGCTCCGAGGATCAAGAGTGTGGATTCTCTACAAGCTTTGGATATATTGTGCACACTTTGATTAATATTAGAGCCTTGAAAAAGTGGTGGTCTCTTACGACGAAACAAGTGTCGGCTGTCGTATAATTTTGCTCTATACAAGAAACAGAACAAAATATTAAAGTGAATGGAACTATCAGTTTCTACATCTGGAGTCTACTTTACTTACTTGGACCTGTCTCTCTGATGGACTATCTACTTTTCTTTTGTGTGGTGCTCTGGATATTTGTATATGCTTGTGTAGCGTTTCCGCAGGAAGGTGAGGGACACTAGGGTGGGTTAAAGTGGGTTTTATTTTATACAACACACGTCTCCTCCTTGTAGCCAGTATGTAGGGGTAAACCACCAATGCAGTTGAGACACCTCCTCTTGGTTCTCCTGTTGTCTGGGGCTTCCTCCTCTTGTCTTTACCAGGTCGTCTCCCTCCGCTTTTCTCCCAGGAGCAGGCTGACAGCGTTGATGGCTCGGGGACCCCAAAAAGGAAGATGAAAATACGGGGTAAGTGCTACTGCCACGTCGTGCTTGTGAATGGGAAGGGGGTGAAGGAGCAACCCAGACAAAACCAGTGACACACTTCTACTGAAAAGGAGTGATGATATTGGGTTTCAGGGGTTCCCCACACCGGACAAATGAAAAACAGTAAGGGGGCTGGCGCCTCTATCCTTCAGGCTTCTCCCGCCTCCCGCAAATCGCGCTCGTACCTGGGTTAGCCACGCTCCTCCAGGAGCGTGGCTGGGCGAAGCGTGTTCTCGTTGGCCTCCTGGCTCTCCGGTCGGCTCTCGTCGTCCTCCGCTTCTTCTGGGCTCGATGTACTCCCCACTCTCCTCCACTCCTCTCCTCAGTTCGATGTTCCTTCCACACTCCTCCGCTCTCCGCCTCGCTCTCCACTCTTCGTTTCCCCTCGCACACGTCGCTCCTCTCTTCTTCCGGTGATGACACACACGGTCTTCCGGGTCTCTTCCTTTCTTGTTGGTCCGGAGTTTGTGACGTCATTCCAGGGGGCGGAGTCCTCGACTACAGAATCCCAGTTAAAGGGATCAGCGCTATCTACTGGGCTTGGATCAACCCAGTCATCCTGTCGTGGGAAAAGAAGAGGCGTGGTAACATCCTGTACCTCCCAACAGTCATTTGTTTGACCCCTTCTTCGCCTGAGGTCACCCGCCCGTGACAGCTTGGGATCTGGGAATTCTTCTGGCTACACCTTACACTAGTTGGTGACATAGTGTTATCTGTCTCGTTGCACACACGCTTACTACGTATAATTGTTGACTTTTGCCTTTACGACTGTGTATGTGTTAGCATTTCTCACTGCCCATCGTCCCCTTCCTAATGTTTCCACATGCTAATATACATGATTATTTCCCTGGACAGAGGTCTTAGTAGGGAGGCTAAGACTTGTTACACTTACTACGGAATAGTGAGGTCTTACATGTGAGGTGCATACCTTCCCCACCCTACTATGCATATTACTGAGCCTGGTGAAAGGTGTGGTTGGAGAGGCAGTGTCTCTTCACACCCTACACTACAGACTAGTTTTCTCATGCAAGGTGTCAGTAGAGAGGCCAGTCTCTCTCCATATTCTAGTAGTGGGGATTATAAGGTATACGTATTGTAATGGAGGAAAATGTAAATTCTTCCCATAAAGTAATTTCACGATCTTGCAAGAGTCTTGTGGGATCCTGTAAAACAAAAAAAGAGGGGTTCAGAAAATCTGGTGCTTTTAAATTATGCATATTACAACAGGATATGTTTAGTTAAAATGTAAATTCCATACAATAGTACGTTCTCGTGAGATGCTCACAAGTGTAAAGCTGCAAACACTGCTCCTTGCTATGGATGTGGAGGACTGTGCGTCTGGCTCTCGCAAGAAGCTTGTGACAGTCAACCATGCTATGTATGAGAGCATCGTGGCTCGCGCGAGTGTCTTGTAAGAGTCAACAAGAAGAAACAAAGGGTAACATAGTACAAACAACCTACATGATGAAAGTATAGGGTAGCTCTGAAAAGAGCTTTTTGAATTTACAGTTTTGAACAACTGGATTTTTTTTACACTTTTCACTTTTTGTATTTTTTTTATAAGGGTACAACAAAAACAAGAAACTGGGAGTAAAAAAAAAAAACAAAGAGGAGAAAAAACTTTTTTTAAGTATTTTTTTTAAAAGGCTTACTGCCCAGGTGGGCATTTATCACCTTGGACAAGCTTGTCCTGTGCAGCGCTGCTTATCTCAGAAGAAATAATGAACTGCTTACATAAGCAGCAAAAAGGGCTTTATTTAAATAAGCATGGTTGCTATCTGCTTGAGCGTTGAGAACCTGTGCAGGCACAGTGTCACCAGGTCACGTGGACACACCTTAGAAGCTCTGCAGCACTGGCTAACTCATCCTGAGCAAGGCGTTGAGGGTGCATATCTCTCAAATGTTGCCACATCCCTGCGGTACTCATGTTGTATTGCTTGTTCTGGCTCCCCCTACTGAACTAGTTTTTGCATATTTTACATATCACATATTTTGTAGATACTTTTTTCCCACCTGACCTCATTTAAAAACAATTGCCACACCAAGGACTCCTTGGGTGGATGAGGTGGGTTAGCTGTAGGAACAGCACTAGGCTTTTATTCTGATCTGAATCTAAGGATGACATTCTGGTGACAGAAAATCAGCAATGTCAGAGAGGTAGCCAAAAAGGTCTAAACACAGCAAAACTCAATAGCCAAATGAAGCAACAAAGAAGGAATCTTTCTTTTCTAAATAAAGACATCCATATGAACCCATCACAATCCTTCCTTGGGCTGTCTTTCCTCTCCTTGTGGGATAGAAAAACAAGAGAACTTCAATTATATTCCAAATGCAATAATACATCAACAGTTTTCCTACTTTAAACAACACTTCTTATGTCTGATGTTCTTCAAAATTACAAAAATATTCTGTTATGAACTTATTTCCAAATGTACAGAGAGCCGGATAGGAAATATAGCCACCTCATAGTTCACACAGGGGATTGTGTGTTCAACTTCCGCAATCATCTCGCAAGAGCCATAAATCTGTAAACAAAATAATTAATGCAATATACATACTCTAATGACTCAGTTATTAATTATTAGAATTCAATAATAACTCACCATATGAAAAAGCACTCTGTACAATAGATTACAACAAAATTCATAACTCTATGATCTCACCGGTCTCTCGTGAGTCACCCGCCTGCCTCCTATGAGAGGGATCACACACCTTAAAAATGGATGCATATAGTGAAAACATATAGTTTACAGTATAGTAAAAACTGATCAGTGTCTTTTTGAAAAACAAATATGAAGTTTATGTAAAAATAGATACAAAGACTATGAAAACTATGCTGAAACATTTCTCAATATATGAGTTACAAAAACTAAGATGATGAACATTCTCACTGCAAACATTTTTGGAGTAGTTAGTTTCTATTTATAAATATATTTTTGTTTTGAAAAAACTCTTTAAATTCACCAAAAAAACAAAAGTTAAAAAAACGTTATAGTTAGGTGTGATGAAAGAATCTGTTTTTAATTTAAAAAACCTTAGAAATTCACTGAAAAAAACACAGCTTAAAGTAACATCATAGGTGAATTTGTCAGTGTGAAAGGTTTTGAACTAAAAAATAAAGAAATTCACTAGTTATATTTAGCAGCAATAACTATAACTTGCGCACCTGCCAAACACTGCTTATGACCTCACATATGACATCACTCATGTTATATTCTATAACATCATTTATAACATCACTGATGACATCTCAAATGAAATCATTGATGGCATCACTAATAACATCATCCAATGAGTTGTTAAGTTTGTTTTGTAGTTTACATAGTGACAGGTAACTACCATATCACTTTTCTACCTAATTTTGTACAGCCTGTGTCCAACTAACGGGTGTAGAGGCATTGAACATGTGTAATGTGCTCTATTATTACTTATATATTGTTTAATATATTCACTCTCATTGTGTCATGTTTCCCATCCTTCCCTTGTCCATCCTCCCTTTTGTATCTGTGTGCAAGACCCCGGCTGTGCGCTGTCGCTCTAGAATGTTTACAGGGTTTTAATGTGAGAGAAGCATTTTTAGGTCTTGCCTAGCGTTGCCGCGCACATGCGCTGTTCGCTCTGGCGAGATATATTGTAGATGAGGATTTTTCAGAAGGGGACTTGAAGCCCCACCCCTCATTTTCATTGGCTGGCGTCTCCGTTTATGCTAAACGGTGGCCAGCCATTGCAAAATGAGGTTTTTTTGTTGCCGCCCTTTCCCCTTTTCATCCGGCCCATCCAGACAGGATCGTCTGCCTTTCGGCTGTCGTGAAGCGCTTTCTTATCTTCAGGAGGCGTGTACTGCCGGATCATGTTTCCGACAGCTTGTCCTGAGAAAGGCTTCCTCGGTGCACGCGCGGTCAGGTGGTGCCATTGGGGCTCGGGGCTGGGTGTGAGCTCTTACAGGCGCCTTGAAAGCGCTTCCCCCTGACCTCCTGGCCCAATTATTGAGCCCGGAGACGTGCTGCGGCGCAGCAGCCCTATTATTTCCTGCTACTTAAAATTCCCATCCGGTTTTGTGGTGCGGCTTAACTTGTTTGCATTTTCTTTTGCGCGTATTGCCTCAGATTTGTGCGCTTTAGACTCCACGCCGCCGTCCAAGTGCCCCGGCCCCACCTCCCCTCCGGCTGCCCTTCAGGCGCTGACGCTTCCGCCTAAAGGCGCTTCTCTTTCCTGCGAACCTCCTGCCTCGCTCGGGCGCTGCCCAGCCGAGCCCCCAATGGCAATGGCCCTCCTGGCAACAGGCTTGTTTGATGGGACTGCGGTCGTTAGGTGGGCCGGGTACAAGTCAGTGACACGTATGGGGCAGGCGTTTCCAGGCTGGTTCTTGAGCACAGGTTAGGCTGCAATGATGTATCTCATCTACCACTGGGTGCGTTTTTCATACCGGTACATGCGTGCCCCCCGGACACACACACACTTTCAAGTGCCAGCCACAATCTTCCGCACATACGGGGCAGGCCAGGGCCTCAGGCTGTCCCTACGCACTGCCCGCAGCCTTGGGCAGGATTAAATATATTCAGGAAAAGAACTGAAGACGGAACGGTTCAAAAGAAGGACCCCTTTTGAAACCGGGGCCACCCTGTCCAGTGCCCCACGCTTTGCCTTTACTCATAGCGCCTCTTACCGCACTACAGTCGTTTCTAAGCGCTATAAAGATGCTGTGCTGTTACCAATAAGCGGCATTTGTGGGCCTGAGAAGTTGTTTTAAAGACAATGTTCCCTGCGCACGATGACCCCTCCATCAGACTTGATGTGTCCGTAGCCGGGCCCTGCTGGTCCTGTCCGGCATAGAAATCAGAGTGACCACCAATAACCTCCAGGCACCAAGTGTGACAACAAAAAGGTTCATATTTATTTTGTTGTTAGTTCTCAAGTGTGCTGTAGATGGTGAACTTTATTGGGGCGGGGGGCTGGCAATTATCTTAGGAAGTTTTGACCGTGCGGCTTTGTGCCCTTAGCCCCGGTGCCAGCTTGGGTAGTTGTGGAGAGCTACATAACTCTATAAATAGGAGGCTAGATCTTTGGCCCACTTAGTTTCTAAGCGCTATGTGGAGGCTGGGTGCTAGAATCCACCGCACGTCTGTAGTTATATCCTGGGACGCCACAGCCAAATGTTTTCCCTGATTCTCCCTTGTTCCATATCACCCTGGGATGTGCTGTGAGGGAGTTCAACAAACAGCGGATTCCAAACACACCCCTTGGGCTACCCTGGCCGGGCTCATCCCACCGTTACCTGTGAGTGGGGGGCGTTTGTAGTGCCTCACTCTTTCACACGCTGTGCTGTGATGCTGCATAAAAATGTTTTACGCTGTTAGGCACAATAATACGGGGTTAAAAGGCATCTTATCACAATAAAAACTATAACACACCAGTGACAGAATTACTATACTCCCCTATTACAAGATGCAAATAATAAAAAGTCATGGGAAATAAAAAAAGGACATTTTCATAAAATCAATCATAAAAAGGGCTATCACCAGGTATACTTCAATATTAAAATACTAACATCACTCAAATCAATTCATTTTGTGATGACACCTTTGATATTTAGATTAAATCCTCCCCGGTTTTAAATTCTTATTGTGTGAGAATGTTGCTTACTGTTGAGGACATGCTTGAACTAGCACCGCTTCATTATGCAGGTATTTGTTCATGGCTGCAGATGTTCTGGACTGCTGTGCTGTGGTAGGAGCTGACGGGGGAGTAATATACTGTGTTTGGACACGCTAAAGGTAGGAGGCAGTGCTGTGTCGGGGCAACTTGTACTCTGTTGGGACACACAGAGGAGAGGAGGCGGTATCACACGGTGTGTAGCATATCATGCGTGCAGTGATTATCCAACAAGCACATTGACTGCTTAACCTTACCCAAAACTGATTAAAATGGAGGTGATCCAAACACATTTTTGGAAGTGTGATTTTGCAAAGGTTGGGTGATGAATTTGTCGTCTGTGGAGTTTGCATTTATGATGGTGCATTCAAGAAGCACATATAAGAGATGCTATGCTTGGGTGGACACGACTCAATAACCATGATCCCTTGTACCTTCAAGAGAATAGATGTTGTTGGAGTCCTTCCTGCTCTGTGCCATCAGTAGAAGGAGTGTAGACTGATACATTATAATGATTGCCCCACAGTTGCAGAATTATTTCTGTTTACAAATTCTTTTTGAATGAGATACTTTCTTTTTATGAATGAGTGACCTAAAAACATGGAAAAAGGGGTAATTTTGTCAGAAATGTACATAAACCTAATTGTGCACCTCCCTACTATGCTCTGAGCGTGTGTCACTCCAGAAAAAAACATTGATCAGAGATGGGTGGAAGGTGTTCTGTGTGTCGTCTCCCTGTTAAGCATGAGGGCCAGTGGCCTCAAGTTGTGGATTAAAATAGCCTACATAGTAATTTTAAACTTTGCATTGTAATTTTTGCACACTTTATCAATAGGTATTTTCTTGATGCACTGAGCGTGAGCACATGTGCGATGTGTGCTAATACATCAGGGAGAGAAGTGGGGCTGGTGTAACCTCTATGGTGCCTGCCCATAGACACCTGGCTCAAGTGTACCTTCCATTGGAATAAACATGCTCATACATACTTGCATGCCACCTTGAGTGCTCATTGGTGGGTCTTTCGCTTGCTATCGTAAACTTGTTCAGCGGCTCCCTGCGAATCATACAAGTTTTGGTGGATCCTGAACTGGCATTTAGCCACACCTCTTTAAAGCTATGTTGTTATGTGTGGTTCTTTGAGAAGAAAGGGCATAGATGGCCTTGAAATAAGTTGGAGATATAAATCTGCAGTGGAGTGGATCAGAGGCAGGTGCCTACTAATGAGAGATTTGTACTAAGACGAAAGGTTGCTTATGTTTGAGGAAGTAAGGGAATCATATGACATACCAGCAGGCCAATTCCTGCTCAGAAAGTCTGAATAGTCTAGGACAATTAAAATATTGTGGCCTGCTTTTTGGGCAGACCCAGGAATCAAAGCTGCTGGCAGCACTTCTGATTCTACGGAAAGGGAGGTTGGAGGATCTCAACCCTGTGCAAATCAATTAAAGCGGGTAAAAAAGCAGAAACAATGATGGATTCGGCACAGATAGATTGAGGATCTGTCAAGATCTTTGGCTGTCCCCCAAGCCGGCCCAGATATTGGGTGTATCATTGAAAGCTCAAGTAATGCTCATGCCAAGCTTGTACAATGGAAGTATTTACACAGAACTTAAGTTACCCTAACTAGGATACAGAGCATCTATCCATCCTGCCAAGATTCATCTCAGAAGCACCTCTGAATACTCAAACTTAATTCATATGGTTTGGAGCTGTGTGCCTGTTGCTTGCTAATAAAATGTAGTGGTCTCCAGACTGAAGTCAGTGGTAGGTAGTCTGATTGGATGTACAATTGAACATTGTCAACAGGGGGTAAAAGACATTGTCATTTACAACGCCATTACTTGATTAATGCTTCACGAAGGGAAAAAAATCAATGCCAGTAGCTCAAAACAATGTCATTGCGAGACCTATTGCATTGTTAATTCTTGTTACAGTTAGTATATAACTGGAGCTTCTTGAAAAAAGACTGTTGAAATTATCCCTGAGTCCTTGTTAATACAAAACTGGCGATAAGCGGAGAACTCGTATGTAGCAAGTTTAATCGCTTCATGCCTACTGTGCTGATTACGTGAAGTGCAGTTACACCGGGGAAGGATGTCGCATGTGAGAGGAGACGCCTGTCAGCCTGTCTGCTACCGTGACAAAGTCCACACTGCAAGCAGGCTTTCTGGAAAGCGAAACCACCTTAGTACGGCCCCGGGGTGGAGTTAACAAATCCTGCGTGTGGCATTCAAGGCAGGGCTGGACTGGGAACTTCAAGCAGCCCTGGCAAAAATTATAAATTCAGCCCCTATTTACACCAGGTGAGTCATCCCCTCACTACATCTCTAAATTCTGATACTCCAATTTCAAGCAGGACGATTATTATCTACAATTGATTGCTCGAGAATAAACAACAAATTGTCAGGTACACACATTGCGTATAGCTGTAATGTTTGTTTTCCAGAGTCTTGCATAACCAGTTGCTTCAGTCCAGGATTTTACCTTGCATTCTGGGACTTGAAGTGTGGGTGCTTTAACGGATTAACAAGGCTACATGTTCCAGAATGAAGAGCCTCATGCAGTATCAAATCTCGACTTGAGAAGGAGCACCAGCTAAAGACAAATTTTACAACACATGTAAACATTTCTTTTTAAAGCCCGTCGTTCCCAATCTAAGCAAAATATTTTCCTTTACAGTTGCTGTCGAACTTTCACACGCTGGTGAATTAAAGCTGCCTGCACCTAAAAGACGCAGAGAGGAAAAATGCTTCTCTCCAAAAATAAAGGAAAATACACTTCAACCCAATATAATGCCTGCTGCTTCTGCCAAGAATAACACTTGCAGATATATATTGCGGGCCCCGCTCAAAGTGACACGGGTGCAGCTGCTGGAGCAGAGTTTTCTGTTGAAAATTTATCGGGTTTTAAGCTCCAGTTTTGTCTATATGTTTTGATTAAAATAATGAGTTTAAAAACACTAATTAATAGATTGTCTTGTTAAAGTCGGACTAATCAACATTACTAATGTGAAAATATACGTGGGATGCATATATGTTGCTTAATAATAATGTGCGGGTTTTAATTAAATGAATGTCGCAAGGTGCTATTTGTTTTAAAGCACAAAAAGCTTTTAGAATTACGTGTACTAATGCTTTATTGCGTTGCAGAAGGCTAGATAATTGCATACACATAAGGGTATTAGTGGGAATTAACACTGTTTAATCATTATGCTGTGGTAACGTTGTTTTGTGTTTCTTTTAATTGAGATGGTCTGTTTTGGCCTAAAACAAGATGGCTGCCATTTACAGCCTGCACTCGAGTGATTGAATTTTGACGAAAAGGCCTTGCTGAACATGGTCGAGAGTCACCTGACCACAGCTTTTGCCTGGTTAGAAAATCTTCCGTGAGGACAGCAGTTCTGGGAACGTGTCCAGCTGGCCTTGGACAAGGATAAAGCACAATGAACATTGTCCAGTCTGCGGTGGCTCTGCTAAGATCTCAAGGAAGAACATTTACGAAAGTAACATTTGCAAACTTGAGTTTCCTTCTTCCGTCTTTTTATTTTTGTGATTTTTCCTGAGCGGAGGTTTTCTAAATGTAATCGAGAGACTTCCTTTCCTGTTCGCTCTGCTCAGCGGTTCAACGGATATCTAATTTTTGTTTGTTACTTTCGTTTGCAACATAACCTATAAAAATGTTAGACTAGAGAGGGTCCATGTTCGTTTAGTTCGTTCATCCATTCATTCTTTCCTGATGGTCATCGCGTTTGGACGTTACCCATGCTGAGGACGGCAGCTCGAGAGACTTTACCAAGAGACCTGCCCTGACCCTTTTAGCTAGAATAGGTAACTATGAGAATGACAACTTTGCTAATGATTGACCTTTCATTTGAATTAATTTAGATAAACAAGCATTGTTTGAATATCAGTGTCGGGTGTTTATTCTTTGTCATTTATTGAGTTTCCAAATGTATTTCTTATGTTTAAAATCATGACTCAAGGCAATATCATTCAGGTCGCATTGACCTCATTGTAGATGCAGATTGGTTTAGGTTTTCTCTCCTATATTCAGTGTGGATAGAGTAACAGCGTGAATTTAGTGTGATGGGCCCTAGCGTATGATGTATGTATGTGCGTGTGACTGTAGATTTACTCTGTCCGTGGAAGCAGGGAGATTTTTTATGCGCCGATCTGCAGCAGTTTCCTGGTAGCAGTATGATGGTTTGATTATTGTCTTGATCAGATTAGATTGCTTGTACATTGGCTTTTGATTTATTGATTATTGATTGATGTTGGTATATGTACTAATACTATATGTTGAAGTCATCGTATTGAGTTTTATGTAGTGCTTCTGGAACTTGGGAGCTGGTGACGGTTCCGTAGTAGGGCAGAGGGAAGTGAGTGCTGCTCTCGGGAAAAACGGGATTGTTGGAATTGCCTGTATGTATGCAGGAAAAACGTGTGACAATTGAAGTTGCGCGTCACATTGTCTGGGTTCGGAATCGGTGACATCGTCGTGTGTTACTATTAGGGACATATTTTCAGTATAAAAGGAGTGTGTACGGTAGCGAAGGTTATCTGTGAAACTCTGGTCTTAAGTCCCAGGGATCCGTAAGGTTTGCCGTTAAAGCTTATTGCGGAAGGAGTAATAGATATTCTCTGAGATTGTCTGAAGGACTGGGCAGAGGTAAGCGCTGCTTGGTTAACGTGAAATATAATTCTGTAGTGGGACAGATTGTTCGCTGTTCTCGGGAAAAGCAGGATTCTGTGTGGTTGTGCTACATTTTCTGGTGTGAAAGTGCGTGAATGTATGAGCATTTAGTTGATTGTAAGACTCTGTGGAGCAGTCCTAGAGGAAACAGTTAATGGAATGCATGTTAGAAGGGCAGAGTAGAGGGATGTGCTACTGTGTCAACAAAAGTAATAATTCCGTAGTGGGGCAGAGGTAAGCGCTGTTCTAGAGTGAAGCGGGATTCTTGTGGGAATTTCCTTCACTATTCTGTGGTTAGCGAAACAGACAATGGAGATGTTTATATGTTGTAACTAATAGATTTTGTAGAATTTGAAACAAAGTCTACTGAGAAGGCTTTGTAAAGGAGGGGTAGACGAGTGACAGGAGACAGGAGCAGAAGCGACTGCAGCAACTGCTGACGTCATACAGACCGCGCTCTGATTGGGTAGTGGATTTAAACAGTGCTCGTGCTAGGATTGGTGCGTTGGTGTGAGCCGCGCAGGGATTGGAAGGAGTCACACTGTGACGTAGACGCTCCAGGATTGGTGTGTTGGTGTGAGTCGCGCTGTTATTGGACGAAATATCGTACCGTACAGTTGCGTTACGGAAGAGACTAGAGAATATTGGTAAACATTAAAATGTATTACCAACCGGAGGAAAAGAAGAAAAAATCCTTGTTCGGTAAAATAAAGAGGTGGTTCGACAAGGATAAAAATATAATAACTAGAGAGGGTGAATTGCTACCTCCGACGAAAACTCCTGCATCCTACATGGTTGCGAAATATGGGTATCATACCTGTATTTGGTTAGAGAACTGGGCTAGGTATACTAAGGAAGATGGTGTCTTAGCATTCCCAGAACATGGTTCATTTAATTTGGCTGTGTTGAGAAATTTACGGGAGAAAATGATGTGTCTAGAGCCTAGACCAAGGCCGACACAGTTTGAGGCGTTGGTGGAATGGGAAGATGAGGTGCATGAGCGAGAAAAGCAGAGGAGTGGAGGCAATTATAGGTACTTTTTTGGGAGAAAATATGATCGTGAAACTCATCATGATCGAATGAGGAGATGGCGAGATGCTAGTATGTCAGAGGGAGTATATCCTATGAGAACAGTTGATGAGAAGGAAGAGAGGAAGGCTACAGAAAGGGTGCCTGATGCAGAAGTGAGAAGGTATGGAGCTAATGATTATGAGGATGAGGTCTTGGATGACATGATTTACAAGAGACCACCGCCGTATAGACCAGAACCAGAAGAGAGTACGCCAGTTGCTACTCCTGTAAGAGACACTTTGCGAATTATTAAAACTGAGGTTGTGACACCTGATTTGAAAAGTGGTAGCTCTTTTACGGAAAGGGAGCGAGAGAGAGAGAATCGAGTCAGTGACGAGAAAACAAGAGAATTAGCTAGAACAACATCTGAGCTGACTGAGAAAATACGAGAGCTGACGAAAAATCTTGAAGCAGTTACGGTACCTGTAACGATTGGTCCGGTTGTGCCTATTTTTGACAAACAAAGAATGGGTGAAAATAGCTTGACAGTTCCTTATGTTGGAAATGGTTTGGTTGGTACTTGCTCTTTGGAGGAATCAAGAATGAGAAGTGGAGGGAATAATTTGAGACAGTCGAGACATGATGCCTGTAGTGGAGGATTAGATGTACAGCCTAATTCAGGATCGAATACTGGTTGTTTGGGAGGAACGATTTTGGAACCACAAAGGATGACAGAACAAGTGGGTGCAGTGAAGAAGTCTACTGAAATAACAGCTGAGGATTTGAATGATTGGTTGAAGGTTCTTCAAAAGAGAGATAAAGATTCACAGGCAATTGATGTAGCCAGGTTACGCATGGAATTGGAGGAGCTTATTGCAGGGACAATTCCTACAGATATACTCAAAAACCATCATGATGGAGAGTTGTTATTTATGTGTAAAAGCATTACCTGGAGGGCTAAGAGTACACATGACAGGTTAAGAGCAATCGCAAGTGAACAAGGAGTTGATATAGATAAGGTGAAAACTTTGCAGAAGTCTTACCGGATGGATTTTACAGACAAAGATATTGAGAATTTGAATGGTGCCGGTAGAACAGGACAGATTAAGGAAATTATTGCAATGTTGCGAAAATGGGGTGATGTAGAAAAGTGGAAGGATAGATGGTACAAGAAAAGGGAAGATTCAGTGGATAGGACTTATTCAGCTTTTCCCATGAGAGAAAAAGAGAAAACAGTGGATGCTTATCCTATGAGAGAGATTCCTGGAGGTGGATATGTACATGTCCCATGGACTAGACAGGATATTTTATCATTTACGAATGATTTCCCTCGATTGAGAGAAAAGCCCGTCGAGTGGTATAGGCAGGTAGACAGGTTTGTGAAATTGTCAAAAGTGCTGTGGATTGACCTGAATAGTCTGTTTGATATAATTGTTCCAGCAGACTTGTGGGCTGAGTGTAAAATAGCTGTAGATTGGCCTGCTAAGGAGTATCCAAGAGATCCGAAAACAGGAGCACCAGACCCAGAGGTGATGAGAAAATATGATCAGGTAATTGTGTTCCTGAAAAATAAAGTACCCCCGAAAGAGACAGATTGGGTTAAGATAGATCGAACACATCAGGAAACAAAGGAATCAGTTCATGCTTTTTACGAAAGGCTGATACTGGCTTTCAAACAGTTTAGTGGAGATGAACACCTGGGTGATAAGGATTTGAGTCATTTTGTATACAGATTTGTATATGGCCTGAGACCTGAAATCAGTGCGAAAATTCGTGAGCATACAGTGGATTGGCAGAGTAAAAAGATTGATGAAATCTTGAGACATGCAAAGTACTTCAGTGATGAGATTGAAGCCAAACAGAGAAAGCTGAAAGAAAAGGCAATGTGGGCACAGGTGAAAGTTGCAGAAAGACAAGAAGCACAGTTGGTGGAACAGGCAAATAATCCAGGAAATAGGCCCAGATATGCGGGAAAAGGAAAGGGGAATCTTGAGGAGGCAAAAAAGAAATTCCCTTGTCACAACTGTGGACAATTGGGGCATTGGAGATCCGAGTGTACCAATCAACCATTAGTGAGTAACGAGAATAAAACCTTAAATCAACAGGTGCAGAACGAGGGGTGTAATCAACAGCAGAAACAACAGAAGGTTGTCAGACAGCAGAGCCAAGAGTCAAAACCGCCCTTGCCGCAGAATAGAGGGTCCCAAAAGTACAATCAGGATTCGGGATTCTACAATGATGAGCAGGTAAACAAACCGAGGCGTTCTAACCCGGTACAGCAGTACTGGTTAAAGAATGAGGGGAGTGAGTCTGAAGGGGATTATTGACGGTGCCGAAGAGAGGAGGAAGAGTGCATACTTGGTGCAACTCTAGAAATAGACCAGGCAGGACCATTTGTGGATGGGAAAATAAATGGGGAGAGTGTTACTTTTTTGGTAGACACAGGAGCGACAAGATCAACTGTCAGGTCAGTAGATATTAGAAATCTTCCTCTCTCGGACGAAGCAATCCAAGTAGTTGGTGTAGCCAATACACAGATTAAGACTCGTTTTACCGAACCAGTAAGGGTAAGAATAGGGAAATTTTCAGACATGCACAGATTGGTTGTCTGTGACACTAGTCCAGTGAATTTGTTAGGTAGGGACCTATTGTGCAAAATGAATTGTACAGTTTCCTGTACTCCGGATGGAATAGCTTTTGAGACACCAGATGAAGATGTTTTGTACCGGATGACCCTAGATAATAGAGAGAGTGAGATTGTTGGTACATATGCAGTGTTTAATCCAGATGACTTACCTCAGGAGTTGAGACATACAGTGAAAACGGCAGTTTGGGATTTTACTGGAGAAGATGTGGGATTAATGAACAATGTAGATCCAGTGAAGATTTCAGTGAAAGAGGGGATTGTTTATCCTAATATCCCACAATACAGATTGACACCGGAGATAATTGAGGGAATAACTCCTATAATTGACAAGATGATTCAACAGGGTGTTTTGAGAGAGATACTGAGTAGCCCGTGTAATTCACCGATAATGGGGCTAAAGAAACCTAATGGAAAGTTCAGGATTGTGCAAGATTTGAGAAAGGTTAACAAAATTGTGGTGGCATGTTGTCCCATTGTGCCAAATCCTTCAGTGATTTTGTATCAGATTCCTCATGATGCTGAGTGGTACACAGTGATTGATTTGTGTCATGCTTTCTTTTCAATTCCATTGCATCATGACAGCCAGCCGATTTTTGCATTTCGGTTTGGCCAGCGTATTTTAGCATGGTGTCGTATCCCACAGGGGTATACAGAGAGTCCTTCGATATTCAATCAGTTATTGAAAAAGTCCTTGGAGAGTTTGATCATGCCTGAAAGCTCAGTACTAGTGCAGTATATCGATGACCTACTTGTGGCATCGAAGACACGTGAAGCTTGTGAAGTAGATACCATAGCTTTACTGAATCATCTGGCAGATGGAGGGTTAAAGGTATCTCCAGCCAAATTGCAATTTTGCAAGAAAGAGGTGCATTATCTTGGACACAATATTGAAAAGGGTCTGAGAAAGGTGACCGATGACAGGATCAAAATTATCAGAGGAATGAGAGCCCCAATGACCCAGAGAGAAGTGAGGATGTTTCTGGGGATGGTGGGTTATTGTCGTCAGTGGATAAGTAATTTCTCCCTGATAGCAAAGCCACTGATAAAGTTGACCAAGAGTGAGGTGAGAGACCCATTGGAGCTAGATGGAGAACAAATGGCAGCATTTGAAAAGTTGAAGAGCAGAATGTGTGAAGCCCCTGCTTTGGGAATGCCAGACTATGAGAAGGAGTTTGAATTGTACTGCAGTGAGAGAAATGGTTGTGCACTTTCAGTGTTGATTCAGAAGCATGGACAACTGAGAAGGCCGATTGCGTACTTCTCATCGACACTTGACCCCGTAGCTGTGGGTTTGCCAGGTTGTCTGAAAGCAGTAGCTGCTACATGCAGAAGCTTGGAACAGAGTGAGGGTATAATAATGGGATATACTGTAAGGGTATTCGTACCTCATGATGTGGCTATTCTTTTGACAAGAAGCAGGACTCAGTACATGTCACATAGTCGGCTGACTAAATATGAGAAAATCATTTTGGGAGCATCGAATGTGACTCTTGAGAGATGTGTGAATGTGAATCCAGCAACGTTGTTACCTGATGCTGAAAATGTGAATGTTGGAGATGATGTTGATCATGATTGTTTGGATGTGCTTGACTACTGTACAAAACCAAGACCAGACATAAGAGATTTGCCATTGCCTGAGAGTGATCATGTGTTGTTTGTGGATGGATCATGTTTGAGAACTGATGATGGTGTGCTAAGTGCAGCATATGTGGTGTGCAAGGTTTCAGAAGTTATGGAGGCTTCGCCTTTGAAAGGAGTGAGATCTGCTCAAGTGGCTGAATTGGTGGCATTGACAAAAGCTTGAAAGATTGGGAAGAATTTGAGAGTGACTGTGATGACTGATAGTCAGTACGGATTTGGAGTCGTTCATGACTTTGGCCAGCTTTGGCTGCAGAGAGGTTTCTTGACGTCGAGTGGGACTCCAATAAAGAATGCTGAAGTGATTGGGAAGTTGCTTGAGGCGATACAGCTGCCTAAAGAACTAGCAGTTGTGAAATGTGCTGCTCATGGACAAGGAGATGATTTTGTTACTCTTGGTAATAGATTTTCCAATGACATAGCACAGTATTGTGCGAAAACCAATCAATCGATCAATAGGGCACGAGAAAGGGAAATGTCTTTTTGTTCTGTGATGTTTACTAATGTCCTAGAAACGTGGGATGAAGTGAAACAGTTGCAGGATGAGGCAGGAGATGAAGAAATGAGAGATTGGATCAAGGCAGGTTGTGCCCCAAGAGAGACTGATCATGTTTGGATCTATAGAGATGGTAGACCAGTCATGCCAAACTCTATGCTGTCGACAATGGCAAGAATGTATCATGGCCAGGGACATTTGGGAAGGGATGCGATGATCAGGTCTTTTAAGCAAACCTGGTATAATGCAAAGTTCAGGTTGATTGCAGAGAGCATCTGTCAGAGATGTTTGATTTGTCAACAGTTCAATACTGGGAAAAAGACAGTGGTGAGTCTAGGGACAATAGGCAGAGAAGGAGGTCCTTTTACCAGAATGCAAATAGATTTAATTGAAATGCCCCAAGTGAACAAATTGAGGTATGTTCTAGTGGTAGTCTGTTTGTTCTCAAGATGGGTGGAGGCCTATCCGACTAGGAGAAATGATGGAATAACAGTTGCAAAGTTACTGTTGAGAGAGTTGATTCCTAGGTACGGGTTCCCAGTGACAATTGAGTCTGATAGAGGTGGACACTTCTATAATGAGCTCATGGGTTTGATTTGTGAAGCATTGAGCATACAGCAGAAGCTACATTGTGCATACAGACCAGAGGCTTCTGAAGTCGTTGAACAGATGAACGGCACAATAAAAAAAACGAATTGGTAAGATGTGTTTAGCCACTGGAATGAAATGGCCTGATGTCTTGCCTCTAGTGTTGATGACAATTAGGTCTACTCCAGATAGAACCACAGGTTCGAGTCCGCATGAAATCTTAATGGGATGTGCGATGAGACATGCATTTGTGCCTGTCAACAAGTTGATGACAATAACTGATGACATGATTTTGGATTACTGTAAAGGCCTGGCTGACGCAGTTCATTCTGTGTTTCACCAGGTTGGAGAAGACGCTACCACACTTGAGAAGAAGCAAGCCCATGATCTGAGTCCAGGGGACTGGGTGAGGATTAAGGTACACAGAAGAAGAAATTGCTTGGTTCCAAGGTGGGGAAGGCCAAGACAAGTCATTCTGACTACGACAACTGCAGTAAAGTGTGCCGGTGTGAAAAACTGGGTGCATGCAAGTCATACTCTGAGAGTTTCAAATCCAAAAGATGGGACTGGTAAGGAGTATTTTGAAGAGTCAGATTCGAGTGATGATGAAGAAGCTGAACCAGTGAGAAGAAGGAAAAATCCTGAGAGAGCTGAAGGAGAAAGAGAGTCAGGTGATTCTTTCTTTCCAAGAGAGGCTTCAAGAGAAACATTGAGGGTTTCAGAGGAGAGATCGGATTCTGTAAGAGTGCCTGAAGTTCCAACAAGCAGTGGAAAAGAAAGAAGAGAAAAGAGCAATTCCACAGTGACTACACCTGAATCAGATGAAGTTGAGAATCCACATGAAGAAGCAGGGTCAGAAGAAGTTAGAGAGGGACAGATTGCGGAAGACCCCCGAGGAGGTGTAGGGAACATTCCTGATAAGTTAGGTGAAGGGACAAGTAGACAGCAAGAAGATTGCGTGTCGGAGACCCGAGGAGGGACAGAGATAGTAAAATCTCAATCAGTAGTGGAAAAGACTGTGGAGCGAAAGAAAATTGTTGAAGAACAAGAGGCAATTGAGACAGAATCAGATGAGAGTGAGAATGAGAAATCAGAGGGTCGAGTTCTGAGAAAGAGAACTTGGATTGGAGAAAGAAATAATAAAGAAGTGAGACCAAAAAGGGTTGTGAGAGGAGATCTTTGGCCTAACAGGATAAAGAGGCTGAGGTACAGACTGACACGAACAGTGCCGTCAAAAGCTGAACAAGTGAACGAAGTGTCGAGTCAGAATCAAGCAAAAGGTGAAAAACAGAAGACTATAAAAGAACCAGAGGAGATCAAGAGAATCAGAAAACCTAACCAGAAGTATAGGTCACCGGAATGGACGTACATGGCACTGTCTGAAGGTGAAGAGGCAGAAAGTCAAGGAAATCCAGAGGGGGCCATACGTAAAGTGGTTGAGGAGAAAACTGTTGGAATCCTGAAAGTTATCTTGACTGACATTGGAGAAGAGTCAGATGCACAGGATGTTGTTGATGATCTGATACAATTTGATGTTGCTGAAGAAGAAGTGAAAAGTGATGAAAATCCAAATTGAGTGAACTAAAGAAGTCACTTGGAAAAGTGAAAGAAGAAAATCTGAAATTAGCTGTTTGAAATAATCTAGTGCTCTAGTGTTTCAGTAGTGGAGTAGAAGAGGCTAAGTCAAAAGACACTGCCAAAGTAGTAAAATGGCTAACACAGAAAATAATCAAAGTAAATGTGCCTTCTTGAAAAGATGGTGTAGAATGTGCTGCTGCTGTACTGGATTATTAATGCTATTATGGGGTGTACTAGCTTTATTAGTTACTTTTAGAGTTACAATGGGTACTTTTGGAATACACACTGAGAATGTGACTAATGTAGAGAAGAGTTCGCAAAAAGTAGTTCCAACTAGAATTAGTAACATTTACATACATAAAGATAGGTCAATTAATGATTTTTCTAGCAATATTTTTTCACAGTTATTGTATGAATACGTAAAGACAATGGAAGTTAGGGATTGCTACGTATGTATGCAATTACCTGCATCCGTTTCAGAAGGTGTTACTTATCACCATTTACCAGCTACGTATGGAATTTCATGTAGTGTGTTGAGTAGTGTTTTTTATTTGTTAGGGAAAATAGATTATGAGATGTCTAACAAAGATAGTATTTTTGGGCAATTGCCTATGAACAAAAAGCTGAATCCAGCTAAAGAAGCTAACATTTTTGGTGAGATTTTTATTGAGAAAGAAGAATTAACCTTAGATTACATTTTTAGAAACAATTTAACTTGCAGTCTGAAAGAAGAGGAGAAGGCTTTCCTAAACATGGTAGAGGAAAGGAGAATGAGCTTGCATGAAAAGGCAGGGAAATATAAAGTGAGTGAGACAATTTGGGACATTGAGATGAGAAAAGAGTTGAAGAATGGGGCTAGTCCAACTTTAGCTTTAGATGCACCACAGAAGGGTAAGCTATGCATTACTAGAAAGAAATCCCAATATGATACATATTTTGTTGGGACTAGTAAGTGTCATGATACATACTTCATTGCAACGGGTTGGGGTTTTAAAGGTGGAGAAGATCCAGTTTTCCCAGGAGTGTATTATGTTTGTGGGAACAAGGCTTATTACAAGTTGCCTGACCATTGGTATGGCACGTGTTATGTGGGCCTGGTCTTTCCAAAGATTTTTCATATAGATAGAATAGAAGATGTAGAACATATTAATTTACTAACACGTTTTAAGAGAGAAACTTGGTCAGAAATAGTTGGTGATATATTTGGAGCTTTAATTCCAGCAGTGGGAATTTCTTTAAATGCATATGGGATTCGGAAACTGTCAACAGTGGTGGATCGCTTATCGACAAGTACCGCTGGAGGGTTTCTTTTGGTGAATACGGAGATGATTGCCGTACGTGCCATGTCTATGCAAAATCGACTTGCCCTTGATATTCTATTGGCCAAGGAGGGTGGAGTCTGCGGAATGCTGAAAGTTCAACATTGTTGCACTTACATTCCTGACGAAAGCAAAGACCTGAAGGTCTATATCAAAAATATTACTGATTTGCATGAAGAATTAGTACCACTGGAAGCTGAAAGTATCTGGACCAAAATAGCTAATAAGATAGTTGCTGTTAAGAGTTTTATTGCTAAGATAGGTAGTACCATTATTGGTAAAATATTATTTCCGTTGACTTGCATAATTGTTGCTTTATTGTTACTGAGATTGGGGTGTTTGTGTTGTAAAAACAGGGGAGGGAAAAAGAGAATAATTAGAAGAGATGCTGAAAAGAAACTAAAAAGGTCAAGGAGAGACCCACAAGAAATAGAATTAGAAGAGATGAGGGAGAGTGTTTATTTGGAGACAAAGAGGGATAATGTGAGGGAGTCTGGTGTTTAATGTTGTGTTATAAAAGACCTTTTCGTTTTCTCCTAAAATTGGGACTTAAAATTGTTTTTTGGGTTGTTTTTTTTTTTTTTTGTGGTTTTTTGTGGTGATAAGATATCACCAAAGGGGGGATTGCTGGAGCAGAGTTTTCTGTTGAAAATTTATCGGGTTTTAAGCTCCAGTTTTGTCTATATGTTTTGATTAAAATAATGAGTTTAAAAACACTAATTAATAGATTGTCTTGTTAAAGTCGGACTAATCAACATTACTAATGAGAAAATATACGTGGGATGCATATATGTTGCTTAATAATAATGTGCGGGTTTTAATTAAATGAATGTCGCAAGGTGCTATTTGTTTTAAAGCACAAAACGCTTTTAGAATTACGTGTACTAATGCTTTATTGCGTTGCAGAAGGCTAGATAATTGCATACACATAAGGGTATTAGTGGGAATTAACACTGTTTAATCATTATGCTGTGGTAACGTTGTTTTGTGTTTCTTTTAATTAAGATGGTCTGTTTTGGCCTAAAACAAGATGGCTGCCATTTACAGCCTGCACTCGAGTGATTGAATTTTGACGAAAAGGCCTTGCTGAACATGGTCGAGAGTCACCTGACCACAGCTTTTGCCTGGTTAGAAAATCTTCCGTGAGGACAGCAGTTCTGGGAACGTGTCCAGCTGGCCTTGGACAAGGATAAAGCACAATGAACATTGTCCAGTCTGCGGTGGCTCTGCTAAGATATCAAGGAAGAACATTTACGAAAGTAACATTTGCAAACTTGAGTTTCCTTCTTCCGTCTTTTTATTTTTGTGATTTTTCCTGAGCGGAGGTTTTCTAAATGTAATCGAGAGACTTCCTTTCCTGTTCGCTCTGCTCAGCGATTCAACGGATATCTAATTTTTGTTTGTTACTTTCGTTTGCAACATAACCTATAAAAATGTTAGACTAGAGAGGGTCCATGTTCGTTTCGTTCGTTCGTCCATTCATTCTTTCCTGATGGTCATCGCGTTTGGACGTTACCCATGCTGAGGACGGCAGCTCGAGAGACTTTACCAAGAGACCTGTCCTGACCCTTTTAGCTAGAATAGGTAACTATGAGAATGACAACTTTGCTAATGATTGACCTTTCATTTGAATTAATTTAGATAAACAAGCATTGTTTGAATATCAGTGTCGGTGTTTATTCTTTGTCATTTATTGAGTTTCCAAATGTATTTCTTATGTTTAAAATCATGACTCAAGGCAATATCATTCAGGTCGCATTGACCTCATTGTAGATGCAGATTGGTTTAGGTTTTCTCTCCTATATTCAGTGTGGATAGAGTAACAGCGTGAATTTAGTGTGATGGGCCCTAGCGTATGATGTATGTATGTGCGTGTGACTGTAGATTTACTCTGTCCGTGGAAGCAGGGAGATTTTTTATGCGCCGATCTGCAGCACAGCCATTGCAATAACTGTGAGGACGATGCGTATGTGGGTACCCATGCAGCCTACCCTAAGTGTCTGTTTCGGTAGCCAAGCGCATAACAGTAATAGCATGCTCTGGGAGTGCATGACTTGGGAAGTTTTAACTGCCTTGCATGCGCTTCTCCGACCTCTTTTCTGATGTTTGATGTGCGCGATCTGTTAAAGTGGGAAGGCGCCAATGTGGCTGTTATTGGGTTGGATGTACAGACGTGCACATGACATGCGCTTTCACCCTAAACCCAGCTCCATAAAATCTCAAACTGGCAATATTGCAAGTTGCTGCAAGTTGCTGCAGTGCTGCGTAAATGCACCACCACGTCCGTGGAGTGAAACCGGCCTCCTGGGGACCGAAACCGGCCTCCAAGGGTCCAGCCTCCCGGGGGTTTGCCTGCTTGCCCAGCTGGCCCGTCCGGCCATGAATCAAGGTAACCCTGCCTTAGGAGGAGACAAAGAACTGACAATGAGTGAGCTGATCAGAAGTGCAATGTGTACAAGAACATTTTCGTTAAATGACAACTGGAGGGAGCACTAACAACATAATAAAATAAGAAATAATTTAACCTTTAAATAACAAAATAAAATACCTACGAGGAAAATAACTAATTTCAGCATATTGAAATCACATTCCATATTGATAAATAAATAATATTAAAATGTCTGGGATAATGAAAGCAGTGGCTGTGCCATGTACATTTTTGGAAGTCCCAGTACAACCAAGTGAAAGTTTGACCCAGTGAATTAGGTATTTTGAAAAACATTTGGAAGCTATTGATGGAACAAATTACAATGCGGCAAGAAAACAAGCTATGATGTATAACTGTTTAGGGGTAGAAGGGAGAAGATTATTTGATCAAATTGGACCAATTGATAAAAGAAGGAAGAGGATGAGGAATGAGATGTGTTTTTAGAGGCAAAAACTGGAATGAAGAACTATTTTGACACAACCGTGAGTGTCATAATGGAAAAATATAATTTCTATTACCGATACCAAGCATCTGGTGAATCAATAGAATCCCATGTTACATCACTAAGAATGTTAGCAACTACATGCTCTTTCAAAGACATGTATGAGATGATTCGATATCAAGTAGTGATGCGAGCTACATGTGTCAAGGCATAAGAGAAACTACTGTGTCCAAGCCTTGAAAAGGTGATTACTACAATTAAAAGTATTGAAGGGTCAAATAAAGATGGTCATCGAGAGAGAAAAGCTTCAAAAGGTGTGTCCGGCAGAAATAATAAAAACTAAGAAAGTACATTTCATGGTTCCAAAGTAAATTGTCACTGTTGAGGGTCTCATTTATACGTAGTATCAAGTAAGGATTGTCCAGAATGGAATAAAACATGCAAGGGATGTGGAAAAAAATGACACTTCTTTAAGATGCATAAACCTACATACGCAAAAAGGGTGTACACAGTAATGGACTATGAAATAGAGGAAGACTGATGAGAATTAATTAATGGAAACTTTGGTGCTGTTTGTGGCTATCATTAATAAAGGAGAAGGTCAGAAACAACCATAATGTTGTGTCTAAGTAAATGAGAAAAATGTTGATGTACTAGTAGACACAGGGTCAAGAATAACAATAATTTCAAAAGACACTCACGATGACCTTGAAAACAAAGCACCACTCAAATACAGCAGCCATTCCTGGAGCATCAGATAAAACTTGAAAGAGTATTTAAAGCACATTTGGCATTCAAAGAAAGAAGAATATATACAAAGGTGTATGTTGTGGATTATGATGTATATATTTTAGGATGGCTAGAGCAACAAGGATTGAAAATGATGGTAATCCTGTGTCAGCCACCTTATGTCTTCAGCATTCAAGAAAACAGCCTAGATACTATTCCTTGATGAATGCAAGAAAGAATTCAGTGAAACACGAGGGTGTTTAAAGGACTTCAAGCACGAAATAATAGTAAAGGCTAACTCATGCCAAGTCAAGCGCACGTCTGGAATATACCTTTGTCGGTCCACAGTGAAGTAAAAGCCATACTCAAGAAGTTGTGTGACAACAGAGTGATAGAACCAATCAATGCATCAGAATGCCTTTCGTCTGTGGTCGTCGGAAAGAAAAATAATGGCGCAATACGTCTGTGCATTGATCTGGGTGAACTGAATTGCAAAACAATAGCAGATTGTCAACCATTGCCCTTGATAAACCAAATGTTTATGACAATAAACCAAACATAAATATTTACAACCTTTGATTTCAGCACATTCTATGATCATATACAACTGGATGACAAATCCAAAGCTTACACAGCATTCATTACTCTAAAATAAGTATTCCAGTTTTGCTGTCTACCATTTGGACTGTGCTCAGCATCTGCTGTTTTCCAGCATGACATGAGCAACCTATCAGAAGGGATGCAAAATGTAAGAACATTTTAAGATGACATATTAATATACAACAAAACACTAGAGGAGTATATTCATACACTGAACCTGGTATTATGAAAATAAAGGACATTGGTTTGACCTTACAAAAAAGTAAAAGCAAATTTTTAAAAATCACGGTAGAGTATCTTGGACACTTAATTAATGACCATGGTGTGCGTACAAAGCCATCCTTGGTAAAGACTATATCTGCTACGCCAGCTCCACGAAACAAAGAAGAGTTAATGTCCTTCTTGGGCATGTGTGAATTCCATTCAACCTTTTTTTTTAAAACACTATGCAAGCAAAGTAGAACTTCTACAAAGGATGACTAAGAAAGATGTTGTGTTTCTGTGGAATGATGTGTGTCAGAACAGTATGGATGAGTTTAAAAAAGAACTTGAAATGGCGCCATCTTTACAGTCATTAGATGAAAAATTACAATGTGTAGTAACCACGGATGTAAGCCAAATTGGATTAGGGGCAGTGCTTTGTCAGATGTCTGAGAAAAAATACTATTGCTACCATTGACCAGAGTCGCTTAAAAAATTATATTAAGATCCTCAACTGCTAGTTTCTATCAATGGCATATATTATCTCCACTGATGTAGTAGTAGCAGATCGTTTCATCATCGGGTCTTACCTCCACCAGGAAAAGAGTTTTTGGGTACCCTCTTCAAGGGAATGGCATTTCACTCCTCAGAATATGAAGTAAATGTTCTTACTATTAACTTCCAGTAAGGACTGTCCTAACTGGTAATATTGGGATCTGGTATTCAGAGGTCCTGAAGAAAACCTACAACCTATCTAGGTGCAAGATGGCTTAAACATGTTGACCATACTATGAGATGTGAAGGATTTAGAATGTGTCCCTAATACATCCAAGTGTTGTTTTAACCTTACCCCATACCAGTTTTACTGAAGTGGCATCCTCTTGGGATAGGAGGTATTTTTACTCTACACTTACAGATCCCACCATGTCTCTATACCCAAACACTCTTCTGCCTGGTGAAATAAGACCCAATGATGAAACGGTCCGCTACTAGTACATCAGTGGAGATAATATATACCATTGATAGAAATAAGTTGTTGAGAGTCTCAATACAATTTTTTAAGAGACTTTGGTTCCTAGAATTGCGTGGTTTCACTACCCTTGATACTTTTGGTAAGTATGGGATAACCACTGGACCTGTTAGAACACTCTCCAAGACCTCTTGGGCATAATGGGTCTTATTATCAAGAGAACAAAAATCTGAAGTGGACCAGCTATGGAGCTAGCTAGGGAGTCACATTAAAATGCAGCTGCATACCCTCAGACAGTTGCTGGATTCATACAGAGTCTTCTGTTGCACAGAAAAAATGGGACTTTACGGAGTAGTAAGATTCTAGGGTGCTCAGGCAGCCAAGAAACAGGAGATGCAAAAAAGGGATGTATTAAAAGTGATTACAGTTTTAAACATCCTACGCCCCTATCATGACAAAAATGCCATTTGTAAAATCGTCAGTTGTTAGGTGTAACTCATGAGTCTGATTTGAGCTCCAGTGTGCATAGTGTTTTTTTAAATACTTTTGTAGTGCTCTATAATTTATTTGGAAAAAATGTTTGATTTTTTCAGAGGATCACTAGCTGTCAGGGTTAGTACCATTCTGCTTAAGTGAAATGCTAACCTTTCAGCAACTCTGCAAAGCTGCTGATGCGGTTCACCTTAGCCGTCATCTGGAGCTCCAACATTTCTTGAATCAAATAATTGCTCCAGCTTAGTGAACTGTGGCAGGTGATAACTTATCATAATTTCAGAAATTACATTTTTTTTCAAACCTGCCATGCAATCTTATGAACATAAAATAACTGATGTTGTTTGTGCTTTCCTTGCCAGACAGCAATGCAGGTGAAATTCACCTGGACTGACACACAAAGTACGTATGATGTTGAGCAGAATTGAGGATCCAGCTTGACAAGAAACACTTGTGAAGATGTGTATTTGTTTTCTCTTAGGAACAAAGAACTTCTGAAATATGTCAGTTCTGATAAAAAGTACACTTTCAAAAGCAAAACCTAATATTGCTATTGCCTAGGAGACCATGTTCAACAAAAAAGAGCTGCTTCTGGTACCAATATTCATGGTAAAGGGGCAGAATCATCTGTCAACTGCACTTTGTATCAGCAGTCACATTTTGTTTGGGGGAAGTTTCAGTTTCTTAATCATTAGATAAATCCAATTACATACAAATGTGTGTTTAATATTGCTAATGTATTATATAGACGAAAAACACATAAACCTATTTGACTTGTACTTGTGTTAGGCATCTATTTACTTACCTAATGTAATATTGCATGACTTCCGCTGATGTGACTGTCAAGAATAACTTTATTCGGTTCACGAAGTACCATAAAAGCATGACAAATGTACTAATAAATAAAGTTTACATATTCAATTTTACAATGATATGTCACTTAATTCAAATACTCAACAGTTTAAAAGCAAGTTAAATACAAATTTCTAAAAAGAAGAGCACCCATTTCATTTACATTTCACACCGTTTCCTTATTGCAAGTGCAATTCTGATAAAATTTAATACTGCGGTGCAAATAGCTTTGGTGGCCAAGGAGCGTAAGAAATTAAAACTAGTCTGGTGATTACAGGGGCAAATTTATCTTAAGAGTGGTATGAGGAACCGTGACCTTGGCTCTTTGTAAAGTACACAGAAGAGAGTAAAGTGCAGCGTGCTTTGACGTGATGAACTATCACAAGGACATTGAATGAGGGTACTGCACCATCCAGCCTGTTTAGGAAAGGCCGCTAAAAAGTGTGATGTGCAAAGCCGAAACCTAGTCATTAAATATCTATGCTGCACGTTCGTGCTAAAAGACAGATAAAATTGTTGTTGTAAAAAAGGCGATCTAAGTGAGAGTGCAGTCCTGATTGCCGCTGTCGGTTATCAAGCTCAACAAGATAAGCCTTTTTTAAGATCAATTTCATGTTTGTGTCTTTGCTGGCAGGATTGTCATAATAATGCCCTAGGCCTATTTCATTAAATTTTCTTTTCACACAGCAAAGCCATGGAATGGCCTCGGCATTATCCAGCATCATACAGTCCTAGATAGTTTCCCTTGTGAGCGATAAATCTTCTGACAGCCAGACTTTGGCCCAGAGAATCAGTGGTTCAATTTTAATCCGATCTGTGATAAGATCTATCCCTACCTCAGAATGACAGACTGCTGTGGAGGTGCTTTTAGGGATCCTCAATAATCTTTTTTTAAACTTATTTTCTAATATTTGCAATTGAGAGAGTTTTGTGATCTCCCCATACTCCAGCCCCATAGGTAGTGTTGGAGAAACATTTTGATTTATATAGAATGATCAATTCCGCTACTGGCTTGTGCCCTAACTTACCTGTGAAGCGGAAAAGGCCTTCCACTGCCCTATTAGTGTTCAGCACCCTAGATGTAATAAGGGGGTCCCAGTCCAATTTGTTGTTAAAAACATTCCCCAAGTAGGTAAAATTAGAAACTTTATCGATTGTCTTCCCCTTTACTGTAAATTTCCTAGATCTAGTTTGACTTGGGCCTCAGACCATAATGTAGAATTTAGAGAAATTTACTTTTAGATCCAAAGCTAGCATAAAATCATTAAAAACATTCCGGGACTTCTGTAGGCTATTTCCAGTTAATGCCATTAAGACCGTGTCGTCCGCATATGACGACAACGGTATCGGCTTGCCTCCAACTTTTGGAAAATCTAATTCCTGACCTTTTTAAGGCTGCTTCTAGACTATTTGTGTACACACGAAAGAGGAAGGGGGCCAACCTTGCTGACTAATAGGGAAGCGCTCAAATGGAGTGCAGTAACTGGATTTAATAAGACGTCTTGACTTGCTTCCTGGCTAGTGATACCCTTTGGGTTAAATATGTTTGTGTAGTGCGAGTCCCACACTTTCCCTGGGATTAGTGAGTCCATGCCCCAGCGTCATTTGAAAATAATGGGCGGTTTATTACCTCCCAGAAACTCCTAGAGACTTTTACGGCACTTGCTCTCTCTAAATCCGCCCAGGTCTGCTTTCGCAGTTCTTGCTTCCTCTGCGCGACTACTCTCTTGTAGGTCTGTCTTGCACGCTTGATTAAGGTATTATCTCGAAGGCTTGTGTGTAATGCCTTTTTTAAATCCTTTTGGGCCCTTGTGCACTCAGTATTAAACCATTTGGTCCCCCTGGTTTCCCTTATTATTATTGGGTTCGTCAAATTCCGGGACACTTCCCTACAAATTCCCTGGAATCCCTGTATGACCACTTCTGGGGTGGAGTCATGGTCTAGGCATTTCAAGATGGTGCCTCGGTTTGCTTTGATAATACTCTTCTCAAATTGGGGGGGGGTTTATCTTGTTCCATTTTGTTCTCACCCCTTGATGTGGGTTATATTGGAGGAGGCGACCATCCCCTTCCTCCTCCTGGGCAATTACATGTAGGGAGGCAGTGAGGGGGTTATGATCGCTTGGATTGTTGAGCTCTACTTCAAAACTATCCACCAGGGCGGCAGATTTTCTGGATATTAACATATAGTCAATGACACTTTCCCTTCCTCTGCCCATAAAGGTGGGGTATTGAATTGCCGTATTACTGACCAAGGTGTCAACAAAAAGCAAGTCATTCACAATAATAATATCATTTAAAGCATCTCCCTGTGGCGTGTGTATAAAATGTGTTAGTGGTTGACCCTCAGTGTCCATTAACCCACACACTCCATTTGAGCTATGCCGGCATAGGGAGCAATTAAAATCCTCCACCCAATAGATACACAAGGGTTGCCCCTTTTCCGCGATCTTATCGATTTCCTCCTTTAGATTTACAATAATATCACGTCTATTTGAATCAAAAACATTGTAATACCATTTAATTAAAAGAGTCTTGACCTGAAACAAGTTAAAAATCAAAATCAGCTGATACAAGGGTGAATTTATGACGGGCTTTGCTTTGATGGACCCATATTTAAGGGAGATCGATGTCGCCAGACCTCCTTTCGCTCTCCCTGCAGGTGAGGGAATTGCATGGACATTAAAGGAGCAATAGCCATCCAGCTCAATGTTCTCCCTAGACCATGTTTCCTTAGTACAGATTATATCAAAAGTATTTACATATTTTAACCACATTTCATCCTCTAATTTCGAGCGGATGCCTGCGATGTTCCAAGAGAGAATTCGAAAAGGATAGGTTTTGTTCAACCTTATACCTGGATTCTCCCTATGGCTAACAGTGGTGGAATTCAAGCCAGGCCCATGTGTTCCTAAATTATGTAGAATTGGGGGGCTAGTTAAAACATCCCCAGACTCCAGCTCCTTATTGCTGATAAAAGTATCTAGTGGTTTGTGTATGTGATGATCCAAGTGTTTAGCCCCCAGGCTGATCCCTTCTATTCTAACCACTGGATGATGGATTTCCCGGGATACCCCTCCTGTCATTAACATCTTACTTGTGCTGTATGGTTCCAAGGGTAGTCAATCAATTTCTGTTAGACCAGACAATTCCTCATAATGATTGAGATGAAACCATGAGGGGGGCGTTTCTATTCAGAGGGCACTGACGAGACATGATACCCCCTTGGTGTGGAGGGTAAAAAGAACCCAGAGGACTGGCTTGTATCTGCTCTAAAGGGGAGTCTCTAAGATGACATAGGGCAAAATCCACCCACCTCTCATTATTAAAATTCAGGACCACACAATCACCTCCTTTTTCTTTTTGTGTTTTCCACAATCAGCGTACCCTCCTTGCCATTATGATATGTTTGCGCCAGTTTACCTGGGGCTGTATTTTACTGGTGCACCAGTGAACAGATTTATTGATGAGACTCTGGCAGCTTTCGTGGTGACCTGGTGAGACATGTGGGACCCCTGTCAGGATTAACGTATAAGGGGTGCACTCGGGGGGAGGTTTAATCTGATATTTTCATCCTGCCTAGCTGGCTCAATGCCCATATTCAGCCTTTTCTTATTCTCTATGCTCCCTCTGCAATGTCTTTCAGAGCTCAGGGTGTTAGGTTCCCCTTCTTCCCTTTGTTCATTGATGACCCTCCTCTCATGCCCTCTTGCCTGAGTTAGCGGCATTATTTCAGGATCCTTTTGATTTACCATAGCCCGGTGGGGATCTGATGTATTGGCCTCCATGTCACTGGCCACAAGACCCTCTAGTGATGATCTCCCACTCTTAGGAACACCAAGGGTGACATTTTCACCCCTTTCTATCGGGCCTTTATCCAGGGAACAACTTTCATTAAAACCACTTTGCTTCTCCATGCTCTCCGATGTCAACAATAACTGGCCAAGCTGCTCCTCTATACGGGCCAGCTGGGATAAAAGAGGTTCCAGGGACTCTGTCACTATTTTACCAAATCAGGCTGACATCATGTCCATGTCAGACAAAGTCTTTGTCTTAGCAGGCCCTCCTCCCACTCTGGATCTTCCCACAGAAGAGGGGGTTTTTGCTTTGTTCTCTTGATCCTTGGCAAGTGACCCAAAGTCTGTTGATCAGTCCTAGTTACAATTTGGTCAATGTGCTTCCTTTTTCCCCCTGCCACATTTTGGTCCCCCTGATATAAATGGTGTTTCTACTCCTCCGACTGTTGGCCCTCCATCCATAGGGTCCTGACTCAGGATAACAATAGTGGGTGAAAGAGCAATTAAGGGTTCTTCCTGAGAAATGGGGGGGGGGGATTCAGGTGTTGTTCGGTTTAGGTCCTCTACAGTTATCGGGACAGACTGTGTAGAGCGCGTGTTCATTGTTGGTAATAGTGATGGTGGGCCTAACAAAAGCCTACGTTCGGCCAGTTCAATTTCTTTATTGAGAGCCCCCAATGCCTTTTGTAGGAAGCCGTCTAATATTGTGTCTTTGCGTTTAGGCACCGGTGTAGGTTTCTTCCACCCCATCTCAGTAAAAATCTTAGGGTCTCAATATACACAAGACAGATTAAGTGGGTGTAAGGGTTATGTCCCTGCCCGTCCAGTCCCTTCTCCATACTTTTGCTTTTGTCAGATGTCCCCAATCATGGATCCAAGAGATGTGGCCCAGCCCGGACACTGACGGGCGCAGGCCCGCACGCATCCCGCGCTGCGGGATGCCGGCAGGGCTCTTATCGCGCCAATGGGCACGGAAGGCAGCGCCACGCCAGGCGCCACTGCGGGCGGCTGGGAGATGTAGTCTCCCTGGTGGCTGTTCCCCTCACGGCAGGAAAATGGTGTAGCTGGTGGCCGTTCCCCTCACGGCGGTGAAATGCGCTGTTTACCGGCGTCCCGCCCTGCGGGAGGCCGGCAGGGCTCTTATCGCACTTCCGGGCATGGAAGGCAGCATCACGGCAGGTGCCACTGCGGGACTGCTGGGAGATGTAGACTCCCCGGTGGCCGTTCCCCTCACGGCAGGAAAATGGTGTAGCTGGTGGCCGTTCCCCTCACGGCGGTGAAATGCGCTGTTTACTGGCATCCCCGTGACTGTAAATTTACCCTTTGTCCTGATTTTTTGTTTTGAATTTGGACTCTTTGTTCTGATTTTTTTACACTCACTGCCCAGAAGTAGCCTCCATGCAGGTGGTTACCCTAGATACCGCTCATATCAATTGTTGACTGTAGCTTTTCTTTTAACTTGTGCAGCTCTCTGTTGCTTTCTGGCTATGTTCTTGTTATAGAAATACCAAATACATACTTACTATCATGAACAGAACATTCAGCTAAGCAGGGCTCTTTAAGTAACACAGCTGTGAGGCCTCAGAGCCTGGGTAAAAGAGAGCACTGAGTGAATCTATTTTGTTCAATCAGTGTTTTAATTGGGCCCTGAAAATGTCATATAGATCATTGAAAGATATTGTAAATTTTAATAAGCGATTAAGATCTGATTCTTTTTCATTTAAACCGAGAACATGATTTCGGCAAAGGAACATGCCAAATCAGGGCTTTAAGTGGGATGGGTCCATCCGTGCCTCAGACCAGGTAGTAATTAAAAATGAACATTGAAGGAGGAGGTGTGGCGCCGCGGCCAGGGCGACTGACTCTGGAATCTCGGGATCACGGTTCGATCCCCGGCGCCGGTGGCAGATTAGCCTAGCACCATGTGACTCTGGGCAATAGCTTGCTTAATCTTCCAGACGGCGCCTAGAGACCCTTATGGGTGATTGTTCGCGCTTTACAAATGTGGATTATTATTATATTGATTTCATGAACTTTACAGGCAATAAGGCCAAGTAATTTCTGAATTTGAATGTGGAAAATGTTAAGGCAATCCATGTCAGCAATTTAATTCCTGTTTATGTTTTAACCTTGCAATTCCTAAGAGTTTTTCCAGGATGTTGGGTTTCTGTATTTTCTTTTGTGTTACATAATATTCTTGTATAGTGCCGACTTTGAACTGCGTCGTCTCCAGGTGTTTTAACGGCCCACAAATGAGAGCTATCAAGTTGAGGCTGAAGGCAGTGTGTGTTTCTCTAAATACCTGTCAATGGGTCAACAAAAGTTCAGAATACAAGGTCATCCAATTCTTGGCTTCTCTGCAATGATCATGTATCCCAGTTGTAATTGTGATTCTGTGTAAATGTGTCGGAAAGAGGTACATAGTTGCCAAAATATTGACAAGGTAAAAGTTAAAGAAAATGTAGTGCTTATAGGTGAGTGGGTGTGTTGTGTGTTTGGTGATGGTGAAGTGACGAGATATGAGAAAGTGAACTCAGGAAAGAATGAAAAAAAGGTGCTAAAAATAAAATGAATGAAGTGTAACATATGGATGGAAGAGAGTTGGATAGAAAAAATGTGTAAATGTTTAACATAGAGTGAACATGACCGGAGTGATTGAGACACTCTGAAGACCAATAGCCCCTCCTCAGTAATGTTCAATTTACAGTCAATTTACAGTCTCATAATTAAAACCTTTTCACTATTATTTATAACAAAATCATTTGGGGAGAGGATGTAGCCTTACGGCGAGAGCGGTTGACCTCAAAGCTGGGGAACAGGGTTCATGTCTCGGGAACGACGCTCAACATTCGTCACTCAATCTCTCTGTGCTTAACAAAAATGAATGTGTCCTCATATAACGAAACTGGTGTTCACGTAAAACGCTCTGATACTCGATATCTCGGGTTTAGGTCACGCTATATAAAACGCTACAAAAAAAACTGACAAAGCCAATAGTCCAGGCTGGTTTTAAGTGTATATCAATTGTGGTGTTATATATCTGGATGCAACAACAGAGAGCTCAAAGGGTCCCCAAATTACCGGTTGGGTGGCACACTATGGAAATAACAGAAATTTAGTTTTCGTGTTTCATCCACACCCTTAATTACGTAGGCCACGACCCATTTAGAAACGCCCCATTATTTTTTTGTGTTTTACTCCCACTTGAAGCCCAGTACCTCATCATATTAAATTCATGTTTTGGAGAAAATGTAAATTAAAAGGCCTACTAACTGGGTCGGACTGAGACTGAAAAAAAGCCGGGCACCAAATTAAAAGCGGCCCCCATTAGGGAATTTGATAGCTCAAAACGTGGCCCATATTTGCAGATTGGAACAGTTTTTAACATGTGATGACATGCTGTAAAAGTGTTTTTCTGTAGCAAGCTCAAACCCATGCCCTCTTCAATACTTCTGAGATATTTTTTTAATGGCAGGGAAATAAACAGTACAAACCGACCCAGGAGACCATAAATCGGTCCACAACAGCCAAAAAAGGCCCACATCGACCTACCGGTCGGGCACTGCCTGAATTCCCTATTGGCCAGTCCGACCTTACCTACTAATAGGAAGATGACAAAGGGGTCGCTTCTCTCAGTTAGAAAGAGTTTGGCACTTTCTGGACATACTCACTCAAGAACACCTGTGTGTTTAAAATCCCTCTGTAGTGAAGTGGCACATCAATGTCCAGCACATCCACGCTAAAAAAACGACCCAGCTAGCACCATTGATTGGATGAATATCGAGATCTGTGGGAAACGATCATTCTCGTTCTAAAGAAGAAAAAAAAGAGAAAGGACCCTCCCACGCCCTAAATGAGTTTCTTTTCAAAGGTGAGACTGTCCAGGTTATGTCCCTAGAAGTACGTACGAAAGACCTCAAAAAACAGATAAGGAAACATTTAACAAACAGCATTTGTTACATGGTAAACAATCTTTTGAATCAGAGTTCTTCTAAGTGTCCACGGAGAGGGCACTGAAGACCCAGAGGTGTTGCACATCTGCCCAGGATGCGAGTTTTGGTCCTTTAGCCGATGTGTTTACTAAACATGGCGCCGAGACTGGGGTTGCAGCGCCACCTAGAGCCCAGCGGCGGTGGTATCCGCGTCACGTGACTAGGCCCAGCCGTGCGTCCCCAGCAGCTCGGCTTGAGTGAGGAGCAACCAAGATGGCGGCGGCGGGCGACCCGAAGCGGGACGGCGCCGATTCTGATTGAAAGCACCTTCCCAGGCTCCCCTCTGTGGTAGTCGGGGAGCAGCGCAACAATAGACCCGGACAGAGCACTCCGCGGGCTCGGGCGCCCTCTAGGAGAACTCCGGAGGGTGGGCACGTACATCAGCGGAGATCAAACAGACGGCAGGGATGAGGGGGAGGAGAGGCCGGCCGCCTAAGCAGCCGCGGCCGGAGGAGCCCCCAGCCCCTGTAACTGCCTCCGGTCCCACTGGAGGGTTGCGCTCCCGCTACCGGGGTAGCAGTCGAGGCCGCTGGGCTGCCGAGGTAGCCGATGACAGCCCTAAGAAGCGGAGGCCTCAGTACTCTCCGGGGGCGGCGCGGGGCCGCAGGAAGCGGGGATCAGGGCGCCGGGGAAGGGGACGCCCCCCCGGGAGCTCATGTGCCGGCCCTCGGACGCCCTCCATCGGCCGGGGCGGTATCAGCAAGGTGGTGTACGATGACCACTCGAGTACCGAGGAGGACAGCGCGCATTCGGAGGAGGAGCGGCGGGGTTGGCCGGACGAGGAGGCCGAGGAGGACTTGCTGCCGCTGCGGCCCGACGACGATTCCGACTACCCGGGTGACGAGGAGGACTGCGACAGCTACTGCACGGAGAGTAGTTTCAGGAGCCACAGCACGTACAGCAGCACTCCAGGTACCACACCCACGAGTTGGAGGGCGGTTGCACTGAACCAAGGGGCTATTCCAAAGCATACACATCACACGAGCCACACCATACACAGCACTAACCCTGTGGACAGCACTACACGTACCGCATGCACCGCTTTGCTTTGCAGGAGAAACTACAGCACGACTTGCACAACACGCTCCGCTGTATAATCTCAAAACATGAACTGGGGCTTCGGCCCTGCAACGAGACCCATGGCAATGCTGCAAAAACCTCCAAACCTTCCAGTATTCACGGAGCATCACAAAACACAATACATCCAGCACGTTCTTTTTCTGTCAAACTCGCAGTCATCCAGTGAGGCATGGGAATTGGAGAACCAGATGAGGCACATAGCCCTCTTCCGATTGGTCAAAACATTTTAGAAGTGGGTGCGATAGGAAAACATTGTCACACGTGCGTCTTCTGTTTATTTATAAATAGCAGTCGCGGGTTTGTAGCAAATATGCGCTGTGCACCCGATTCTATATACACTCCTTTTCTGTGCCTATTTACATATTTATCTGCATGTTTAGCTAATCTAAATACCGGTCGTATTTTTAAATCGGAATGGGAAGTGTTTAAATCCCTATTCCTTTACAAATAAAGTAGTTGGAAGCAGTTTTAATATTTTTTTCGGTTCCAAAATACAAAAATTTTGCCGGATTTTGTACACCGAATACAGCGATACAAATATGCCCATGCTTAAAGAGACTCGGGTGCGTTTAAAATTATCGAGCAGCATGTTTTATTTATCTCTGCGCTGCGTCAGAAAGGTGTATGATGTGAATAACATTTACTCTTAAATCCAGTCTGCCCCCTTTCACTTGCATTTGTGTCTTTCATCAATATAATTATGTTAAATATAGTCTCATGGCTTCAGGCATGGTACACCCTGGAGTGAATGCAGAATGTTGATGTCGGGTGCTGTGTTTTGATTTTCTGTCGCAAGAATAATTTACACTTAAACTGAAAATTGTTTCAGGCACACAAGAACTTCCAAAAAACACTGGTTATACACACAGTTTGTTATATTTCCTATAAAGCACGTGTAGTACACCTGTTGAAGGGAGGCTGACCCAGCTTCAGGCAGTGCTGCTGCTGCCGCCCATGCTGACTCAAGCTCCCTGCATCGCCATTGGATCATCCGTACAAAGGAGGCTATTTTGATTTCTCTTAAGCACCTTAAGAGGTTGACTGCTATGTTCTGGCATTCACTTTGGCAATACCCCTCCCACTCTTCCAGGTTATGCATTGCCGGACCTTTTCCGTGCTTGGATTTCCCTTACAATTGCCTTTTACATCAGAAATAGTATGGATGGTTTTACCAAATACGCCACAGTTTTGTGTTGCAGTGTCAAACTGGCCATTGTGTCCGTTCCCCCCCACTCCCCCCCCCCCCCCCCACCCCCCCCCCGGGAAAAATATACACTTTATTTTATGATGGCCTTTTAAAACCTCACTAGGACTTAAAGGTTTTTTAAATCCTGCTTTTTTTTTTAAAGTTACTTGTAGCTAAACAATTGTAGTACTGAACATCTTTAATGTTTCAATGGCTCTTTGTCTTTATATTTTGTTTCCCTGTTCCTCCCAGCGTACACACATCGGTGACTTTTTTGTTTCGTTTTGACTAACCGTTTTTGCTTGGATAAATAGGTGTGTGTAAATATATGTTTTTATATATGATCATCGAGGACGAATAAACCATCCCTCAAGCACCTTACACCATTGGTCTTTTGCATTTCAATCATTTATTAACGTTTGCTGCCACCTATTTATTACACACGTAGCATGCACTCACCACTTGAAACGTCTTTGTGGAATCATGAAAAATGTTTTGTTTGAAAAAGAATTGCAATCGTGGCCCCATTATTAAATGCTGCCGAAAGCTGCTCTGAACGCGGTTGCGACCTTGTACCCCTCAGTTTATAGACAAGTACATAACACGGGGGTGTGTAATTTAATAAAATATCTAATTGTCCATGGTGCAGGTTGCTTCATAAATCTTTTTGTCCTGTACAAAATCCACTTGCCCCTTTGGTGTCATGTGGTGCAGCGACAAATTATGGCAGCAATCTCATTATATAAGCGCTCTGATGCAGCCTCTTTGATTATGCCAGAGCTCATACCATAGTAGTGTTTGAATGCCACATTTCCACAGATCTACATACTGGGGTGAAGGTAGTGGTAAGCAATAGTTCAAGGGTTAGAATGCCTTTTTGAGTCTGTGCAAACCTACTGACTTGCATGCTTTAAGGGTTTCAATAACTCTTCTCTAATCTTTTCCCATACTGAGAAATGTTGGAAATTTACTCCTGACTATGGCAGACGTAAACCTTCTTCCAGAATTGGGGACAAAAGTGGTTGGAGAGAAAGAGAACTTGCAAACACTTAGATTTTCACATGAGCAAATCTACACATGCAGATTTGCTCATGCTAAAATGCAGTTCACCAATATTTTCTAGGAGTACTATTTCTTGTCCTACTTAAGTAAATTCTTGGGAATTCATGAAAGCTGCATAGCTGCACTTAATGCAAGTACACACTGGGTGCACTTTTGAGACTTTTTAAAATAATTGGGCCCCTAATTTGTTCTGGCGTTGACTGTGACCTTTTGTGTGTATTAAAATTCTGTCGCTCTCTCTCTGTATCGGCTGGCTTCACTGTGAGTGAAGGTATTCTGCTCTTTCACAAGGAGCATATTGGCACACAAAGTTTTGTTCAGTGCCAGTAACGACTGTCAGTGTGTGTTTTCTGAGACCAAAAACAATTTTTACATTCACCAATGTTTGTTAAAATGGTCAGGGCCCGGCAGCTCCCACACCGATAAGGTTTTACAAAAACCATGCCTAAATAAGTCACACATTAATAAAACTAAAAAGCTGACCAACTGGCTTTGCCAGTGCTTGTTTATTTTTGTTTCCCATAATCTTATTGAAACTGGTTACACTGTATTCCATTATGAATATTTTTGGGAAATACTAGCATGCATCAACACATGTTACTAAATGATCCTGCAAAGAAATAGTATTTGTAATTTTACAGTAGTTTAGCAAAATGTTTTTTTCCTGCTTTAATTTTTTTAAGAACATTTTATTTTGAAAACAAAGAATCATCAATCTTGCTTTCAAGCTTATGCAAATATTTGCATCAAATCAGAGAGCATTCTGGGAGCATTCTACATAGCCTCGTATTGCTAAACTTTGATAACGTGTGTACATATTTTTAAACTGGGACCAGTCAGAGCGTACAACATTTACTTATCGCGCTCCCCCTAATAATAAAGGCTTTCAATTAATGAACCATAAATACAAGTTTGAACAGCATTAATATATGGGCAAAAATATTACCTTAAATACAGACAGTACCCTTCCCTGATCCATAATGTGGTACTGCAAACAGGTAGCCAAATGGTTTGTGCTGCAGGGGGTTGGGCCTACTTGTCCCAAGGACAAAATACACATGAAAACTTGTTGCCAGTGAGACCAAATAATATGTCCTAGGCGTTGGGCTATAGGAATTCCACATCCCTGAAATAGCACCTTTGTAAAACCCAGATTTGTCCTTAAGAAGACGAGGATTGCAGCCTGGCTTGATAACGTTGCGCTAATGGAATGGATATGGACTTTATCTCTTTAAGATTACTATATGGATGATCTAACGGTTTTGTTGTCGGTTGAAGAATTATGCTGAAATAGGGAATTCCTGATGATTAAGAGCAATATTTGAAGTGATTTATAAACTCCATGAGGGTTGTGCTAGTTTGAGCAATAATATTCAGATACACTCATGGTTTCATTCTGATTGCGTAGTAATCCCAACAATACTTAATTCATACAATTCACTATTTTATCACCGCACACATTTAGCCACTGCCCCCAGATGGAATTTATGTGGAGAAACACCAATAATACATTGAAAGTTTCCTTGAGACTAGTGAAAATGTTCTAATAAAACGCTACACCCTGTTTTCAAGTAATACCGCACCATGAGGTATCGGTTTTTAGTGGGTCTGGCACTATGCACCAAATAACAGTACCTCAAAATGAGCCGTTTAGACTTAATTGGTAATATTTAAAGTTGAATTACATGCACATAAAAATCATTCACAGCGTAAGAAACTGAGTCAACGGATGTGGCGATTACCTCCATATCACTCAGTGATCATCATAGGGATCCGTCAGCAATCCATATTCAGGCGCAAAGAGGAGTTTACTCCCTAATCAGGATTACATTTTGTGCAAAATTACCACATCTACTGGATGGCCAGGTAGAAATTTGTGCGACGAGAAACCACAATAATTCTGAGGTTTGCATTTTGGAACATGTTGTTCTCTTATCTCCATTCCAGCCCATGGATCTTGCAACAATGTGTTAATACTGAACATCGGAACACACCAGAATCTATTACTTTAGAAAGTGGAATGTTGCTCATATTTTAACTGTACGTGGAACAGCGAACTTGGGTCACTCTACAAGGCAAAAAAAAGCAGGGAGTCAGATTCCTAGGTGAGCTTCCTGTTCGAATCTGTGTACTTGTTAGGTTTTGCCTACGCAGCGCGCATGCGCTGCATAGGAAAGAGACCTTTAGTCATCGGCACAGCTTTGCGAGCAAAAACGTGCACGCGTTGCATTGCTTCCAATGGCAACGCGTGCACGTCTGGTGATTCCCTTGCGGGAGCGAGCGCGCCATATGGTAGCAATTATCGCGCTCGCTCCCGCAAGGGAAACGCAGCCTGCTCTTGGCCACACTCCCTCCCCCCCCCACCCCTACTTCCGCGAGGCACGCGGGCTTGTTTATACATGCAGTAGTAGATGCTCTTTTTTGTGCCTGTACTTAAAGATGCCATATTTTTTGTGAAATTTATAATTATAACCCTGTTGTTGCTTTTCTGTGCCTTTAGATACTTGTAGTTCTAGTTGGAGTAAAAGTAATTACAAGAATAAGAATGCAAAGAAGTAAAAATAAAGAACTGCATTAATTGGGTTGGGACATTTAGAAATATCACCACACTCATTTTAACGCTCAGTTACGTCACACGAAGAAGATTAGAACCTCCCTTTACGTGCACCTTTCTTATCTTCACCCCTCTCCTAAAACTAGTTGTGGCACAAGTAGTCTGCATTTAATAGTGTGAGGAAACATGAGAGATTCATTTCGGGTTTGGGGAGAGCACATATGCTTCCAATTAAATGTTTAATTCCAATTCTCCTTTACAGCTAAAAAATGGTTTCTTGGTTACATTTCTCATTCTTGATGCGAGGAAACAAAAGAACACTTTCAGAGTTAAATCTTTAACATCAAGGCGCATACTTCACCTTTTATTAATAAGGGATGCTGTTTCTGTGTTTTTGCGAGCAGGAATGGCTGAAGGGAATGACTTTAGACCTTTTTCGTGCAGCATTATATTCATTTGGATACTTACTAGGTAATTTTCCTGGAGCACACTATGAAAGTTTCGCTCACTAATCCTCACCACTCAGAGTTCTAATTTGTGAAAATGCGTGCATGCCATGGCGAAATGTATACCTTCGGATATATCATTTGAAGAGCTAATTTATACTTTTATTTTAAGTGCCGTTGGAATATGCACTGCTGAATATATAACTATATAAAGAGTACCCTATTTGTTAAAAAGAATAGAAAAAAGTTATTAACTATTTTAAAGTGTTTTTTAGTTTTTAAGAATGGTTCATTATTGATACATGTTTGAGTTTTGCAAAGACAAACATCTTTACAACTAGTACATTGCATTTTATGTCATTAAAAAATACATCTCTAAACATGATGACCATTTAGCATGCCAGACACATGATGTTTTTAAACAGATTATTAAGTACTTGTAAATAGTCTTTTAGGAATTCAGATTCCCCAGTTAACTGAGCAAAACAGACAAGTATTGCTACCAGGAGGCATCAAATCATTTGGAAATATTTTAGTTGCAATTCTGGGGTTCATTATCCTTTTTATTCCCTGTTCATTGAACTAATTTCCTCTTCATCCTGTTTTTATTTGTGCCAAATATTGTACTTTTCCTAAAGACCAAAAGTGAAAATCGGGTAGTTTTCAGGCTTTCCGCCATTTGAGAAGATTTCTACTGGTGTTCACTATTCCCGTGTGCGAGGTATATTATTAATACTTGAAAGAAATCCGTGCACTCACCTTTGAGGTAGAGTAGAAACCACCAGCCATACTCCTAAAAGTTCAAGGATGTGGGCACTACATAGCTGGTTTCATTCCATTATAATTATAATTTCTGCATCAAAGACCTGTGACACTTTTCTTAGGCTCTGATAGCCAATTGCCGTACATTAATTCTTGTGAAAGTTGGTAAAAGGAGGCATGAATATTTGGCTAGCTCAAGTGAAGAGTTAGCAAATCTGAGCAACAGCACTAAGAACATATGAGTACCAATTTCACAAAATGCAGTCTGTGCTCACTTGGTATGAGAGTATAACAACATTATTATAAATTCGTTGCCTTTGTTGTTAATCATGCAGGTGGTCAAGTTACTAAAGTTGTAAATGTTAAACTATTTTAAAGAAAATGTTTGTATTTTGTGTACAGTAACATTTTCTAAACATGTAACTAAAAAGACGAATGATTAAATGTGCTGTGTTTGGCATATCTAAATTATAAATCTGAGACAAGCAGTATATGTTTTCCTTCACAATTTCTTGTGTATTCATAAATATAGGCTCTTAAGGAGATAAACTATTGTCAGGAAATGTACACTTTATCTGTCCGTCTTCTTTTAATTTAACACGTTTTATTATACATTGAGATAGTTATTTTTGTGTTTTAGGAAATGAAATCAATCTTGTGCATTTTTAAGGGCACATGTAGTTTATCACTATTTACATTTCCTTGATTTGTAGAACAGCGCCCTGGTTGTGCAGTCTTGTCAGTGATTGAACTGCATTTTCTTGCCCTTTTTTTCATGTCTGAGCGTAACCTGCAATAGAGCACACAAAATTAAGCCTTCTATAACTAAGGTTTATAACTAGCATAGTTTATAATTAGATTGCAGGTCCACTTAATCGAGAATATTTAGCCAAGAGTTTGTAATCTGTTATTTGAACCTTTTCTCCAGATGATACGCTCAGAATGGAACTAGTGTTTTTGGTGCCTAGGGTCAGTTTTTTTTTTTTTTTTAAAGCTTTTGTCAAGCTTGCATCTTTTCATGCTCATAGTGTGACGTACATTACTTACTTCAATGTAGTTCAAGACTTGTAAAGTCCTGCCATTTAGACTTCAATGTGTGGTGTCACCTACTTTCTTAATGTATATCTCACCCCTTAGAATGTTTCTGGAAATGGCTAAATATAATTTTAGTCGACCAAGACCCAGAAAGGTTGCATATACTTTGTGTTTTTCTGTTGTACACTGTAGCACAAAAACATTCTTTATTTTATACTGTATTGTGATCTTGATTATCTATTTTAATGAAATCTTGTTTGTTTTGCAGCTCTGTGAACCCCTATATTGTTAAACCTGTGCTATATAAAACAGTTATAAATAATACCAAGCTTTGAAAATGCAATTGGTCTCGCCTTTTATTAAGTTAAAGCCATTTTCTTTGCTATACAATACCATTAGCAAAGCAAATGGCTTTAACTTTATCAACGGCGAGACCTATTGCATTTTCAATGCTTGTTTTTCTGTTTCTCTGTTTTTTTTCTTTTAATGTGACTTGTTTCAATGCACACTAGTTGAGTCACCACCAGAATATGTACCAACAACTACAGTGGTGCAATATGATGACATTAGAAGTTCGATGAGTTGACATCAGTAGCTTCATTTTGAAATTGAGTGTAAATTGTGACTAGCTTAATGAAGTTCCTGTGCCAAAAGAAAAGCAAAATATTGTCTAGGTTGTGTTTGTGGGTGTAATGAAGTAATCATTAAATATAGTGGCATCTAATGACCACTTGCCTGAATTTTGGGACAGATAAAATAGAAATAAATTGAATGAGATGTTGTGGCTTGTTTGGTTTATGGGCGTTATAATTTTGGGTGGAAATTTTAGAGTACATTTCCAATATTTAAAGTTTTGGCCTATTTTGCTCCATAGTTTGTGCTAACCGTCCTTCGGAGCAGGTATTGTTGCTCCCGGTTTCTGATGGTAACACACCTAGCGATGACAAGCACAGAAGGAATTATCTGAGTGTATGCAAATGAAATGTGGTCCTTTATTTGAAAATTGCTTGTTGTCCTGCTGAAATTTAACAGGGGATGAGATCTTTATTGCACCCAGTAGCTCTGCACCCCTTATAGTTACAATTTGCACAGGAATGGCAATTTTCTGTGGCAATCATAATAAGTCCGTTGTAGTGGGCTTTGGGTCCACTACTTTTTTAAACACTGGCTCTTTTTCTTCGTTAGCCTTTGTTTTATAGCTTTAAAAAGTATCTATCACAACATAATACCCTGATATGTGGATACACAGTAAACTCCCCAGCTAGATATACAGCTTTACATGGGTGTAAACCTTAAGGGTATCAATACGTTTTTATAGCACCTCGATAAAATTACTAAAGGGTAATCAAACGGAAAGATGATTACAGAGTTTGTCAGATCTGTTCCGTGAGCGCAATGAGGGCTGTCTTTTTCAATCTAAAGACCTAATGGTGAGTGTGGACTGCAGGGATGGAGCAAGTGTAGAGACGTGTTTCTATCTTTTCAGGGGTGCGCGTAGTAATTGATCTAATAAGGTTGTTAACTGGGAAATTTACAAGGCCTTGCTTGATATGTGGAGGTCTGAAGCACAATAATTTACATTTCGCAAATTAGGCCACTAATCGTTGCCATCTCACACCGAATTTGTGCTATAAGAAAGATTGTGTGTGAGTTGCTAACACCTGCCATAGACTGTTGAGCCACAGCATTAGGGATGGAGGAAGATCACTCTTTAGCCAATAAAGTGTGATCAGTTGTCTACCATCCCATCATGTGTCGTGTAAGGGGCCATTCATGTGTTCATGTCTTGTAGTGTATCTAAACATCAATAGGAGAGTGAGAAGCAAGAGCCAAGACCCGTTCGTCTTTCCAAATAATTAGTATAATAACAAAATGAGAATGGAACTCCTATTTTGTTCGCTACTCTACCTATAACCACTTTTTTTGTGGATATTATAGGTGCACTGCCTTGGAACCCAAAGACTGTTTTAAAAGAACCCTCACTGACTTACCTTGTAGGTGACATGTTTCATCATTGGGTTTCCACCCTGCTCGTCGAGTACTCCCAGGGTGTGCTGGTACGCCTGATTACAGCGGAGCTGGTTTGTTTTTGAGGAAAGAACAGTGATGGTGAGTTAATTAGTGAAAAGTGCAGTTTTAAAATTGGCTCAAGAATTCCATTCAATTAGACATACATTTTAATGAGGGAAGTCTTGGTCAATGTTAAAAATATTGGGGAGGATATATGTAGGATTTTAAACTTATCCTCAATGTGGTCTACATGTTTCAGTCATCTTCAAATAGTGCCTCTCGGGGTCAGAATGGCTTTTGGCTGGACCAAAAAAGACCAGCATGTGTGCTGTGGCATGCAGGGATGGTGTGTGTGGACTTTACTTGTGACCAGGGCACAAGTCCTAAAAAAGAGGTGGGGGGACTAACCTAGTCAATCTGAATGCAAGTGACCTCACGTTGCGTGATTTCACAGGAGGTGGCATCATAAGACGTGACATCAGATCTTCAGCCCTCACATATGTTTAACATGTCTATCATGAGTACATTGGAGCCCATTTCAAGTATACAGGGAAACACTCCTGATTTAGGCAGAAGATTCACAATTTTGTAATCTACACACAAAACAATGTTGCCTTTTGTCAGCGCAAACATCCTCTACCCATAGTGCATTACAAGAAAAAACTGGTATTTAAATTATTACAATGCCTCCTCACGGGTAGTAAGCACTATATGAATGCTATTTATTTTGTGTAAATACTGGGGAAGACCAACACATCTGATATTCTTACAGTGCATATATATCTCCTAAACAGGGACTGAACAAAGTGAAAAGTTGCCTCAATTAAGTATGTGTGAAGTGCTTACAAGGAGTGAGCCTTTGTTTCTCTATTGCTGCATTTGCTTCTAGGTGTTAGGCCCCTGACTGCTCCCAGCCAGGAGATTCAAACAAAAGGAGACCTGATGACTCCTTCGATTCGACCTTTGTAATGGGCCCAGCAGCGGTCTGCAATAAGAAAGCCCCTTTCTCGCAAGCACGTTGTTGCGGATTGAAAGCAGACAACACCGTGCAGGTGCTGCTGAATGTGTCCAGGTGTTTGCAAATTAAACCGGGATAAATTCAGCATATTTTTCAGTGGGGCCCAACTTCTTGGCAGGGTGGACACGTGTACCACCGACTTGTGCCCTGCTTATAATCGACTGACTTGTCAGGAAAGTCACCATTTGTTTTTCTTCTTGAAACAAATTAGGTTTATCAAAAAAGGCAGTGGTAGTAAATCGAAAAGATGTATTCGGAACTGGATGGGTACCTTCCCATGTGGTTCCTTATTGTGACTAGGTGCCACGTTATATTTCACATATATTGTTTATCATTTATGTTTAAGCATGCAATATTGCTGTTTTACCGACGGGACATGTAACAAAACAGTGTCGCAGGTACACATACCGAATTATTGAATTACAGACAAGACGTACAGACAATTTCTCATGAGGATTCCAAAATAGACTGGTTTTTTTGTTAACACTTATATAAGCTTATCACCCAACACAGCATACATCTAGATCAGATATCAGCTTTGCTTCCGTGGGACCAGAAGAAATGTAAAAAAAATTATATGGCGCTTGGTGTTAGCGTACGAAATTTGGCCGATGGCGCTTATCACCAGTATGTGCTACTAGGACTCATTCATCACAGTAATGTGTATTTAAAAACAATAAGAAATAGGAACTAACTTTGTAGTGGTAGCCTCTTGTGATCTGGGATAAACCGAGGGGGTGGACCTTGTTGTCAAACTCTGTAGATTTTAAAGGGAGGAGAAACCCTTTAGTAAGTGTAAGCCTCTAAGGTTTGAGTAAGGCTCCCGCCGTTATTCTTTTCCAGCCCACTTACTTCGTCAAGGCATCTCACCCTCCGTAGTACCTGACTCAACTCAGTCGTCCTTTTTTTATACAAACAAGGGAACCCGAAAAATGGCTAAGGACCACGGGTATCAATTATATATGTAGAAAACAATGGTCCTGAGCAGACACTAAATTTTACATAAAATTAAATATAGACCACAATGGGTTACTATACACATCCGATGTCCAGCCGGACAGGGGATTTTTATTTTTCAGATACTAAAGGATATGGTCAAGGATAATGAAAACACTACATTTATCGTGGGGCACAATCCTGCACCCTACAGCATGGGGAACGTGCGGGGGGAAAAAGGGAATAACAATGCAGACAGTTTAGGACAAACAACAGTTACAGGCAAAGACTGAGAGCCGTTGCAACTTGCAGGCATAAATGAAGTTGTATCAAGTTTGACAAAATAGAGACCACAACGAGTAAGCACAATGGATATTTGTGGCACTATTTTTAAAAAGTCGACGTTTCGATCCCAAGCTCATTGATTAACGGGATCATCTTCAGGACTAAATTTATAACATTTGCCTGGTTTTTAACGCCTGTCAGAGTAAAGAAAACAAAGAAAATAGCTTGTGTGAACAAGGGAAAACTTAGAACATATTAAGATTACTCGAAAGTTATAGCATGTCAGAAGGTCAAGGTTATCAATTGTGCACATGGAGTTGTGGTTAAAACGATCGTGCTCGGGCCATTCCGGTCAAGTGAGTGGGGATTTGTTTGTGAGTGTGCTATGGCAAGCAGGATTAAATAAGTGACATTTAATGGGGGAATGATGAATGACTGGAGGTGTTTGGAAGTTTAAGGCATCGGCGGGCTACCTAGTTTCTATGTAAAAATGGTTCAAAAACTAGAACCACGTGAGTTATTAAAGGTGTGTGAATGTGCATTCCGATCGTGAGCGGCATGGGGGACAGTCGTATTTATTAAAAAATAATAAGAACCGGTATTGGGAGGACGTGAAGTTATGAGAAACACGTAACCGGGGGTGTTAACCATTACGGAATGGCGCGTGACTCAGTGAGAAAAGTAAGTGTAACATGTATGCTTACCCCAATTGAGGACATAGGGGTATCACATATGGCAGGTCAGAGTGGAAACTGACAATGAAGAACAGCGTTGTTGCTTTTGTCGCTGTGAAAAAAGTAACATTGTGGTTGGATTTGGTGTGTCATAATCGATGTGGGGTTGGGATGTAAATGAGTCTAGGGCACATAGCTTGCAGTTAAGGTTTCTATAAAACTTAGTGGGTGCTGGAGCGTGCTGCTCCATGCCTGGATCGGCTGTTGGGTAGTTAGACTGTGGTGCAGATGGGCCACATTTCAATGCGCCAAGTTATTGCTTCAATATACTAATATGTTACAGTCCAAGCTTGAAGGAATTGAAAATAAGGGGAGGTTTTAGTCAAAGGCTGCCTAAGTGAGGAAAAATCCTTAAAACAGTCAATTACATCGGGGTGAGGGGTTGTCTTACCTGTGGAGAGATACAGCAATGGAGAACTCTGTCCTCAGCAACAATGTGCTATGTAGTAACCGGCTCAATGGCAGGCACTGGGCGCTGGTGCTTAGTGCTCTCATTTAAATAGAGCGGGAAACCACTGAAGGACCTCAGAGGGGTGCCAAAAGGGAGGAAGGACTATGGATGGGTGATAGCTGTGTGGAACAGCGGTGGCCATCTTGGGTGAGTGAAAAACCAAGTGCGGTTAGTGTGAAGTGCAATGCAAGGGCGTGCGTAAGTGTCAATGTGTGACAAAAAAGGAGTAATTTACGCATTAACTTATTACAGTTATTTACAGAACATGCTTGGGATAATGGCCTGCACAATTGGAAGTAAAATTTGAACATGTACTGACGAATGTGGTATATACAGTTGAAAGTCACAGTTTGTGGCATATACAGGTACAAGTCAAGGTTAAGAATTTTCTCAAGAGATCAGCCAGAACAACCAATTAAAATCCAAGGTGTTGCAGTATGGTATTAGTCAATTCATAAGAGGGTAGTCCAGTCCTCATTCCTATTCAGGCCATTTTTGATTGTATCAAAAAGGATTATTGCTTTTAGTTCTTCACGGTTTAACAAATGGGTCATGTTGCCTCCTCTCTGTGGCAATTTGAGTACCTTCAGAATCGTCCAGCGGATGTCATCTTCGTTGTGTTTGGCATCCGTGAAATGTTCCACCAGTGGTGCGTTGGGTGTGTTACACCTGATACGACTTCTGTGCTGTCCAATTCTTGTCTTTACTTTTTGTGTAGTCTGGCCAATGTACAGTTTCATGCAAGGACAATGTATTAAATAGATAACATTGCAGGTATTGCAATTAGAGAAGGCATTCGAATTAACTGTAATGTTATTAGCAGTGAAACTTTTGCCTTCAATCGTAAAATCACAAACATTACAACCACCACATTTGAAATGTCCTAGGATAGGAGAAAGACCCCAAAAAGAATCAAGTGTTACATGGGGGACAGTGGTGGGAAGAGCTGCTCTTACCAAGTGATCTTTCAAATTTCTGCTTTTACGGAAAGCGAATAGCGGTCTTTCGGTACTGCCCTCGTGATGTACTTCTGACTCCCAAACGTGAACTGGAAAGAATAGCTTGCGTCACTACCTTTTCACCAGTATCCAACCAAATAAGAAAGTCTATAATTCAGCACTGGCCAGTCATTAATGCAGGTAGTCTTAGCATTGAAAGACCGCTATTCGCTTTCCGTAAAAGCAGAAATTTGAAAGATCACTTGGTAAGAGCAGCTCTTCCCACCACTGTCCCCCATGTAACACTTGATTCTTTTTGGGGTCTTTCTCCTATCCTAGGACATTTCAAATGTGGTGGTTGTAATGTTTGTGATTTTACGATTGAAGGCAAAAGTTTCACTGCTAATAACATTACAGTTAATTCGAATGCCTTCTCTAATTGCAATACCTGCAATGTTATCTATTTAATACATTGTCCTTGCATGAAACTGTACATTGGCCAGACTACAAAAAAGTAAAGACAAGAATTGGACAGCACAGAAGTCGTATCAGGTGTAACACACCCAACGCACCACTGGTGGAACATTTCACGGATGCCAAACACAACGAAGATGACATCCGCTGGACGATTCTGAAGGTACTCAAATTGCCACAGAGAGGAGGCAACATGACCCATTTGTTAAACCGTGAAGAACTAAAAGCAATAATCCTTTATGATACAATCAAAAATGGCCTGAATAGGAATGAGGACTGGACTACCCTCTTATGAATTGACTAATACCATACTGCAACACCTTGGATTTTAATTGGTTGTTCTGGCTGATCTCTTGAGAAAATTCTTAACCTTGACTTGTACCTGTATATGCCACAAACTGTGACTTTCAACTGTATATACCACATTCGTCAGTACATGTTCAAATTTTACTTCCAATTGTGCAGGCCATTATCCCAAGCATGTTCTGTAAATAACTGTAATAAGTTAATGCGTAAATTACTCCTTTTTTGTCACACATTGACACTTACACACGCCCTTGCATTGCACTTCACACTAACCGCACTTGGTTTTTCACTCACCCAAGATGGCCACCGCTGTTCCACACAGCTATCACCCATCCATAGTCCTTCCTCCCTTTTGGCACCCCTCTGAGGTCCTTCAGTGGTTTCCCGCTCTATTTAAATGAGAGCACTAAGCACCAGCGCCCAGTGCCTGCCATTGAGCCGGTTACTACACAGCACATTGTTGCTGAGGACAGAGATCTCCATTGCTGTATCTCTCCACAGGTAAGACAACCCCTCACCCCGATGTAATTGACTGTTTTAAGGATTTTTCCTCACTTAGGCAGCCTTTGACTAAAACCTCCCCTTATTTTCAATTCCTTCAAGCTTGGACTGTAACATATTGGTATATTGAAGCAATAACTTGGCGCATTGAAATGTGACCCATCTGCACCACAGTCTAACTACCCAACAGCCGATCCAGGCAAGGAGCAGCACGCTCCAGCGCCCACTAAGTTTTATAGAAACCTTAACTGCAAGCTATGTGCCCTAGACTCATTTACATCCCAACCCCACATCGATTATGACACACCAAATCCAACCACAATGTAACTTTTTTCACAGCGACCAAACCAAAAGCAACAACGCTGTTCTTCATTGTCAGTTTCCACTCTGACCTGCCATATGTGATACCCCTATGTCCTCAATTGGGGTAAGCATACATGTTACACTTACTTTTCTAACTGAGTCACGCGCCATTCCGTAATGGTTAACACCCCCGGTTACGTGTTTCTCATAACTTCACGTCCTCCCAATACCGGTTCTTATTATTTTTTAATAAATACGACTGTCCCCCATGCCGCTCACGATCGGAATGCACATTCACACACCTTTAATAACTCACGTGGTTCTAGTTTTTGAACCATTTTTACATAGAAACTAGGTAGCCCGCCGATGCCTTAAACTTCCAAACACCTCCAGTCATTCATCATTTCCCCATTGAATGTCACTTATTAAATCCTGCTTGCCATAGCACACTCACAAACAAATCCCCACTCACCTGACCGGAATAGGCCCGAGTACGATCGTTTTAACCACAACTCCATGTGCACAATTGATAACCTTGACCTTCTGACATGCTATAACTTTCGAGTAATCTTAATATGTTCTAAGTTTTCCCTTGTTCACACAAGCTATTTTCTTTGTTTACTTTACTCTGACAGGCGTTAAAAACCAGGCAAATGTTATAAATTTAGTCCTGAAGATGATCCCGTTAATCAATGAGCTTGGGATCGAAACGTCGACTTTTTAAAAATAGTGCCACAAATATCCATTGTGCTTACTCGTTGTGGTCTCTATTTTGTCAAACTTGCTACAACTTCATTTATGCCTGCAAGTTGCAACGGCTCTCAGTCTTTGCCTGTAACTGTTGTTTGTCCTAAACTGTCTGCATTGTTGTTCCCTTTTTTCCCCCCGCACGTTCCCCATGCTGTAGGGTGCAGGATTGTGCCCCACGATAAATGTAGTGTTTTCATTATCCTTGACCATATCCTTTAGTATCTAAAAAATAAAAATCCCCTGTCCGGCTGGACATCGGATGTGTATAGTAACCCATTGTGGTCTGTTTAATTTTATGTAAAATTTAGTGTCTGCTCAGGACCATTGTTTTCTACATATATAATCAACTCAGTCGTCCAGCATCTTGTGGGCTACCTCTGTGGGTTTTGCCTTTATGCAGGATTTTCCGCTCTGCGGTGGTTACATGTGTCGGTGCTCATCCCGAAGGGGGCGTGGATTGACCTCTGCACCTGTAGGCGTGTGACGCGTATGTCGTTATCACACGTCTTTCATTCTTGCGGGCGTCTTTTGCATAGTTACAGCTTTTTTGTGGATGGATTCCAGGTTATCAAAGATACCGGACCGGATTACAAAGTGTCATCTGTGTGCTACGCCTTCTTCAAGAGATGTCTATGGTTATGATTCCCTTTTCTATGCTCATTATGGTCTATGTTCCTATTTATTTACATGTTATTAGGTTATTTTTATTTGCAGATCACAAGCCATATTAACTGTCAGCCAGCATGTGCGGTGTTTGCCTCTAGGCAATTTGTTTTTGTTGATATTATTCCTTGCTTATGTAGTTTGTGCTAGAATACATGGTTTGGGCAAGCATTTTGTAAGTTCTTAAGATGTACATTCCATATCTGTCTGGGCTTAATATGTGACAATTGTTGGTCAATATGTAAAGTGTTTGCTGATCTAACATGTTCAGTGTTAGGCTCTTGGAAAATTGTCGGTATTAATACTTCCATATATATATTTTTTTATTATGTTAGAGTGCGTGGTTGGGCAAGCATCTTGTGAGTCCTTATGATGTGCATTCCATATGTGCCTATGAACTTAATACTCTACAGTTATTAGTCAGTATTAAACATGTTTACAAATCCGAACAGGACCAGTATCCCATAGGCCACTATGGTACTTCATAGTTCTTATGTTCACGCGGGGTTCATAGTACAGTGTTCCAAGGAATATTATCGGTTAATCCTGCCTTATGCTGTGTAGTAGATTTTTGCTCTCAAAATTGTATACAAGTTAGTTCATATTTCTTATTGTTTTTAATACACATTACTGTATTGAATGAGTCCTAGTTGCACATACTGGTGATAAGTGCCATCGGCCAAATATTGTACGCTAACGCCGAGCACCATATAACTTTAGAAAAATGTCTTCTGGTCTCACGGAAACTAAGCTGATATCCGATCTAGATGGGTGTTGTGTTGGTGATAAGCATATATACATGTCAACAAAAAAGCAGTCTTTATTTTGGAATCTAAACCCTTAGGGGGAGTAATTCCTTATCAGTGGAAAAATCCACAGAATGGTGGAATCGCAGGGCCAACCACCTGGTTCTCCAGGGAACTGAATAGTCAGATCTTAATGCCCCTACACACCTGGTAGGGTGTCATGCTTCATCATAGGGCACTCCTTGTCAAGCCGGCGCTGCAATGCCTGACGGGCCTGGGGGCTCTTTATCAGAGATCTTTTGATCTGTAAGTGCTGTCAGATGTATGCATGAATGAATCGTGCGGAAAATAGGGTGGTGATGGAGGGGGGAATGTGTAAAATAGACTCAAGTACCCAAAGGAATGTTTTTATGGGGTGAAGGTACCTTGACTAAGTAAAAACAGAGGTGCTTTCCTCCCGTAACAGTGTACCTTGATAGCTACAAGTCACATTGATAAGGTGGGGTCAACATGTTTCATGCCTATATTGCCAGGAGGGTCAGTTAGCATTTCATCAGGACCAAAAACAGGTAAATCCTCAGGAGAAATATTGTTTGTCTGTACATCTTGTCCAAAATGCAATAATTCTGTATGTGTACCTGCAACACTGTTATGTTGCATGTCCTGTTGGTAAAACAGTAATTATATAGTATATAAAGTACTAGTCGCAGTGACTTACGCACCCATAAAATTGCGGAAATCAAAATTTCTATCTGCTTAAAATATTTCATGTGCACAAAGCATGGAAGAGAAGAAAATAGAGAGTTAAAAAGCTGCAAGATCAACATCCGAATTAAAGCTACCAGCCCAATAATTGAAATTAGAAGTGTATTCCATTTATTGACTAAGGATTTGACTGTAACCATTAATTTAAAATTCAGATCATATAGATCTTAGACCCTGGCTGGCTGTTGTCTGTATCCCTAAATATCGCTTGGGATTCAGGTTAATTAAAAGGCGAAGATCTTCCAATAAGGTGCAGATTAACAATAAGATCTCAGTTTTTTATTTGATTTTATATCCCCATTACTCTTGAAATTTAGAAAACGTTATGCTGGACATCCTTATCTGATTTTAGGAACAAAATAAGGTAATTGGTGTAGAGTTTAATTTTTGACACTTCAGTAGGGGCTTTACCCTGGTTACACTTTTGTATGGTCATAGTGAATGGTTCAGTGAAGAGAGCGAATAAAATCAGTGACAAGGGTACCTCTGCCTAGTTCCTCGTTTAACTTGGCATTGCCCTGCATCAACAGAATTTAAAATCAAACACGCTTGTGATCCTTCATAAAGATGCCATACTACAGTAATAAACTGAGATGGAAAACCAAATGCTTTTAAAATCATGAAAAGACTGTCCCAACTGTCAAGTCGAAAACCTTTTCTGCACCTTAAAAAAAAAAAAAAAAAAGTGCCAGTATCTATTTTTTTAAAAAAAACATAGGCTTCAACTAAGTAGTGAGTATTTGTCGACAAATGTTCACCTGCAATAAAACTGTTTTGGTCTCGATCGACCAACTTATTGTCAATTTCAGTCTATTACCAATAATTTTGAAATTATTTTATAATCTATATTGAGCAGACTAATTGATCTATAAGAATTGAGATGTTCCAGATCCTTATTCTTTTTAAGAAAACTGACCACCACGACCTTATGAAAGGACTCGGACCATCCCTCCGTGTAAAATGTTTTGCAAGTTGAACAATGACTGAGTTTAAAACTTAAGCAAATTTTTTGAAAGGCTCAGCAGAAACACCATTGTCTCCACACACCTTGCCAATAGATAAAGATTTAATCACATCTGAAACGTCTTCATGTGTGACAGTCTTCAACAGAGATTACCTAGCATGTGGACCTAATATAGGTAATAACAGCTTTTCCCAAAAACCCATCTAATCTTCTGTGGTCAGTGGATTGACTTTGACAATAGAAGCGGCTGTAATGTTGAAATACTCTTTTCTATCCACTAGCCTAATATTAGTTTGTGGATCTACAGCGATTTAATTGTGTTTTTCACTTTTGTTTCCCATGCTGGCCATGCCAAAATACGACCCACATACTCGCTATTTATAAACCTGCTGCATTTAGGTTCTATGATTTTGAATAACCTTTTTATAATGGTAATCATGCACTTGTTTATATTAACCTGTTCCAAGTGTTGATGATTCAGTGTAGTTTTAAAATGAATATACCTCTCTTGGGCTTGTTTTTAATTGATCCGCTAGCTGCTTTCTCTCCTGCTTAAAGATGCTCCTCCTTCCAATATCCATAGATATGTTTGCCTAAACGCATCCCACGCTACGTCTAGCTTTGCTGAATGCATATTTAAATACGGACTTACTTTTTCCAACCCAGGACTCTTCTCCTTTGTATTCTTTATTTGGAGCCCATCTGGGAGAGGAGGGCAATTGCCAAATATTTGCACTGTGCATTTCTAGCAGGGAATGATGTGAGAAGGCATTTGGTTGGTGGCTATATTTTTTACAGTAATGCTAGCTGAGACTAGAACTGAATCAAAACTCGCTGCAGACTTGAATCTGGCTGAGAAGCAAGAATATTCTCAGGGGTTCAGAAAGTTTGCCCTCCAACGGCCGACCAAATTTAAGCTCTGCTTATATTGTGCCAAAATCATTGCAGTTTTACGCTTATTTCGTCTGCAGGTTTCTGCCGAAAGTCTAACCTGGGATCCTAATATCATTAATCTAGGATATATAATAAAAGACTGAAATAGCTCAGCTAGCAGTTCTGGGTTATCTTCATAAACTGTCGCGAATGTAAAACATGATCCAGCTATTACACCATGCACCCAAGCCCATCACCATTTGTATCCGTCTGGATGATTATAATCTCCTTTTGGAGATTCGAATTAAGGAAAATAGCCAACCCTCTATGTGCTGCCTGAGAACAGGACACCACTTCGAATCCAGACCAGGCTGAAAACATTTCTTGAATAAAAATCCTATCGAGCAAATATCCCAGTAGCTACTTTTCTATGACTTGCCTTTTACGCTTGTCATTCAGACCGTTGGCATTAAATGTGAACCTTCAGATCATCTTTCCTTGCTGATATGCAACTGATTCCAAATATTTAATTCAGCGAGTATAACTTAATCCCTTATTTGTCTTGATATAGAATTAGTCCACCAAACCGTATATATCCTGTAGGTTTAATCTGCACTTATCCATCTTGCGATTCCATCTTCCTCCTGTTGCTTTAGATATCCTACTAATAAAGTATAATCGTGCTTTATAAATATCAAATCGTATGCAACACCTCAAAGTCAAGTGCGATATGCTTAAAGTGCACACGTGTTGTAATGTTTAAAGTGCATAAGTACTTTCACACAGATTGTCCTTTTTAAAGTGCATAAGTGTTGAAATGTAACGGTGTTCAAGTGCTTACGTGCTTTCACAATGATTGTTCTTCAAGCAGTGCATATCTGTTGATAGATTTCTCCTTTTTCTTTTTAACCACTGCTATTGCCTCACCACCATACACACCCAACTCTCCCCACCGCCCTAATCTTTCTGCCCATTCAACCATCCCTGTCTCTCTGTCTACTTTTCCCTTCCCTACCCAGGATGATAACTGCCTTCTCTCCCAGGGGGTGGGGGTCATAATCGCCTTCATTGGGTGCCATGAAACTGCACCCTACGCTTCACCCAGAGGAGCGAGTTGGGACTTCCCCATTGTCGCTGTTATTCTAACGAACTATGCTGAGCTGCCCTCGAAGTTATGTACTGATTTTAAAAACACTTGTGCCTTTTGTACAGAAAGCAAAAACTGAAAACGACCACCATACAGCACTTTCAACTTAGATTGTTTCACTAATTAAGCCTGTGCACCCAATGCTTTGACAGAGTCTAATACATTCCGAAAGTCTCTGTCTCTTAGCCACTGCCACCGTCATATCTGGGTAGACCTGAAAGGAAAATTCTCCCAATAAACCGAACGACTTCTGGTATGTGGTTTTCAACAAAATCCGTTTTTATCCAGTAGTCGGAAACGTTCCGCAGAACTGTTTGAGGATATTTCGAATGCGTATTTTGAGCTTGCCCAGGGACTTGGTGAGCTCTCATCATTCTCAAGTCTGCTGTACTGTCGGGCAGAATATACTTCTGAATTAATTCTTCAATCAATGGAATTTGTTCTGTTAGCCCAAAATGTTGTTTAAGTGCGTTGGTCATAGTAGTAAGTTACCCCCAATACCCATATTACATTTACAATTTTGAAATAGAAGCCTCTAAAAGGTTGATGGATGTAATATTTGAGTAATGTATAAAAGTATCATGTCCCAAAGAGGTAAAGGGTTACTGGGAGGTTCCAAATATTTTTACATTGCTCCATGATTCATATTTGATTCAGTACAATGCAGCAGGATTTTGCGGTTCGAGGATTATTCTCATGTATGAATAGTTAATTTGAGTTTAATACTCGTATATTTTGGGGAAAATGTTAGAAGTCCTTGGACTTAGGCGGTATGTCCTCATTCACATATTTCTCAATCAGAGGAAACCATTACTCTGTTCTCACATGTTCAGGCATACACATATCTTAGTCTGCTGGTAGAAAGGTGGTGCAGGCCCTGATCACGATCAGACTATTACGGGAATGCCCTTTACTCAGCGGCTAGACTGCTACTCAGACTTCAACCTAGGTCTCACCTGTCCTCTCATTTGAGGACCCTCCACTGGCTTCCTATAAAAAAGAGGATTGTCTTTAAGGCTATGGTCCTAATGCATAAGGCCATGCATGATACGGGTGCTGTCTATCTCAGAGAGAGAACCAGCAAATACATTCCAGCATGCAACCTGCGCTCTTCCTCTGCACGCCTTGCAAGAGTGCCCCGCTTCAACTGCCTTAGAATAGGCGGGAGATCCTTTTCCTACTTGGGGCCTCTCAACTGGAACAAACTTCCATTAGACCTCCGTTTAGTAAACAACCATGATATCTTCAAGAGGAAACTAAAGACTTGGCTCTTCAAACAGTCAGTGTAGATGTCTTGCTCTGTTGCTCACTGCCTGAACGCCGGGACACACTGCAGAGTATCTGCGTGCTTTACAAATCAGATTAACACAACATATAGATAAATGCAACCCAGATATAATCATTATATATTCTTCATTTTGCATATAGACAGGAGACAGTGGGGAATGGTAGTAAAACTAGGAGGAAACGCACACATACATGGCAAGTTTTGTCTTAAAATAGCTGCCCTCACTGAAACTCTTGAATCTGTTGCAGTAGGACAGCTGGAATTTGATGTTGCAGTGCAAGTCACTTATAAAGCAGCAGCTTTAGTTGATACAGGTGTGGTGGGCAGACTGGAGGTCAATCATGGTTGTGTGTTGGTATATCTCACGGTATTACTAAGGGTTTGGGTTTATTGATTATAGCTGGCACTGGACCATACCAGGAACTACTGCTCCCATCAGCCCCAAGGACTTCTCCGATATGACACACGCCTCTGCTGGTAATGTCAGACACCGCTGCCTAGGAAAATGAAAAATTTCCTAGCTATCGTAACATAAAGCTTCAATTCTATTAAGGACACGGGGGCAAGATTTAGGCTTAACCTTCTTCATTTTATTTCACCAGTAGCCATTAACTTTATGTATCTCAACATTAATCCACATTTCCCACAAGTCCTTGGTAATGAAAACAAAAAACAGTCCATACAGTCCAGGTGTTGCAGACCCTCGCAACATTGTCTGGAGACTCTCTATCCCCCTCTTTCTTCCTGCGAACACAGCCTCCTTTTCCACGGATCACAAAATAATAGCATATGGCTTTCGTTTCCACAACTGCATTATCTCAAAGATCAACCATCAATATGGGAAAGCACAAACCTTTCTATCAGAACAAGAAGTTGTCAACAACTCGTCATCATTTGCATAACGTAAATACCCATTAGCTGAACCAAGTCACATTGAACCATCATATCCCATCGGGTGGGCATACTAACATTCTTAAAAGAATGGTTAGGCTAATCCTCGCCTCCGTGTCCTTAATAGAATTGAAACTTTCTGTTACGATGGTACATTTTTCATTCCATGTCCGGACCGGATGAATGCGAGGATTAAGCTAGTTGAAAGGTTTTGTACCACTAAAGTTACGTTATTTGAAACTGGTTCAAAGTAAAAATCTTTTTAAAAGTTGACTCTGAGGACCAGTCTGCTGCATTGAGAAAGTCCTCCAATCTATCTCCCAATGGTAATGCTTTGCATGTCATATCCACTCTCATAGAATGAGCCCCAAACTGGGAAATATCAATACCAGCTTCTTGCGTAGCCCATTTGAGCCATCTGGCAATAGTAGAGGAAAAAAGCTTTAAGTTTAGTGAAAAAAAACAACAATTGTCGTTCACCCTGAGGGAGAAGGCCTTCTGTCATAGACTGTTAAGCCTTTATTGCTCTAACACATAGCTTTGAAACCTACAGAAATGCTGGGTATGACACAGTTTTTGAATTACTTTTTGTCTGTCTAAAAATTGAACAGTTACCCCATCAGGGGTGAACATCCAATGCTCTCACATCTGAGACTTTTCGGCAGGAGATCAAACACAATAAGGGGGCTAATTTTACTGACAAATACTTCTTCGAGGGCCATGACTGGAACGGTGCAAGAACCTTTTTAACATCCCATAATGTGGAGTATCTGGGTATCGGGAGAAACCGATAATCTAATACCCCTCAGGAGTTTGCATACCAAATGGTGTTCCCCAACCGGGTGTCCCTCTATCCGCGAGTGGCTGCTGAAGTAGTCGATCGAAACATATTATTTGGCATATAAGCCAAACCTTCTGAGGCTAAGGCTGCCAGAAAATTTAAAGCGTAGACTTCTGTCCCCAAGGGATCCAGTTTGTGTTGTTGATACCAACCCAACCATTGAGACCAGGGGGAGAAGTATCTTTCATTCGTGCTATCTGCCCAGGCTTTTGGCGAGTAATGATGCAGCTTCTCTTGAAATGCCCAGGACTTTCCAACGTTCTCGGTTATCCTCCACGCCATGAGACAGAGGAAGCCTGCTAGTACCAGGTGATTCCCATGGGGATCCCGAAGGAGACCCAGAAACGGGTAGATGAATTGTAGATTCCAAGAAAGTTCCATCAGAGTTGGAAACCATTCTTGAGACCCCCAAACTAGCGAGATCACCACCAGACCCTCCCGCTGTCTCAGAACTTGTGTGGACAATCTCATGATCCTCGCGAATGATGAGAATGCATCCCCACTCTCCGTACTCCAATCCTGGAGAAACACGTTGGTCAACACTGCATTGGGACCTGGTCGCCAAATGCAGTATATCTGTCCAGCTGATATTTCAGCCCAGAGGCAAACAGATCTATTGTGAAAGGACCCCACCTGTCTTGAATAGGTTGAAACACTTTTGGATGTAGTTTCCAAAGACTGACATCCCGCCAATGCCAGAAATGCCAATCTTCCATCTTTGACCTCATTCCCCCCAGATGGCTGACACAATGAACCACCATCACATTGTCCATCTTGACCTTGCCTTTGGTCCAGTATTTCACTGCAAAAGAACCTGCCATTAATTCCAGACAGTTTATGTGAAGGGCTTGTTCTGTAGAGGATCATTTTCCTCTTGTGGAATATTCTCTGCAGCTTACCAACCTTAGTTGCTGGTATCCAGTTCTTTCATGAGATAGGGTTGGGAGCCAAAAGTTGCTTGGCCATTCCTGACTTCCACATGGGAAACCCACCATTGCAGCTCCTCCTTCGCCTCTACCGAGAGGGGAATCAATTGGGATAGGTAGGACCCCACTGAAGATGGGACTCTTTAGACGCTGTAGCGCCAGATAGTCAAGGGGGCTTGAAAAAATGGCCTGTATGGACGATGGGAGTAGACCTACGATGCGTGCTACCTAGTGCAGTGAGAGCAAAGGGCTGGACAGTTTTCCTGAGCTCATGCTTAATTTTGGTAAGTTTGCAAGATGGATGGCTCAGAATGGCTTTGACCGAGTCTACCACAAACCCCAGAAATTGCAAGGTCTGGAATTAGAGAAGACTTCTTCTCATGGACCACAAAGCAGAGAGACTCCACCAGATCAATCGTAATCTGTAGATGATTGGCCAGGTGTACTGGGCTTTGTTTCATGATAAGAATATCGTCTAGGTAGACGATCAGTCTGACATTCTGTGCTCTTAAATGCTCGACCACGGGTTTCAACATCTTGGTGAAGCACCATAAAGCGGATGATGGTCCAAAAGGAAGGGAAGTGAATTTGAATGTTTGACTTAATTTGGAACTGCAGAAAATGTCTCTGAGGGGGGGAAGATGGACATCGTGAGGTAGGTGTCTTTCAAGTCCATGCAGACCATCCAGTCGTTAACTTGCAACAAGTCTCTGAGAAGATGGATACCCTCCATCTCGGAGCATATATAAGGTCGCTGACGACAAGCGCCGGTTAATTGCTTTTCGAGGTCTCCTGAGGCGGAAAGCCGGGAGGGTGTTTGTAATACTATTTTTTAAAAACCTTTTAAAACTATTTGAGAGTCACATTTACCTTGTGTTCACCACCTATTTTCTCGTGGCACTTTTAGCACAGGGCTCTCAACTCCTCGTCGAGAGGTGCACAGCGGAGTTTAGCGCTGCCGCCATTCCTGGCGTCGATTGAGGCCACGCCCCTTTTGTGAGGCCACGCCCCCTTCACCACATCTCCCGCCACTATAAAGTATGTGTATATTCCGGAAGCGCAGCGGACGGGCGCAGCGGGGGCGCCGTTTGCGCGCCGAAGGCGCGCCTAAGGCAAGCCCGTCTGCGCCCGTCCGCGACGGGACCGCGACCAGCGCCAGCCACGCTGTAGGAAAGAGTAGGGACGCTACGCGGATCGTTTGGTCTAGGTCTGCATTACTAGCTCTGAATACAGACAATCACTGTCATGCGCTCAGGTATGACCTGGCCAACGCTACACCACCGCGATCATGTCCGGTGTGCTACAAGACACTTCGTGACGCTCCGCCCCCTAAGACAGCATTTTTAAATTCCAAAACAGGCTCCCCGATTAACCACCCTGATATTACTATTAAAGCCGCCCTACTAAATTGCAGATCCCTCCCTAGGCATGCGGATGATATCTGGCTGCTACTAGAGGACTCCGATTGGGACGCCCTATTTCTTACAGAAACATGGCTGTCTGTGGATAGTGTAGCTTCTATCTCACTGGCTGTCCCACCAGGCTACAAAATGAGTGTCTCAAACAGAGAAAATGATAAAAAGGGCGGTGGGGTAGCGATTATTTTTAAAGACAAATATACACTGTCATCCTCAACGCCTACCTCCATCCCAGGCATTGAGGGGCTTCATTTCTGCTTTCAAATTAACCCCCATTTGTCCCTAGCCGGCCTGATTATCTATCGGCCTCCGGATTGCCATACCAACTATACCGCCGAACTGATGGACCTTATAGTCCAAAGCTCAATAGTTCACCCCTATTTTATTGCTGTTGGCGATTTTAATGCTCACATTGACAGTCCAGACTGCCCCCTAGCCACCCAACTTATTTCTACACTGGAAGCGGCGAACCTATTCCAAATTATCTCGGAACCAACGCACAAGGCAGGCCACACGTTGGACCTGATATTTTCCAATATCCCAGACTGTTCAGCTAAAACCGCACAACCATTGCTTTGGACGGATCACTTTTTAATCCCTTTTTCTTTCTCCCTCCCCTCCCACCACCAGACAAAAGGGAGACGATCCTATGTTCGCAGAAACTGGGCTAATATATCAGCAGAGACTCTCTGCCCTGCTCTTTCAGCTACTACTCCAACTCTGTCATTAGATGTGAACACGGACGCTGTGGCTCTAAATCTTTGGATAGGTAATACGTTGGATACCATCGCGCCTGCAAAAATCGCTACATCACGCAGAGAATCCCCTTCGGCCCCATGGTTCTCGACTGAGCTATTGGCTGAAAAAAGTTATTGCAAAAAACTAGAGCGTCTCTGGCGGATAAACTATTCCATATCAGCAAACATTTGCTACAAAGAAGCCTTGCGTGTTTTCCACAAATCCATAAAAAAAGCAAAACAATTGTTCTATGTGTCCTCCATTCAGCAAGCTGAGCAATCTAGCAAAGAAGTTTTTAAAATTGTTCAATCCTTTTTTAAACCTCGGGCAATTGAAACTGAAGTGATTCCGTCGGAGAAACTCTGCGAGGACATCTCGGTCTTTTTTGATAAAAAGATCGAGAAAGTCTACGACACCTTCACCAGTCCCGAGCCCACAATCATGTCCGACACAAATGATAATGTGGCATCCCTCCCCGCCTTGGCTCAATTTCATCCTATTTCCCTCGCCGAGGCCAAAAGGGAACTACAAAAATGTAAATCAGGGGCTCCTGATGACCCATGCCCGCCCAAGCTCTGGAAAATGATGTCGGACTCAATTACCACCTCACTGTTACATATCTGGAACACATCCATTGCAACAGGTCTATTCCCCGATTGCTGGAAACATGCCACACTCCTGCCTTTAAAAAAGAAACCAAATGGTGCCCCGGATGATCTTGGCAATCTCCGGCCAATCTCCCTGTTGGCAGCCCCCGGCAAAATGCTTGAAAAACTGATACAACGCCAACTAAACAGGTTCATAGAAGAAAGAGACATACTGCATGAAACCCAGTCAGGTTTCAGGGCGGGCTTTAGCACCGAGACCGCTCTGATAGAAGTGGCTGAGTCGATCAGGTGGTCTTTAGATTCAGGAGCATCGGCTATGTTGGTGCTCCTGGATCTATCTGCCGCTTTTGATACTGTGGATCACGGGAGGCTACTGCTAAGGCTAAAAAATTCAGGCCTGGAAGATAAGGCTCTGGGCTGGCTACAATCTTATCTCACTGATCGCACCCAGAAAGTAGCCTTGGGCCCCCTTTCTTCTAAACCCAAACCCCTCTGGTGTGGTGTCCCTCAGGGCTCGGCCCTCAGTCCATTACTTTTTAATATTTATCTGGCTCCACTCTTTTCTCTTATTGCTAAATGGGGCGTCAAGGCGATTTCATACGCCGATGACACACAACTAATTTTCCCCTTCTCGGATGTTTCAGAGGCAGCCTTCAGCAATATGAAGGGATGCTTGCGAGATGTTGCCAATTGGATGAATGCAAACAAACTCAAACTGAATGCGAGTAAGACGGAGGTCATCTTCTTTGGCAAACATACTCGGCCCCCCCCTAGCCTGTGGTGGCCCTCCGAAATGGGTTTCCCTCCTCAACCCAGCACCAATGCGAAAAATCTGGGAGTAAGATGGGATGAGAGTCTTTCCTTCTCTCCACACATACAGCAGGTCTCTGCGTGCTGTCTCCATAAACTAAGAAACCTACGCAAATTTCTGTCCCTTCTGCCTGTAGACTGTCGCAAGACGGTGGTCCATGCTACAGTCACTTCCAGACTGGATTACGCAAACGGCCTCTACCTTGGCCTACCCAAATATCTGGTGCAACGATTGCAGATCGTGCAGAATGCGGCTGCGAGACTGCTAAAAAACATCCCTTTTAAACAGCATGTCTCTCCGCACTTGCGCGATCTGCATTGGCTCCCTGTAGCCTGCAGAAACAAGTTTAAAGCTCTAACTCTGGCGTTTAGAGCCCAAAAGGGGACCTGTCCTAACTATTTAAAGCTTAGACTCCCCAGATACTATCAGGAGAGATGTTTGCGCTCTAATTCACGACACCAGCTTTCTATCCCCCGCGCCAGGAGAGCCAGACTCGGAGGCAGATCTTTCTCTGCCTGCACGGCGACACTCTGGAATGCTCTACCGGCCAACATCCAATTGGCTCCAACGGAAGCCAGTTTTAAGAGGCAGCTAAAGACTTGGCTCTTTTCCCAGAATAACTAAACACTCCCTCCCCTTTTCTCCGCCCATCTTTTGCCTGGAAAAAATGATTACTCAGCGCCGGGACACCTCCTTGCGAGGTAGCTGTTCGCGCTATATAAATATCGGTATTATTTTTATTATTAAGTGCCGGTAAACCAACCACTTGTTAAATTCTCTGAGATTGATGATGGCCTGTTAACTTACATCCCTCTTTTCACTAGAAAGAGCGTTGCTGAGGAAACCATTGGGATGTAAAACGGTTGAAACAATCGTGCCCTTCTCCAAGAGTTGCGCAATCTCTAGGTCCACAATTAGGTTTGTTCCTGAGGGGAAAAAAGAACAGGGGTTACGGTCTTTGCGATTGAGAGGGAAAACCTTAGAATTCTATTTTGAAACCCATTGACAGTCGGAACAACCCAAGCGTCTGAGCATCCCAATTGTGCAAAAATCCACCAACCTGTCCCCAAGTTTTAACCCCTCAAATTCTCTGTACACACCTTGGGTATTATTGTAGGCGCCGTTGCCTCTGGAACAGTCTCTCGCACCCTGGCGACAGGGATTGCTCCTTGTTGGATAGAACTTGCCGAATTTTCAAGAGTCCTGCCACTGTCCTCAGTGGGAGTCAGAACCTCTAGCGGAGGCTTGTTAAAAGGTGCAGCTGGTCGAGCGCTCCCTACTACGACCGGCTCCGGCAAAAACACAGCGTGTAAAAATGTGCTTAATGGATGTTTGGGCCTTATCTAGAGAATTAATTGCATTTACAAATGTGCCCAGCTCACAGATAAATGTATCCCCAAAAAGTCTTCCCTGAGCTATGGGACCCGCCTCTGATGTAGCTAATTCCCCCACTTTCAGGTCTGTTTTGATAGGGAGAGATCTACGCCATTCTGTAGAAATCACACTGTTGGTGTTTCTCCAAAGAATGATGGCTCTCTGAGCCCAGCTCGACAAGGCCTCTTGGGAGACTAGGGATCCGGATGCCCTAGCATCTTCGGCCATATCCAGTATCTTGGCTAGGTATCCCACTACGTCCAGTAAGTTATCTTGGCATCAGCGCCAGGAACGATCTATTCCCTTCTTCTGATCCCAGACAAACAACGCTAGGAAAGTAGACCTCTTGGGATCTCTTTTGGGAGTGAGGGCCTCTTTGCCCTCTAAGGAAGGCATAGGGGGCGTGGCCGAACTGGCGACCAAGATGGCCACGTAGCTTCATAGCTCCGCTGACTTCCCCCGACATCCTGACATGCGATGAGGCACACACACAACCCGGGGTGCTCCTGAGCGAGAGGACCGATGCAGTAATACGGGTGGAGACCAGAAAGGCCCTGGAATCGGTGCATATCCAAGTGCAGCTGCGGTAGCTGGCGATGACATCGGCGGGCCTGGCAGACCTGACTATAGCTGGTGTGTATGGCCTGAACCAGCGTCTGTTTCCTGTGCCCCGGATCGTATGCAGGGATTGGCTAGCCTTGTATTCCAGATTAGCCTGCAGCGGAGGACTGGGGACTGGAGCAGGCGAAGGCGCACTGCCTGCGGCATCTGGCGGTCAGATCTGTGCCTGTGAACGGTGGGTTTGTGGTGGGGGGTGCTGACACACCGAGGGAGCGCCGCACCGCATGAGACATCAAAACGAGGTGAGGCTATCGGGCAGCCCCTGCGGGGGACGCTGAGTGAGCTTAGGGGCCGGCAGTCGGGCCATGCTGGGCTAAATGCTGTTGCTCCCTTTCTCCCTCCACTCAGATCTTCGTTTCCCCCCAGTGTGCCAGTGGGCAGTCCTGCGGCCAGCTGATGCCCGTGGTGTAAAGCAGCACATACAGCAGGGTATAAGCCGTGCACCTACAACTTGGCACTCTGTAAACACGTTGTGCCAAGTTTGATTGCTCCTGGGTCAGCGGATTGCGTACCAGGAAAGTACAGTATATGGGTGAACTGCTGGGTATCCTACGGCCTGGTGGAGGAAGGACACACGCCAACATAATACTTGGGTGTGGGATCTGGATAGGCCCTGGGTCCTGTGGCGCAGGCCACCCCATTTCTTGAGCAATGGACATAATCACCGAAGCCGGGCGGAGACAACGGGCCCCTGCAGAGCACTCTGAACGGTCCGGCCCACGTAGCTCAAACTAGTGTGTCTCCTTGTGGCTGTGAAGTGGGGGGTGGGTTGCCTACTCCTCTTGCCAGCATAGAACACTAAGAGCATGGTGCACAGAGAAGTTGATACCTTAAACGTGGGTCATGGTATGTGGTGACCCTAAACAATGCAGGTGAACTTCAAGAAGGCCAGACGGGAGGGAGATCCCTTCCGCACCCTGGCACTGAGATGGCGGAGAGTGGGGACCGTGCGGCGGCTACTGCTGCTGCCGCCTTGCCGGGCACTGATGCCCTTATGTTGGATCTAAGGGCCGGGTTTAAGGCTCTAGACGCTGGACAGGCGCTTGGATGCAATGAGTGCACGACTGGACCGCCACAAGGGGATGCTGGACATCGCGTAGGGCAGGATCTCTGATCTAGAAGATGGCTCTGCCCAGACCACTAAATGACTGGAGCGCATGGAAAAGCTTTTGAAAGCAATGGCCATTAAAGATGAGGATTTGGAATCCAGTGGAAGACGCAATAATATCCGCATAGTGGACATCTCGGAATCCTCAAACACAGGGTGACTTGATGGTTTTGTAGAGCAAATACTGCATGACCTACTTGGTCGCAAGTCCTTTACAACGACATTTGTGGTGGAAAGTGTGCACCGCACGCTGGGACCGGGCCCCAACCCTGGCTGCCCACTGCGCACGATAATTGCCCGGCTCTTGAATTTCAGAGACCTGGACAGTGGGCCACGCCTGGCAAGAGGAAAGGGTTCCTTGAGCTGGCAAGGTTCCGCAATCTCATTATATCCGGACTTTATTGCAATGGTACAGGACGCACACTGGAAATTTGCTGGTGTCAAGGCTACCCTCTGCAATTTGGGCTTGAGATAGGGATTGCTATACCCTGCACGTTTACGAGTTGACATTGAGGGCAGGTCACGGATTTTCGAAACGCTGGACCCCGTGCAAGAGTTTCACTGCACCCGCTCCAAATCACAGGGAACTCGTCGAGTATCCTCTCCGGACCGGCTCCCCCCTCCCACCCAGCTCCAATTGTGGGCCAGTGTTGACTTGTTTTCTGTCAGTTAGGGGCCACGTGGATACTGGCCCAGGGTGTGCACAGGAATGTATATCCTTTCCGGCGGCTGCGGGATGATTGACAAGTTGGGCAGCACATGAATTGGGCCTCTCTGCAAAGTACGTTAAACAGCTTATTACATTTCCACCATGAACGGGGTTTCAGCGTAGCATTGCCACCCCCACCCGCGTGCGGTTGCACATCAGCACTTGTAAAGTTCTATTGATAACCTTTGGACGTTTTGAAGGTTTCTGTATCCTTTGTTCTTTTTTGGGTTATGGGGGTTCCCTGTGATTGAAGATATGGGGATGGGGGAGGAGAGGGTTGGGCCTGCACAAAGTATTTCAAGGGTATTATTTTTCATGTTTATTGGTACAATAAAAGTTTATTGAACATTGTAGTACACATGCTTCTGCCTAGTAATGATCATGAAGGATAGGATTCACCCCTTTTCCAACCTCACACTGATGTCCTGGAATATTTGGGGTCCGAATAATACACACGAGTAAGCAGGTATTGCATTACCTACAGAAACATCAGATTGACATTGCCCTTCTTCAAGAAACACACTTGCCACCTAGTGCAACTTCCAATTTTGCAGCGGGCTGGGGTCCACACAGATACTTTGCTAGTTCTAACAGATATGCTAGAGGGGTTGTCATACTGATTCATAAACCGGTGCCGTTTCAGTTGATAGCGGTACGTGCTGACATAGCAGGGCGATTTGTGTTAGTAAAGGGCTGACTACTGGGATACACTATACTCCTGGTCCATGTCTATGGCCCGAATGTAGATGACCTGGAATTTTACCTGGACTTATTGACCCAAATAGATTGGATGGAGGCAGATCTAATTTGTATGGGGGTGGCGACCGTAATATACTGCTTGATCCCAAGCACGATAGCACAGCTTCCACCCCGGACACAAAACCTAGAGCCAGACCTACACTGACAGCAGTCAGGGACAAATACATGCTAACAGATGCCTGGTGACAGAAATACCCCGTGCAAGCTGCTTACACTCACTACTCTGTGCCACATTACACATGGACCTGCTTAGATTACTGACTCCTTGCGCCCATACTGTCTCCTTGGATTGTATCGATGGCGCACCTGCCGTATAAACTGTCCGATCATGCTCCAGTTCTCCTGCAATTGAGTATCCCAAGGGCGGGAGGGTAAGAGAGGACGTGGAGATTCCTGGAGATGGCCCTTCGGGATGAACTATTTAAATCCGAGCTGCATATAGCAATAGTGAAGTATTTCGAACTCAATGTGGGGATGGTAAAAACCAAAGCCACATTATGGGAGGCTTTTAAGGCCTACATAAGAGTATGCATATCCAAGAGCTTACTTAAGGATCTACGGCTCACGGTGTCACAGTTAGAGGCCCAATTAACCACATTAGACCAAAGCCAAATATCACACCACCAGCCTACTAGTTTAAAGCATTGTGTTGCATTGCTGTCAGAGTATAACGAAGCGGAGGAACGTGACCCCACTACCTGGGTAAATATGCAGCACCTAGATGGTACGGGGAGGGCGAGCGACCCTTCCGCACATTAGCGCGATTTCTACAACCCCCAAGAGGTCAGACATACATTTCTGCTCTCCAGGACACAGACGGCAAATACTTATCTGACACATTTGGCATTCAAAAAAACAGTACTTGCCTGTTACTCAGACCTATATACAACGAGAGCCGCTGCGGATGGTGTGGGCACTAATCACTATTTGGATGCAATAACCATGGTATGGCTAAGTTCTACCGATCAGAAATTCCTTGCGGAACCATTTACGGATGAAGGGATCATTCAAGCGATTAATGCTATAAAAGGCTCAAAGGTGCCAGGACTAGATGAGTTGTCAAACAGCTTCTATAAAGCATGCAAACACTGACTGGCCCCGCACCTGCTCGAGGTGTTTCAAGAGGCGTAGGAAAATGGGATACTCCCACCCACACATTGCGAGGTGGTCATATTACTCCCCAAACCTGGAAAAGACCCGCTGCACTGCAGTTCTTATCAACGCTTTCACTATTAAACTTCGACAATAAAATATTGGCCAAATTGATGGCTACACTGCGCTCGCTCCTACTAGACCAGATAATCTAACTGGCACAGTCTGGGTTTGTCCCACGCAAGTCCACCGCTATGAACTTGCGCACACTGTTTGTGGCATTCCACAGAATTACACCCTGTATTCCCGCTGCAACGGTGTTACTAGATGCTCCAAAAGATTTTGATAGGTATGCTGCTGGGGTTCATCTCACTCATTAGGTTGTTAAATATACAGCCTACGTCGCGTATCTGGATAAATGGTACACTGACATCCGCCTTTGACCTTACATGTGGGACACGGCAGGGCTGTCTGCTCTCCCCCTTGCTGTTTGTGATTGCACTGGACCCCCTGGTGCATCTTTTACAGGAGAAGCACCTTCACAGAGGCCTTCAGTTCAAAACAGACCCCTTGCTCATTACGTTGTACACTGATGAGATCATCTTATATGCGCGATGCCCGGGTAAGAACCTGGGACCTTTACTTTGTGAAATAACTCGATACGGGGCATTGTCTGATCTGCATATAAATTGGGGCAAATCTGAGAATTTCCCCCTGACAACTGCCCCCAGTGACCGGAACACCGACTTCCCATTAAAGTGGTGTGAGGACTCTGTTAAATATTTGGCCATTCATGTACACAGGGACTCTGAATGAATAATACGGCTTAATTATGGCCCGGCAATGGACAAACTGACCAGTGGAGTCGAGAGATGGCTGAAGCTGCCTTTGTCCATGGCAGGCCATATTGCAGTAATCAAAATGGTGGTACTGCCCCAGTTTATATATGTATTCCAAAACATACCTATTCCTCTAACCAATGTTTTCTTTACAACGTTACATACACTATTGCTGAGGCTTATATGGGGTTGCAAACAACCCGCGGATCAGCTGTGTGTTTGGGGTGCCTAACTTTCATATATATTACCTGGTGCCCAGTGTAGTTTTGCCAGACACTGGTATCATTTTGATGCCAGAATTCCTTATACTAAACCGGAAGCGGATCTAACATATCCCTTACCACTGATGGCGATGTTACTTGCGGGCCTTCCGCGTGACCCATGTGACATCCAGACAGTTTCAACGACTAGCTGGGTCTGGAAAAGACTTATTAGGGCAACAGGAAATCATCTACTATACTCCCCTGCTATACCATTGCCAGGTAACACTTGGATATTCATTATGCAGGAGGCCATAGTCAAACGTATTCCGGCCAAATATGGCCTGTAAACAATTGGGGACCTGGTCCCAAGTGTGCATGTTTTTTCGCATACAGAGGAGAATTATTTTAAAGACGCCCCGTTGATGGATCAATTTGTACTTCGGAGATTACAGGTTGTGCTTAAGGCCCAAATTCCCAGCTATCCCTTTGAACCTTCGGATTTTCCACCTCTGACACAACTCATTAGGGACACTGGGGGGGACCATCTAATGTCCAAAATGTATAAATTAGCTATAGCCCTGATGCCCATGGGTGATGCGGGTGTACGGGCTGCGTGGGAACGGGACTTGGGTCATCCACTTTCTGACTTCCAATGGTTCTACTGCTGTAGGCAAACACGTATAGTTTCATTAAATCATAGACATAAGCTATTATATTTTAAATTCCTATGGGGTACGTTACCCCTGTCAAGTTGTATGGCATGGACCTGTGCCGCGAGCATGCATGCCCCAAGCGTCGCTCTCCGTCAACAGACTTTGCACATATGACATGGACGTTTGACCAACTGGCTAAATATGGGGGGCAATCTTTGTAGAACTGTCACGGATGATTCACCTTGTACTTAAGCCTGCTCCATTGTTGCCATTAGCGGGGTTTGTACATGAAATGCCGAAGTCAGCACGACGCTTTGTGGCGATAACACTGATGCTTGCTAAAAAGGAGCTGGCCATCAAATGGGGCAGTAAGCACCCAACAACAATAAAGGCACGGCTGCACAATTTGAAGCATTGTAACATAAACAGTGACTTATATGCACAGTTTCAGCCACCAGCATCTAGACCACACGATATATGGCAACCACTTGGTACATATTTGCAGGAGCTCCAGGGTACAGCAGATTCACAAACTGGTCATGACACATCCTCACAAACCACCTAGGCATTCGCACAGCTTCCACCGTATAATAGTATCCGCATCAGGCAAGTAATGTAAGGCTTGGTATCACACACCACAGTAGAATATCCGGTGTAGACGATGGGATGATGTTACATTGATGTTGGAAGCAGTGTGCTGTATGTAATGTACTATTTATACAATGTGCTTGTACGGTACTTCATTGTTTTGAAATTATAAATAAAGATTTTTTGTTAAAAGGCATAGGGTAACTGGTCCAGAGACAACCCAGTTGTTTATTTTCTAGAGGTGTTTGCAGTCGGCCCGCTATATAGGAGGCCACCTTGGGTGCTGGGGACCATTCCGCAGTACACGGATGTAAAAGGTCCTCCGGGTCCAACATGTCAGTCTGGAACTTGGGGAGCAGCATCTGTACTAGGATCACTGTCTGACAGGAAGGGGTTACTAGAAGGACACCATGGTCTGCTAGGGTCACATCCCCTTCCGAAGTGTTGGGAGAGTTATCTCTGCCTTCAGGATCTGTTTGAGGGGGGGGGGTGAGAGGGACCACCCGAGGTAGTAGGGTTTGTAGGGAGGGGCTGTGAATCCATAAAGACCTTCTTAAGGCGCAAGGATCGACCCCTGGGCCGTCTGCGCGCTTGCGCTTATTATCGGGGATTTCTGTCGATGGCTGCCCTGGAGGTTTGGGGGCCAGGTGCCCAGAAGTGTCTTTCCTCGGCTCGAGGGGTCTTTGGCATTGAGCCTGTAGCTGTATTATTTTCTTCTCCAAGGACACTACAAATTGGGATACTGCCTTAAAAATTGAGGCATTCATGACCTGGCAAAATTGGTTATCGATAGGGAGTTAATTAATGTCTTCCTCCTCCATATACTCTTCAGATTCCTACTGTATGATGGGGGCATATAGGATTCTGGGGCAAACCCAGGAAAGTGTATGTAAATCCCCAAGGGGATCAAGTAATCAGGCTCTAATAGGGCCTTGGTACAGTACACCCTGTGGATATATAGGGCAAGTATGATTTTCTAGTCCCCTGGGACGTGTCCCAACAAATACCTCGAGGCTAGTCTTAACCACAACGCAGGTGTTCAGCTCCAGATTGTGGCTCTGATTATGAGCTTAACCTTGTGCCAAATAGAGGTAAACACAGCCCCGTACAAAAATGCGGCCGGACGCGCTTCACTCTTTGAAGTAGAATGAGGGAAACTACTGTGCCGGCTGCCCGGAGGTAGAGCGTGGTTAGAAATATTTACGCAGGCCCCCTATCGTCTGACTGACAGCACGGAGAGAGAACGTTCCCTTGGCTGCACCGTAAATACACGGTCAATTCAGTTAATAAATACAAATAAGCAATTATCTTGTAGTGGCACACTTCCCAGCGGGAAACTAGTAATCTCCATTTGTATTAGCTGCTAAATGTCACGAGCAAAGTCAATAAAAGTGCAGAGAGAAGGAAACACTTATCCGAGGCTGCGGGAGTAGCGACGAAAGAGGGGGATAGAGAGTCTCCAGAGAATGTTGTGAGGGTCTGCAACTCCCGGATTGGATGAACTATTTTTTGTTTCCATTCTCAAGGACTTATGGGGAATGTGGTTTAATGTTGATCTATATGAAGTTGATGGCTATTGGTGAAATAAAGTAGAGAAAGTTAAGTCTAATCCTCGCCTTCGGTCCTGGCATAGAATTACACTGCCGCTGCTTCACAGAAGGGGCTGGTGTATAGGAGGCTAGTAGCTTTTCCAGACAGTATACCTCTTTTGACTAAGCAAGTCTTTACCTCACAATAGGGGCTTTAGTGGATGAATTGGCATTCCTCCTCCCACCTGACGACCTTCGGATATGATTGTATGCGCATTTAGAGCATTAGCTTGATTGTGGGAGTTTGTACCTTACGGCCTTTAAAAAACAACTCTTTACTAAGACAGAACTTGCCACGTAAGTGTGCGTTTCCTCCTCGTTTTGCTAGACACTTGACCCGTGCAAAGCATGTTAAATGAAAGGCTTTAAGATGTCGGGCTTTTTTCTAACACAACACTGAAATAGCTAAGTGAACTGTTCAAACATTTCAAATATATTTCCTAGTTATGAAGACCCTTTTTTGTAATTCTGTGGTGAATTTTTTTTAAAGGATCAAAACAAATTAGAACACTTTAGTTGATGTGCTAATTTTAAATATTTTTGCTGAAACCCAGTTTCCAAACATTGTTTGTACGCTATTATTAGTAAAACTACATATTAGTTGGAACGTTTTGTTTCCATTTCATTAGAAAATATACTATCTGTTAATGACAGTACACTACCACATATTGCTTTGGTACTATATTTATGAAAAGTGAGTTTTTAAACATGAACTGGGAACTATTACTGTTCCTGCCCAGATGACATTGCTATCAATGTTATGTTACGTTATGTTATTTTTATTTGTACCGCGCACAGCTGCCCCAGCAAAGGGGCGTCCTGGCGCTTTGAGAAGGTGAACACAACACAGCACTAAAAGCGGACAAAAGGAGACGAGACACAACAGATAAGCTAAACAAATAAAAAGGTCTTGATAGCCCGTCTAAACTGAAGGAGGTCATCGATGGCCCGGATTTGTGGAGGAAGAGAATTCCACCAACTCGCTGCCAGGACTCGAAAGGAGCGGCCACCAATTCTGCTCAACTTAAAACGCGGGACCACTGCTAAGTTCTGGCCTAGCGATCTAAGAGTGCGAGAGGGGACATAGGGGATCAGCAATTTCTCAAAAATTTGTGGGGGAGTACCCTTTAGGATTTTAAATGCAAAGCAGAGAACCTTAAATCTAATCCTCTGCTGCACAGGGAGCCAGTGGAGAGAGCGCAGAGTATTGGACACCGAGCATCGCCTGGGCAGACCTGTCACCAGTCGGGCCGCAGCGTTTTGAACCTGCTGGAGCCGCAGAAATTCTGACTGGTTTATCCCCGCCAGTAGGGAGCTGGCATAGTCCAGCCTGGACAGCACTGATGCTTGGACCACCAGCTGTCTTGTGGGTGCATCAAAGAATTTGAGGATGGGTCGAAGTCCTCTGATGATGCCATAGCAAGAAGCCGCCACCTTCTTGGTATGACAGATGAAACTCAGAGAAGGATCAAGCCACACCCCCAAGTTTTTTATCTCTGCCGCTGGGAGGGGCGTCACACCGAACTCCGAAGGCCACCATTTGTCATCCCACAAAGCCACCTGTTTACCAACCACCATAATCTCCGTCTTCTTGGTGTTTAACTGGAGACAGTTGGAATTCATCCAGTTAGCCACTTCCCGCAGACCATCACAGAACCTGGGAGCCTCCAGGTCTGAGTCCCCACTCAGTGTGACCGCCAGCTGCGTGTCATCTGCTTAAGAGACCATGGTCAGGCCCCACCGCTTGACGACCGCAGCCAGCGGTCTCACATACAGATTGAAAAGGGTGGGACTCAGTGAAGACCCCTGTGGGACTCCCTGGTCTAGCGGGTAGGATGACGACTTACCGGGCGGGATCGCCACCTGGAATGACCTATCCGTAAGGAAGGAACGAAACCAGTGCAAGACGGAGCCAGAAACGCCCACCTCCTCAAGACGCCGAATGAACTAAGAGGCAAGCTAGGGATCATGTGTACCCTATATATCTTCTCGATTCTTGTTATACATGGAGCAAACATTTAGTCTAGTAAATAAAGTTTTTTTGTGCCGCAGAAATAGTAAACTTGCATATTTGAAGGTGCACTCTTGTGCTAAAGAAAAAGACTGCTCCATAAGATAAAATATTTGCCTGGGATCTCACAATTTGAGACCAGTTAACGGGTCAAGTACATTCCAGTTAGGTCGATTTAGATTAATAAAGTTACTAGACCTGCACGTCTAGTAACATTTTTATGAATTTCGAGCCCTGTATGGGTATAAACTCTGATTAACTATTCATACAGGAGCATAATCCTCGTACTACAAAATCCTGCAATATTGTGCTGAATCAATTATGAATAGGCTGTCCGGAAATCGGTTAAAACCGACTGTGCCCGACCGAACCCTACCGGATGAAAATCAGCTGACCCGTTTTAAACCGAGTGTCACTGATTTTCATAGTTGTTGCACCACTTGCCACTTTATGGAGCCAAAGCATTACAAACCAAACTGCAAAATGATGCTCAGGAGAACTGGCTTCCTCTCAACAGTGACTTAATTATATTTATGGCATAATATACCGGGGCTCCTACAGCTCAAAATCCCTCAATGCGTATTACTTACCTAAAACACAGACATATCACTTGGGCCAAACGCGAGAAGCTCTAATGCAGTGAAATGGCAACTTTGCAAGCCAACAAAAAACCCACATGGAACATGTTATTCCAGGAAGGCGGCCATTAACAGTTTGTTCTCTGCAGCCTTCACATTTTATCAGCAGTGGCCTACCCGGTCTGGCAGTGTTTAAATTCCCATCGTTCGACACCATGGTCCCTGAGTGGCCGCAATTCGTAATAAAAACTGTGATGCAGAATCCACATGTCAATTCAAGTGCTGGCCTATTTTCAAAAAATGGCCCGGTTACTTAAAGGCTCGCTGCTAACACCAATGTGTGACGTGCAGATCAGAGGGTGGAATTCTGGCGGTCTTTCATCCTTCTGAGGTCGTAAAGTTGAATACCATTACAGTGGGCAATATGGACACAAGTTAATTACAGGAATGTGTTCATTACTGCATTTACAATAAAACTAAAGAAAACATGCTACACACCTCCTCCCTATGTTGCTGTATAGGGCCAAACTGTAAGCAGTGATGGAATATCGCAGTTGTGGCTTACTGGCTCTGTCCTATTAATGTAATTACCGGCTAAAGCACTAACAGAAAAGATGTAATATTAAACAGCACAACAGGGGAAAAGCAGTGGGGAAATAAAGTATAAATTAAATGACAATCGCATATATTAAGTGCTTGCAGGGAAATATGACATGAGCCAAAGCAGAAATACAGTTTGAAAAGCAAAATCTCAAATCCCAAATCAATAATTAAAAATGCAAGAACAAAATGGGAAACAGAAAACGGGAGCCAGAAAAGAAAGAGTATACTGAAAGGTACAAGTTAATTTAAAAATAAGAAAGAACAAATAAAGCAAATGTGCAATTTATTAAAGCAATAAAGAAAATATAAAAGCAAAACAAAGAAGCACAAGCGTAAATAAAAAAGCAAAGTGTGTACAGTAACTACAAAAAGACAACAGAAGGTGCAAAGGTAGGAAATAAAAGACGTTTAAAAGTAAAACAAAATTGATCACACAAATATTAGTATTAACTTGTTCACTAGGCAAAGAGGTACGCAGTGATGCACTCTTTGGCAATTCTTTTTGAGTGTGATAAGAACAGCTCTCGTGGGAAGCCAATGAATCTCTCGCTACACATGCTCCCCTAACTCAATACCTGGTATTGGCACTCTCAATTAGAGGTACGAGGTGGAAAGAAGGCCTGGCATCCCTTTTATCCACACCCCCATTGGCCTGGCGCAGAGTTGTCCGGGCAAAATACTGCTTCTGGGCCTGTCTGTCTGGCACATGGGGAGCCGAGGTGTGAATGGCCCAAGGGCCAGAGCAACACCAGCCCCCTGCCTGGCTCACGTGGGGTAGAGGAGCTGTCGTGGTGTGCCAACTGTCTTACTGCGGCCGCACCCGAGTACCTCACAGGTCTTTAAAAAGACCATTTACCTAACGAGGCTTTATGTTCTTTCACCCCTTCTTAGAGCCCCTGCAGCTACACTCAGCCGATTATGACTCTAGTTGCACCTCTGGGAGCTTTGTAATGATGTAAACTATATTTACTCACTCATGACCCTCTGTTATACATTCAGACTCTGTACCCTCTACCTCCTTGTACTTCTGCTCAGCTCCTCGAAGCAGCATAGTGTGCTAGGGGAGCTATCGAGCGCAACGCCCATTGTGCTCAAAGGGCATTCAAGCACCGCCATACCATGTTGCTGGAGCTGGAAGGGCGCTAATGGGGGTCCAGCTTACCCAAGCTAATTTTTAAGTATAGAGGAAATTAATAAAGGATTGGGCGATGGGGGTGGGCACCGGGGAAAGAGGCGGCACGCTCAAGTTTCTTTCTTGCTTTTTTAAATGTGCTGTATGTTTGATATTCTCTGCAATTTTATGAGCCTGACACATTGAACGTGAATTTAGTGGTGACCCGTTCCCTCAATGCACACAACTTGGGAATTAAAACAATAACCTTTGGTAACCTGTTACAGCCACAAAGTCACTGGCAAGGGTAGTTTCGTAAGTATTGCCTAGTGTACAAACGTCATTTAAAAGCAACCACAGCGTTTTCAATTACGCTGGCATTAGGCATAGACGACTGGTCGAGACAGATTACCACTTTAACTTTGAATTGTTTCATTTCTGAATTCTACATTGCTTAGACTTTGATGACAATTAGTTACCCACAGGCATCACTGAACCATAATAAAGAGAGAAACGGCTGCAGACCAGTACCAAGGAACACAGTTAAAAGCGATGGTACCCATCATTATAACGAGAAGGGGTGACGGATAATCGTTTATTAGCAACTAATCTCATAAAAATAGTTAAACACAAGAACGCGTGACATTGCAAACCATTGTTGCTTAGTATATTTATTATTGAGTATGTTTGTTTGCATGTTTTCGTTTCTCAGTGTGGTATTAAACTCATTCTTTAGGTCTCGCCTGAGCCAGCGCATGCGCTGCTCGGCAAGACATTTAGTAAACGGGCTTTTAAAAGTGCGACCTCAAGCTTTTGGCTGGCATTCTGCCTGCGTTCACGTGTACAGGCATGAGCAGAGGCGCCATATGGCTTTCCTCTCGCTCGGCCAAGCGCGCGCCTTGCTTCAATGCCCCTCCCCCACCACAGAGGCAACACTTTTAGTGACTTTAGCACTGCAACATGTTCCCTGTTAGAATGCTTGCCACTTGGTAAGCAAAGATGTGTTGAGGACCAATTCAGGATTTTTTTTTTTTACAATGCATGAGAAATGGCTAGCAATGATTCACCAACCATGGCGTTTGAAGTCAATGAAGCCTCACTTTGGTACTCTGCACAAGTGTTAGATCCCTTCCGTAAAGGGGAATTTTCTCCAGACTTTGAAAGGTACAGCTTCATTTTTGACCGCTTTAATACCTCTGAGGGCATATGCACCCAGTTCAACGCATATGTTGCAGAACCTGTCCAAGAGCATGTCAACCTTCAGGTGCACCAGTATTGGCATGGAAAGCTACGTCAGTGGCCAGAGTTGGCAAATTGTGTACTGGCTGTTTTGGCGTTGCCAGTCTCAAGTGCAAATGTCGAGAGGGACTTTTCACAAATAAAAGTTTACATGGGACCCAAATGACCCAAGTCTCACTGAAGAAATATTGTATGGTGTACTACAATAAGTTCGACTTGTAAAAATGTATTTGGACCTCATATACACTGTACGTACACTATCTATATACCATGCATCAATGAAGAAAGCAAGCAATAATAAAAGCAAAGCATTCCATAAACATTGGTAAAACACTGTTTTAGTTTTTTATGGCGCGAAAATATGAAACCACTGAAAAGCACTGTTTTTTTGAGGTATTGAAATCACTGGAAAACACTGAAAAGACACAATCAGAATTTACCAGAAATTGAAAACGGGAAAGCCTAATTATGAATCAGGAAGCAATTTACAAATATTTTGAACCTCAATAATCCTTTGAATCTTTGAGACATATTTTTCTTACCCATTTTTTTTTTACCCATTAACCTTTTTAGATTTTGCTTTCACAGCGCTTGCGCTGTGCTTGTGAAATCTCTTGTATTTAATAGATCTTAGAAGGGTGCTCTTTTTAGTCCCCGTTGTTGAATTACTGTCAATCCGCTGTTGCGTGGAACATTTTTTGTTTGCTTTCTCTGGCTGCACGCATTGAAGCCGCTGTGTTACATTCCTAATCTTTTAATCTTGACGCCACAGAGGACTTTGTTTGGGGCAGGTATATTTTGTGCCTGCACGAAGATTTCATGTCACTCTCTCATATTGGGAGAACTGAACAACACTGCCATCCATCTACTGGCCATTTCTTTATTGACTATATAAATTGCTCTTGCATACATTATCTATTTAGGTTTTATGTTGCTCTGGTACTGAACAGAGTACTGGTAATATCAAGGCGGATATCTGTGTTTTTAGATTTCGTTTGCACAAACAGCTTATTATTATTCACTTTGGCTAAACCTAATACATTTACCATTGCTTGTTGAGACATGTATTTCATGATACTTTTATACATAACTCAAATATTACATCCATCAGCCTTTTTGAGTCTTCTATTTCAAAATGTTAAATGTAATATGGGTATTGGGGTAGCATACTACTATGACCAACCACTTGACAAACAGCAGGTAGGGCAACAAAACACTTGTTTCATACACAGTGTGTGACTGCAGAGTATACCACCTCCACCAGACCATTAAGTGTTAGTTCCTTAAAGTTAGGGTAAGCCCCATTCAACACTGTATGTAGCATGTGTTCACCTTACAGAGGGGTTTCGTCTATTGAAGTGCATTGTTATAGAAGCAATGTCATACACTCGAGTTTTTAGTTGGAAGCCTAGCAGACAGTTGTCCAGGAATGATTCCAATGCCTCCCCCCTCCATTCGCACATGGGCCCTGTACCGGGTTTCATAATATTCTCAGAAAGCTTCATTGATATCTGCTTGCGTAGTCTCTAATGTGTCACTGGGTGAGACTACCTCATGTATAGTGGTGTGGTGCCTCGCGCATTAATCGTGCGAGGAGCGTGCTGGATTTGTCAGCCTCCGCATGTTGTAGCTGGGTGTAGGATTGGTAGTCTATTATTCATAAGCGCTCCAGAAGTTCTGCATGCTTAATACGTGCCTCCTGTAGCTCCACTGCCCTAGAAGTGTCAGTCACCGCGTCCTTCTCTAGTCTGTTCGGTGTGTTTTCTACTGTCTTAAGACTGTTATGAGTCTCCTGTCGAGCTCCTACAGTGGCACTGATGGCTGTCCCCCGTATGACAGTCTTAAACGCCTCCCATTCTATTAGCGATGAGGACGCCGAGCCGGCGTTCTCGGCAAAAAAAGTTGGCAATGGTTGTGGCCATCGAGCCACGGAAAGCGGCATCTTCTAGTAACTGAGGACGCAGCCTCCAGGTGGGAACTGGCATAAGGACTCTTCCCCCCCCATAATAGCATAACCTCTAGAGGGTTGTGGGAAGAGAAGGTTTAACCTAGATACTTAGCATGCGCAGTCTTGGCTGCAAGGGTGAGGGCGCCAACACCCAATCCAGCCTCTTGTGAAGCATGTGGAGTGACGAGTAGAATGAGTATTCACGGCTGTCCGGATTTTTAAGGCGCCAGACGTCCGTCAGCGACCAACGCTCGGCCCACCCGCCGAGGGTGTCCGCCTGCTTCACAAGGTCGCTCCTGGAAGAGGGGGTGGGGGGGTGTGAGCGATCTAGATGTGTGTCCAGTACAGCATTCTAGTCCCCTCCCAGCACCCATGGGTATCCTGCCCAATCTGCCAACACTGTGTTCAAGTTTACTAAGAATTTGTCCCGATCATAATTTGGGGAGTGCATGCTGCCTATAATTGTGTGAACCATCTAGCTTGCCATGGATCAGAACATATCTGCGGTTTACGTCCACTCGCTTCTCCACGGTCTCAAACAGGACACTGTGTCTGACCTAAATAGCAGCCCCCCTCGCAGAGACAAGGTATGATGTGTTCTAGATCTGTCCTTTACATTTCTTGCATAATTTAGCAGCCTCCCAGTCGGTAAGGTGTGTCTCCTACATGAGTGCGAATTGTATTTTCCTCCTATTCAATTGAGCGTGTACCCTATGCTGTTTATGCACTGAGCCCAGCCCCCTAACATTCCAGATAACTACTGTGTACTTCCCCGGTGTGGCCATAACTGCGCATACGCTGTTCTGGGTCTTGCCTTCTCATGTGGAAGGGGTCCTGCATGCTTGTGGTGAGGGGTGAGCCAGATAAACAACAACCCATGTAACTACCCAGTACTCTAGGACCAGCCAATTGACAGTGCTGGAGCAAACCAATAGTCCAAATTGTAATGCAAACAACTGAAATCAGCTTGCAGTTGCTTCGGGGTAAGTGGATCCTGTGCCAAGCAGGGCACTCGTGGTTTGCTTGTAGTTCAGTTGACCGGACCATGATCACTTGCTAGGTTGGAGGTGGGGAGACTGCCTATATCTGCAGCCCACGAATAGCTAGGCAATAAGCAGTCCTGCCTAATCATCCAGGGTGGGCGCTATCCTAGATAATCATTTGCCGTTTGTAGAGTAATTGAGGGGAATAGAGCGAGACTGTTTACGGAGTCTGACTGCATGTTAGTGTCCTCAGAGGAGTGTGCCGAGAAGAGGGGGTCCTGGTCTATGAACGTCGCTGCAGTGAGAAGCGCGCTGCCTCTCGACTCTCCAGTACCTGCTCCGGGGATAGACTCTTGGCAGTGGATTTGCGATCAGGCTGGATACGGCGATGCTTCCCCTTCCCCTGCAATAGATGTCCCAATGCGGTTGTGCGCTCTGTGCACGTGGCACTCTCACGGACCCCCTCTTTGTTCCAAGTATCCAGTCGGGTTGGGCAGCGCAGGCCCAAGTACATCGCCTTCGTGTTGCAGCGTGGCGCCAGACGGCATAGTTGATCACATGGGTGACAGGACATATCAACTGGGGCAACTTGTAGTAGGGTAGCCCCCCCAGGGCAGTCCGTAAAGCCCCGGGCCGGAGCTAAGTTGTAATGCCCCCTGAAGGTCCAGCCCAGTCACAGTACAGGCGCGGCACATCGCCAGTCGGCGCATCTAGCAGTCAGACCACAGCAGTTGTAGGCAATATGGGCCGCTCGAACAGTACCAGCATCCCAAGTGTGGAGGAGGGGGGTTGGAGAAAGCACCAGTCAGTCCGCTCCTCGGGTACGGAACAAGCTGCGGACCGCCCACCTTGGCCCAGGCCGGGCTTCCGATTTCTTAGCCGCCACCTCCTCACAGACGCCCAGGTCAGGCCATCTCCAGCAGGGCACACAGTGCGCTATGGCAGCGCAGTAGCCAACCACGCAGCCGACGGAACACACCGGCTGTGGCAACGCGAAACAAGGGCCTGGAGGTGCAGCACCCATGGGTTAGTCCTTCAGACCTCGGGCCGGAGCTATGTGGCAATGCTTCCAGCTGGTCCAGTCCAGCCACAGCCCAGGAGCAGCACCCTGCCGGCCAGCGCCCAGTCACTACGCCATAGCAGTTTCAGGTAGTAGCGCCTGCCCCAGCAGTACCATCACCACAAGGTTGAAGAAGTGGGGTCAGAGTAATCACCAGACAGGCCACTCCCAGGGTTCAGGCCTGGTTGCAGATCGCCCGCCTCTGCCCGGGCAGGCCTCCATTCTCTTCACTGCCGCAAGCAGGCTCCGCCCCGCAGGCGCTCCGGCGAGGCTCGCTTCAACAGGACTCACAGTGGGTTCTAGCAGCACTGGCAGCCCCCCCTCGTCCGAGGTCAGGAAGGAGAGTACAAGCTGCATCTATCAGTCACAGCACCTCCACACATGTTTCAGGTGGGTCGTCGTGGGCCAGCCTCAAGCAGCGCGTGATGTATGCCAGTGTCTGCCGCCCTCCATGCTGCAAAGCAGCTCAGCAACAGTCACTCAGTGCTGATGGGGGAGAGGGAAAGGTGCGCAGACACGCTCTCTCCGCCCAGCCCAGGCATAGGTCACGTAGGGCAGAGTATTTTCGCGGATGCCCCCACCACCTCGGATATGAACCGGATTCTCTGGTCCGGACACGGAGCTCTGCTGGTGCACGTCTGCCATGTTCGGCGGTTGGCCGCGCCCTCATCCATCATGGTTAGTAAAAGGAATATGTGTAGAGAACGCAGGGGAAAAAATCAAACCTACAATAAATAGGTACTGTATGGGCCAATGCGAACTGGGGATACAAGGTTACCTGGTAGGTGTAAGAAACCTATGGCAGATCTTTGTTGACCAGATTACGCCTAGTACTGATATATCATTTAATGGTCTTTACAAAAACAGATCTGTGGCCCAGGAACTTACTGAGATGCACATGTAACTGAAAGGCAACACAGACGATGACTCATTTTATGTTATTTAGTACATTTTACTGTGATAATAGCTCTTCTATTCTACAACCCCTTTTCCTGTCACAAGTTATTTACCATTGGGAGGCCCTTGCATTTTTATAATCTGAGAAGTGTGCATACGTATTGTACAATCTTTGTTTATATTAAAATGGCTCTTCGCAGGCGAAAATCACTATTTCATTTGAACAGTTTATGCTACGAAGAAAACTGAAACGGGTGTAGGGATATGTCGATTCTCAGGAAGGGCCATGGGCGATTAATGTTTTTATTATTGCTTTTTTTAAATAGTGCTAAAATGTTTGTCGGTTTTTAATAGTAAAATTTGTCTGTTAATGTATATAAATAACCCTTTGGAATTATTTTAAAAATTGGAATATGCAATTTGCCCTATTTGCTGACCAGCCCTTGAATACTGATTGTAACATTTTACATTCTTACTATATTAAGTCTTGTTTATTTTATATCTGTGGATGATATATGCTACTTTTATGTATTTATGGATTTAAATATAAATCTGAATAAAGATTTTTGACTGCTTGTAATGTAAAGGATTTTTAATAATTCTAAGTAGCGAGATACTTTGTTGGCTGCTCTTTTTAGAGTACCTAATACACTTGGATTTCATGGTTCTTGTCAAAGGGAAGCAGCATTCTACATTGATTTATTTCACTGTAAATAGTATACTTAAAACTCCATATTGTATGCTTAAGTACTGCTGATATGGTTGTGTGTTTATAGATCTAGTTGTGGCCAAACATATGTATAAGCAAATTGCTTGTGTATATACCACTTATCCTAAAATAAGATTCGGCAATAAGATGGATTTTCTTCATGCCATTTCTGTAATGGACCTTACTTACTGTTAAGTTTCATGGGGTTGAACACCGTGCAAACATTACTGCTATTTTGCCTCTCCTGTTCTGTGGTAGAATCCCTTTTGCACCTTTCATATCCATTTCTTCCCTCCTCTTCTACCCTTTCACAATTTTTTCATCTTCACTGCTCCTTTAAATATCCCATCCAAACAACTCTCCATTGCACAACTACCACACTGTTATAGCTTGCCCTGCTCCTGTCCACTGCTGTTGTAGTATCCTTTTAACTTTCCAGCTGGCCTCAGTCACTGAAATCTGGGGTCTCAGTTCTTCTTCCTTCTGTTCCTCTGCCAGCATTATCTTTTTCTGGCCTTACAACAGATCTCCATTATGTCCCTATTGTGCAGTGCCCATCTTTTCAGAGTTTCTCTCGTAGTCTGTCTTGGTGCTTCCTATTGGGGCACAGTGAACTACAGTTGTTGTTAAGGAAATCCTCATTGCCTCTGTCTCTGCTATGCAGGGGAAGAGTCCTAAGACGTTTCTGTTGTAGCTTGATTTTATAATATCCCTGTTTGTTACAAGTTGCTTTTGATGTAAATCAAATTCATTAATTTGTGCCAAAAATATTTGACCCTTGCTTTGTCCTCACAATTGTGTTGCGTTTGACTGTAGGGCAGCAAACATTTAATAAACAAAGGTATTTTGTTGGAGAGAGGTATTCATGAAATTCTTAGTACAGATTTTTTTCACAGTTGAATGCACACCTCTTTGATATGAGTAGGCAGGTTTAACGTTTTAATTCACATGAGTAACAGTTGGTTCTTTATTTTGCAGGAAGGCGAAAACCAAGGGTTCATCGACCTCGCTCCCCCATTTTGGAAGAAAAAGACATCCCCCCTCTTGAACTTCCTAAATCTTCAGAAGACCTGATGGTGCCCACAGAGCACACATTAGAAGTTAACGCTGTCTATGAGGTACTGCGGAACTTTGGTACGGTTTTACGGCTATCTCCTTTTCGTTTTGAAGATTTCTGCGCTGCTCTAATGTGTCAGGAACAATGCACTCTCCTGGCTGAGATGCACATAGCGCTTTTGAAAGCTGTTCTCCGTGAAGAAGATATTTCCAATACTACCTTTGGACCAGCGGACATCAAAGACAGCGTGAATTCTACTTTGTATTTTATTGACGGAATGACGTGGCCTGAAATTGTGCGAGTGTACTGCGAGAGTGATATGGAATACCATCATGTTCTTCCTTATCAAGAAATGGAGGATTATCCATACGGACCAATAAACAGTAAAATCAAAGTTCTGCATTTTTTAGTGGATCAATTTCTTACAACAAATATTGCACGGGAGGAATTAATGTCTGAAGGTGTTATCCAATATGATGACCATTGTAGGGTCTGTCACAAACTTGGGGATTTACTATGCTGTGAAACCTGTTCTGCAGTATACCACTTGGAGTGTGTTAAACCACCGCTTGAGGAGGTACCAGAGGATGAATGGCAGTGTGAAGTCTGCGTGGCACACAAGGTTCCAGGTGTGCATGATTGTGTCCCCGAAATCCAAAAAAATAAACCCTACATTCGACATGAACCAATTGGATATGACCGACACAGACGAAAATACTGGTTCCTAAATCGTAGGATTATTGTGTAAGTAGAAATAAGATGGTGTTATGAATAAGCATTGTAAATTATTTTTTGTAGGTTGCAGAGTTTATTTGTTCTGATACTTATGTATACAATTAGTTTTGTGTAGTAGAAATACGTACTGTGAAGTACGTGAACATTTAAAAAGGGAATCGATTTTCTTATACCTGTAAATGAAGGACACCATAAAAATCATTATACATGCTATCTACAATATCTCTGCAGTCATTCTCATTAATATTGCTTTTTAAATAAATCACCTACCAGATAATTCTAATTTTAAAATTGGTACTCGTCGTTGTAGTGACTGGATCTTCCATCATGTTACTGAAACATGGCTATATTTTGAGTTGCACTAGTTTGAAGTAATGTACAGGCTGTAGAGTAATAAATTCATGTATGCACATTTTTGGTGTGCAGTAAGTGGAATTTGTAAAAAAAAAAATGTGTAGCTTCTAAATGATGCTACTTTGTGCAGATCCTAATCTAATCCTACAGCCTTCAGGCTGATTTTGGAATTTCCGCCCAGTAATTCTTCTTAGGTTACCCAATGTTGTGTGATGGCATTGGGTTTATATATGGTGCCCTATGTCCGAATTTTGTTTTCTCCGACCTGGGATGGTCTAGAGCTGAACTTTGTTAGTTACAGCTAATTAAACATCGACAAGTTCAAACGTTAACTCGTAGGATCTTGGTGTTTAACCCTGCCTATGGTGTCACAAGATGATTTCTTCATCATCTCCAAAGAAAATCTGCATGTGTCGCCTGGGTTCTGATCAGAACCCCTTGATCTCTACTCCTGATTTGTCCATACAATCAAAGGTCATCAGAGAGCAGGATGGCAAAATGTTTTTGGTCTGTAAAGACAATCCAAAATGGGCCTACTTTCCTCTTTCAGTTAAGTCTCCTGATGGGGATCAATCTCCCTAAGGTTCCACTCAAATAAAGCCATATGAAGGGGACGTTTTCTTCCTTGAGGACATATTCCCTCTCCCAGGATTGTGCAGAGACTTGGTGACACTGTTCAATGCCACTGATCTCTTCATTGTATTAGAAAATGATCCTGGTTCTTCAAAAGATGAAGCCGGAGTACTTGGTTCAATCTGCCAACCCATCCCAGGCCAAAGCTTTTCGACTGGCCATGTTGCATATTTTGAACATGGTCCTTTTTAGGTCAAGCGACCTGCATTGCACTGCGCAGCAGTGCTTGCGCAGGCGAGATTCCTTTTGTCCGGCGTTCAGAAATTGACCCTGGAATCGCACACGCACAAACAGGTCCTCCATTGGCCTTTGCATGCGTCTTCTTTTAAAAGACTGCACAAAATTGGCCCGAGGCGCGTTCATAGCTCCTCTCATGGCCTATTGGTGTCTATTACGCACACCAAGCGCGTAATAGACGCCAATAGGCCGTGGGAGGAGCTTTGATCGTGCCCAGACACAGGCGTGACGCGTTCGCCACTTGTTTGTCTTTACTTTTGGTATAAGCGCGGCACTCGCGCTTCACTTTTGATATAAGTAAAGCGCGGGTGCCGCAATTATACCAAAGGTAAAGAAATAGGTTTACGTTTGGTATAATCGCGGCACCCGCGCTTTACTTTTAATGTTATAAGTAAAGCGCGGGTGTTGCGATTATACCAAAAGTAAAGGAATAGAAAAAAACATCTATTTCTTTACTTTTGGTATAAATCGCGGTACCCGTGCTCTACTTATAACATTAAAAGTAAAGCGCGGGTGCCGCGATTATACCAAGGGTGAAGAAATAGATGTTTTTTGGTTTAAACAAGCATCGTCATACAAATAGAACACGGTGACCAGTACGGGGTTGTTTGCTCTACCCCACGCCCTAGTGACACGCCCAGGAGTGACACACTCTGGAGTGTAAGTACATGGGCCCCTGTCCCTGCAGGCTGGACTCATTAAGATGTGGCCTAACGATTAGAGCGTACGACCTCAAAGCTGGGTAACCAGGTTCGAGTCTCTGCGGCTCAACCTCTTGTGATTCTGGGCAAGTCACTTCATCTCCCCACACCTAACAAAACATGGATGTGCCCGTCTGGAACAGCTGGTGCTCGTGTAAAGTGCCCTGATATCTCCGGGTGGAATTCGAGCTATATAAAACTGCAAGACAAAAAACATGGCTCTGTGGATCTTTCACGCCCTCACACGTGCACTTACTGTCACGTGCCTCAGAGGTACTCTCATGCTTGTGGGGGATGGACTCTTCCCCCCTCCATAAGTGCCCCTCGCTCCCAGAAGATTCACGCACTTCCTGCTGGTTGGTGAAGAGTGAGACACAAGCTATCACGTGACAAGGTTGGGGTATAGCGCCCACCAAGCACCTTTAGGGTTTAAGAAAGCATCAGCATACAAATAGAACACGGTGACCAGTACGGGGTTGTTTGCTCTCCCCCACGCCCCAGTGGCACACTCAGGAGTGAGACACTCAGTAATGACACTCCCAGTAGTGATGCATCCAGGAGTGATAACCTCAGGAGAGACACACAGGACTGACAAACTAATAGTGACACACCCAGGAGTAACGCAATCTGGAGTGTAAGTACAGGGGACCCTGTCCCTGCCGGCTGGACTCCTTAAGATGTGGCTTAACTGTTAGAGCGAATGACCTCGAAGCTGGGTTACCAGTTTCGAGTCTCTACGTCTCAACCTCTTGTGATTCTGGGCAAATCACGTCATCTTCCCACGCCTAACAAAACATGGATGTGCCCATCTGGAACAGCTGGTGCTCGTGTAAAGCGCCATGATACCTCCGGGTCGAGTTCAAGCTATATAAAACTGCAAGACAAACAAGCATTGGCAATGCAATAGGTCTCGCAGTTAAACGAGTTTAAGCTATTGATATTGTAAATGACAATGCCTTTTATTTATGTTTTTAAAACGAAAACAAAAATAAAAGGCATTGTTATTTGCAATGTCAATAGCTCATATTCACGTAAATGTGAGACCTATTGCATTGCAAATGCTTGTTTACTTTGTGCCAATCCCCAAGGATGAACTTGGTCTTTCATGGTCGATGATTCTGACACGATGCCTCCTGCTTCTGCGCCATCACAGGCTCAGACCTTGCTGCTGCTTCTGAGGAAACTCCTAACTAGCAAGGTGCTGACCATTTGCTTTAGAAATCAATCATGGCACTGCCCTGTGAGCTGCCTGAGCCATCAAAGTAAAAGGTATTTTTATTGCATTTTCATTGACAAAGATATAGAGAATGTGACCTGCATTATGAAGGCTTGATTTAAAAACGATTTCTTAGCAAATTCTTGTTGTATTCAGTACATTCATTGCCCTTCTTCCCCACTACAAAAAACCTCCCTTTCCCCATAGTTACAGTCAACTTAAACCATAGGTTGGTGACAAATGGAATCTGGAATTGATTAATTGTATCTCATATTTGTTTTGTAAATATATTTTTTCAAGGTTATTTTTGTAACCAAACATACTGTGTTGTACCTCTCAGTACAATTCAAAGCATAGTTGACATCTTCACATTTAAAACAATTTCCCTGGACTCAGCTGTATTCAGGGTATTCAGTTGTGGCCCCCAAATCCTAACTGTCTTAGGGCTTATGTCTGAGCACAGTAGTCATTACTTCTCAACCGTCCACTGATTGGGGAGTGCCCTGAATAAGTTCCAAATGATGTGCTTTGTCTTACTTTGCAAGAAGACCCATCCCCATCAATGTTGGATGCTCATGCGACTGCTCAAGTTGTCCACAGCCCCAGGATTACTTGCGCTAGGTCAGGGTCGATGGGCCGCTCCACTACCATGCCCGATATGCATTGAATATGGGACCAACACTCTTGAATCACCTGTCATTTGGAAAGTGTGTGCCAAAAAGTTTCTTGTGCATTATTGCATTTAAAGCCATTTGAAGTTGGACTCTTATCTTACCTTTAGGGGTACGGGCATCTTACCCTTTCTGAGGGGATCAGAGGTAATTATCGCCAAGGAATGGTAAGTTTGGGAGAGTCCCTTCTTTCCCAGTGACTTTGCCTTATAGAGGTTAAAGTCACGGAGAACAATTAAGTCTGATCTGCGGGCCTCTAATGTATGTGGCAATTGTAAATAGCATAAATTTGGGAGTTGTGAAGGACAAATAGCTCCTTTAATTTATTGATTGATTTCATGTGATTCACTTCTCATATGTCTCCTAGTATTGAGATCCTGCTCAGAACCCAGTGTTGAAAGCCTACCAGTTGGGCAAAGTGTGCGAACCGTGTTCCTCGACATAATGAGGTCTCCAGCATAGGTTTGCCATTCCAATGTGTTCACCTCAACGCCTTATGTCAATAGTCTAAAGTGACCCTGGTAACCGGGAGAAGTGAGCAAGGTATTGCCGAACCATAGATAAGACCAAACAATACAGGCCCTTTCAGTTGCTGGATTTAGAGCTTGTGGAATGTGCCATCCTTGTCCTCAAAGAGCCAGCTGTTAATGGGGATGAGCTGGACAGCCCAGTAGTAGAATTGGATATCTGCTGCTCCCAGCACACCATTGTTCACTGACTGCATACATTTGTAAAGGATGTTCTTGACTGCTTCGATTAGTCAGAAAAGGTGTGGAGAACGTGATTTTGACACACACTTGAGCCCAGGACTAAGCATATAAGTCAATATTGTTATAGCAAAGTAATATTGGCCAAAGTTCATTTTTTGAAGTACTTGAGGAAGAAAGGTCCAGCTAATTTAATCAAAGGCCCTTTCAAAGTCCTTTATGACCAGTGTGCTTGGGACTACAGGGCTCGTACTTGAGCTAGTGGCAGCTGCAGATGTCCGAGACAGTGGTGTATTCCTCTCAGCATGAAACCGCACAAGTCTTGGTATTTAGAACCTTGAGTAATCTCCTGTCCAATATTGAGGTCAGGATTTTGGGTTCCAGTTTGAGTGAAACGAGCTGGTAAGATGCATAGCGGTCAGGAGGCTTCTTGCATTGTTGGGGGGTGTGGGGGGGGGGGTGTGGAGTCCAAAGTTGTACCGGTCTTGGTGCTGGGGTTTTTTAGACAGTTAGATCTCGTTTTATTAGCTTTTCATCTGCATCCATAGAGGACTGGGTTGCATATAATTGCATGTAGTAATCAGCAAAGGCAGTTACAATTGTGAGAGAGTCCGGTATCCTGCCAGTTTTATAACCATCGTCTACCTCCAACATGAACTCCTGCAACACAACCCATGTACATCTCAAGTCAACAGACCTACAGATGTGAGCTTTGGAGGGAAAGCCAAGTCTGTAATGCTTTTGGGCATACAGTCTGGTAATAGTGCTTCAAACTTCATATGATCACCATGGATATTTCTGATCAGATACTCCATTGTTAATATGCTAACACTGTTATGTTTCCACTTTTTCCAGTGGAACACTGCCACCAGACATGCACTATTATTTAGAAGAGCCACTAACTGAGGCATGTTACCAGCAGATTATGAGAATGCACCTCCTGATTTTTCCAGTAAAGACATCCAGAGCAAACTGATCAAATTAAAGGGAGCTGCCCCCGCTGTGCCAATATCATAAAGAAACCATACAGCTTATTGTATGCTGCTGCCCAGGATTGAAGATGGAATGGCAATTGCTGCCAAATCCAATATTTTTTAAATATGGAATAAGACCCTGTACAGATGCGCTCAAATGTTGTTTAAATGCAGAGAATGTCGGAGTTTACATGATAAGCAATTATTTTAAACATTTAAATGTATTTTCTCTTCCCTTACTTTCTTTCATTGAACGTATGCAGTCTTGGTAAAATAGATGCAGACCTCTGCTGAATAACAATAATAGCATACACTGTTTGTATGGTGGTGTTTGATTAATTTAGTAATTTATTAAAATCAATACAATCAGTCTCCAGTTTGGCGCCCCTAAAACATTGTGAAGTCAATTTTCTGTCAGATTTAGGGATAACATCACAGTCAACCCGGGGTTAAAATCATTAATACTGGATCATCAGAAAGAGGGTTCCTACAGTTTCACTCCATGTTTTTCCCACAACAGACCAAAAAGGAATTTGCTAGGGCAGTCCATCACACGTGCCATCCCCACTTTTTCACATCCCCTCCTACAGTTAGGACACACTGCTCAAAACGTTCTGTACAATCTCGATAGAGAGCAATGCCATCCTTAACCAATTGTGTAATGAAACTCCCTTCTGAATGCTCACTGATCTGTTGTGGAAATCCCTTCTCAATAATTCGAATTCTCTAGAGCAAACATCCCTTGCTAAGTTTTTCACATTGTTTTTGCATGTATGCCTTTAGCTATGAAAAAGAATTCTCAAACAAGTTTTTTTGGGAAGTAGCCACCTCTTTCATCGAGGGGTAGTGCCCGATGCCTGAGCTAAGCATTCTCCAATCTTGCAGACTCACCATGCCCGATCTATCGTTTGCACTGGATGAATTATTTATTTCACCCTCTATTAATATATCTGCAATAGTTTTACAACGTCCTGCGTGCTAGTTATCTAAGGGACCCATATAGTGCTTGTGCAAAATCAGCGTTAATTTGTTAGCAGGGTGTGCGTGAAGCAGGAAGGAGGTAAAAATATAGCATAGTCGCTAGAATGACCCTACTGGACCGAACCATGTTCATTGTGGTGCTTAGATAGGCATTTTGCAGTCTGCCTTCCATTAACAGCCTCAAAAATGTTCAGGGAGGTCTCATTGCTGCCTTTTCAATAAGGCTCCCATCTTATCTGTTTTTCATCTTGACTGTTCCAAGAGAGCTGCACTTGAGAAGTATAATAGTAAATCATAAAGGTTGCCATTTCGAGTCCTTGTTGCTGCTTTTAATGTTGTTAGACATGTAATGGTACCATGGTACAGGAGCAGTTCCAAATAAAACTATTCACTACTTGCTAGAATGCCTACAAATTCCTGCCTTCTCCTTAATTGGAAGTGCGTGAAAGAGCTAGAGCAGTCCTGGCAGGATACCAGTTTTTATAACCTCTATCCTTTGCATCTAAGAAAGGAAAAAAGGAGCCCATCAACTTAAATCCCATATCATTTCTTCAAGAAGTACTGAATTCTTCGTTTTCTATATGTAAGTTATCTGCAGATTAATCTTAACTTCCTAATATTCAGCTTTAGTTTATGCCCTTCTGAATGGATATTTATTTTGAATACTGTATATGCTTCTTACGACAATTACATTCAGAACTTATGATTTCCTCCTATTACCTTTATAGCAGGATAATGTTTAAAAGCCCCGTAGGTGCCACACACGACCTGACCAAGGTACAGCCGGGTTACTCAAAGTCAGAATGATCTCTACATAGACTTTTTTTTGTGTATGGCCAATCCGAATTGTATACTGCAGCTGTTCCTTGCTAATTTTATGTGTAAAACCAGTGCAAAAAGGCAGGCGAACAGTGGGCATCCATAGCATGTATTCCAGGGCAACTGAAGCTGTTAGAAGCATCATCATCAAACATTTTTCTTGCAGCTGAAGTCTTCTAACTGGCCATAATCATCAAATCATCAATAAGAAATGGGGGGCTTAGGCCATAGCACACATGACATGAGACAAAAAAGACTAGTCCACCTGGCTGAAAGCTTTTTCGACATTAACTGAAACCAGTAATGTTGGGACTTTTTTAGACCTTATGCCTGAAATCCTCTTTATCATGCATTTTCCGCTGTCTTTGGACGTTCCTTGAGTGACGAGAAAAACAATTGAACCTCCTTCACATGCTAGCTCCTAGTGGAGGCTCTCCCTGTAGCACAAAGATTTGCTCGACTGCAGGAAATAATCGGCTATAATGCCTTGAACATGTCCAACAGAAATTACTGGTGCATGGTGAAAGGTTTTGAGGTGGATAAGCTCCTCACCACAGGGATGCAGGCCTTTTCCTAGACTTCCTACAGGCTTGTGGTCTTGGCATGTCCTCAGACGGTGACATACATTATCACTCTAGTCCTCTTGCTGAGGAAGTTCTTTTGTCTGTGATAAGAAAGCAACACAGGTACAGCACCTGTGTTGTTTTTTTATCACAGACAAAAGAACATTCTTCCCTAGTGTCCTTGCTAACTGCTTCCTGATGGAAATCCTGCATCTGTCTTTGGTGTATCTAGAATTCTTTCTACCATTCAATGACACAATGTTGGAACCTGTATTGACCACTTGGAAAAAACTCTTGTACTGGCTATTGACACACGCACTGGCCGTGGATTGCACATCAATCAAGTCATATTTATGTAGTGCTGCTTGTCACCCATGAGCGTCTCCAGGCACTTGCTGCATATCTCAGTCGAAGAGCCAAGTCTTGAGTTCCTTCCTGAAGTCGGTCAGCGAGGGTGCAGTGCGGAGGTTGAGGGCGTTCCAGGCTTTGGCGGCGAGGTAGGAAAAGGAATGTCCTCCGGTGCGGGTGCGGCCTACGTGAGGGATCTCTGTGAGGGCAAGGTGTGCAGAGTGGAGATTCCTGGGTGGGTGTGGAAGTGCTGCTGGCGGTTCATGTAGGCGGATCCTTGGTCATGGAGAGCTTTGTAGACGTGGGTCAGGAGTAAGAAGTGGCATCTCTGGGAACCGGGAGCCAGTTGGAGGTCTTTCAGTTGCTGGGTGATGTGGGTTCTCTTGGCCAGGTTGAGGATCAGTCTGGCAGCTGCGTTATGGATCGACTGGAGTCTTTGCATTAATTCTGTGGTGGTGCCTGTATAGTGTGTTGCCGCAGTCCAGTTGGCTGGTGAAGAGGGCCGGCATTATTGTCTTCCTGGTGCTGGTGGGGAGCCACTTGAAGTTCTTGTGGAGCGTGTGGAAGCAGACTGAGGAGACTGCATTGACTTGACGTTTCATGGATAGATCGCTATCGAGGAAGATGTCGAAGTTGCAGGCGTGGTCTTTCAGAATGGGGTTGGGTCTGAGTTCCGATAGCCACCAGGAGTAGTTCCAGAGGGTGGTGTGTTTGCCGAAAAAGAAAACTTCCATCTTGTCTGTGTTAAGCTTAAGGCAGTTGATCCTCATCCAGGCTGAGACGTTCTTTATACAGTCTTCCTCGTGGTGGGGTCGGCTGAGAGAGATAGGACGAGCTGGGTGTCGTCGGCGTAGGAGATATGTGATGTGACAATGTCTGTGAGTGGTGCCATGTTGATGTTGATTAGGGTTAGGTAGAGGGATGAGCCCTGGGGAATTATGCATATGTTGTGCTAGGCTTGCGATGTGAAGAAAATATGCTATCCATTTCAGGGTGTCGTCTGTGATGCCGATCTGGCCTAGGCGATTGATAAGTGTGTGGTGGGAGATGGTGTCCGAAAGCTGGGGAGAGCTCAATCAGGATCAAGGTGGCTGAAGCTCCTCTGTCTAGTAGGGTGCAGATGTCGTCTTCTGCAGCGATTACAGCTGTCTCAATGCTGTGTTTGATTCTGAAGCATGATTGGCAGGGGCCCAGTAGGTTGTTCCTCTCCAGGTGTTCGGTGAGTTGTATGTTGAAGGCCTTCTCCAGGACTTTGGCAAGGAACGCGAGCAGCAAGATGGAACAGTCGTTATGGAGCTCGCTGGGGTCTTCCGATTGTTTCTCAAAGAGTGGTTTGATTTCTGCATGTTTCCATGCGTCGTGAAAAGTGGCCGTGGTTATCGAGGTGTTGAGGATGGTGGTGAGTTGGAGACTGATCTTGTCTCTTCCGAGGTTGAAGAGTCGTTGGGGACAGGGGTCGGAGGGTGCTCCCGAGTGGACGATGCTCATCAGAGTGGTCGTGTTCGGTGTACTGAGTTGTTCCCATGTGGCGAGAGGGTGGTCGATCGGTGGCTGAGGAGGTTGGAGGTCGAAATTTGTATAGATGGTTGCTATCTTGTTGTTGTGGACGTGGTTGTAGAGGGCGTTGCAGAGTTCCTGTGATGCGGGGAGAGTTGTTAGTGAGGCTTCTTTAAAAGAAAAGGCTTTGTATCTGGAAATGGCTACTTTGAGTTTGGGGAAGTTGTAAAAAGCTAAAGGATCAATCTCGTATTTTCGTCCAATATCTAAAAAACGATAGGGGTTCTAGTCTGGAGCCGAGGTCCCCTACCGAAGAAATGCCCTTTGATCTCTACGGACTTCCAATGGATATGTTGGTGTTATGTTTAATATTATTATTAAACCAAATAGAAGTTTGTAGGGAGTGTCAGATTCTTAGGGTTTAGAGGCTTAGGTCAAGATATAGTAAGGCGTTTCTAGTGTGTTTCAGAATCAGATTATTAAATATGTGATGGTCTTTGGAGATGGTTAGTAGAGAGATCAGAGGTAGATTGTCAGTTAGCCGTTTCTCCAAAAAGAGTCATGGGGTTACAAAGTCATGTATCCATTTTGCACCTTGGGCTGTAAAGAATGCTAGTTGGTATATCCTTAAGTCTGCAAGACTAACACCTCCTAGATGTTTAGGGAGACAGAGATTTTTTGGGGGGAGATATACAAGGTTTTTTGGAGTTCCAGCTAAATTTAAGGATGCAATCTATTGTATGAAAAATGTCATCTTCGCAGGGAATCTCGAACATGCTCAGAAGGTAGTTCACAATCAGAGTGATAACAATTTTTATGGATTATTTTGCACCACCACATCAGAAAATGTGGTGACCATCCACCTAACTAAGACTCGTTATGGTGAATAGATTCAGTAAAGTTGTCATTGAACTCAAGGCCCAGGTATTTAAGAAAGTTGGGTTGCCATTCTAAGCCGGAGGAACCCAAGACCTCTTTGCTGCAGAGAAGGTTAAGGGGGCTTACCTCTGATTTATCTTTAAGGGTGTAACCCGAGACCAAGGAGTAATCGTCGATTTTGGCTTTAATTACAGAGATAGCAGAGTTTGCATGTTCTGTCATTATAAGGATGTCATCGATGTATGCAGCCGTTATAGAGGAAGAGCCCTTTTGGTGTTCATTGATTGAGAGGAGCAGTGGCTCAGTGGCTAATAGGAAGAGTGAGGAGTACAGGGGGGGATCCCCGTCTCGTGCTTTGTTCAAGTTGGAAGGAGTCAGATAGTATGCCATTAGACCTGATTTAGGCAGATGGGTTTGCATATAGGGCCCTCACAATCTTAATAAATGACTCATCTAAGTTGAAACAGGACATTGTGGCCTGCAACAAAGGACAAGCAACCTTGTTGAATGCTTTTTCAGCATCTGGTGTAATGGCCACTAGTGCGTTTTGGGTTTTAGCAATTTGTATTGCATGCCTTGAGAGCCTAATATTGTCATTGGAGAGCCTGCCTCTGAGGAAACCAGCTTGTTATGGTCTGTTCAGAGCCGGAAATATTTGCTCGAAACGGTTGGCCAGGACTTTAGCGTAATGCTTGCAGTCGAGATTGTTGAGTGAGATCGGTTTGTAGTGTAGGTATGGTCTTTGCCTTCTTTAGGTATTAGGGCTGTGATCGCTTCTGCAATGGTTCCTCCGATGTAATTTGTTTCTGCATAGTTCCAGAAGAGGTCTAGTAAGGGCAATTGTAATTCATCCATAAATAGTTTATAGAACTGGGCTATAAGGCCGTGTGGCCCGGGATCTTTACCAACTGTGAGAAATTTAATGGCTGATTGGAGTTCCGCTTCTGGAATAGTCTGAGCAGGGATTGGCGTTGGGAATCCAATTTAGGGAGTTTGAGTTTGTTGAGGTGTGTTGAGATATTTGAGGAGTTAACTGTATTTGCATCATATAATGTTCCGTAGATGTCTAGAAAAACCTTTGATATTTTATAAAGGTCAAGGTGTAACTGTCCCTCTTTGTCTCTGATAGGGGTCAATCGTAATTTGGATTTTTTAACTGTAGGTAGCCGTCTAGGACTTTACCGGCAGAGTTGCCAATGCATAGTCTTATTGTGCTAGATTTGGTCACCCTTTGGCCAGCCCTGTTACTCAGGATTTTATTATATTCATACTTTTTCAGGTTTAGGGTGTCAAGCAGAGGGATGTCCTTTTTGGATTTATGGCTGCATTCTTGTTTAATTTCGGATTCCAATTTACCTATCTGTGCTTAAGCAGATTTATTAATATGGGCGCTAATTCCTATGAGTACCCCCCTAATGGTAGCCTTAAACGCATCCCAGCGAACCTGTGGAGAGCAATCGGTTGATGGGTTTTCATGAAAGAAGTGTGAAATAGCTTCCCGAATAGTGTCTACATGGTTTTTGTCTTTTAAAAAGTCAGGATTGAGTCACCATGACTTATCAGTAGGTGTAGATGCTGCCCAGTGCAATTGAGGCCAAGGTGGCTGAGTGGTCTGAAATTACTCTGGGTTCAGTGGAAGACTGATATCATTTGACCTCGTTGTTGGATACTAGTATGTGGTCCATTCTGGAGAATGATTTGTGAGGTGGTGAGCAGAAAGTATATATACTCTTCAGTGAGGGTGTTGGATACGCCAAGTGTCTACAAGAGAATATTTGGAGAGTATTTTGTGCAGCAATTTATGTGAGGAGGAGGGTCTGAATTTTGCTCTTGAACTAAGATTGTCATCTATTTTAATGCAGTTGATTAGGAGTTCTTGTTGGATTATGATTAAAGAAGGCTAAGCAAAATCAGGAGGTCTGGCCTTGGCAAACGTGCAATCCTTTCATTTACTTGTTGAAAACATTTGTAATGGGTATTAAAAGTATAATTGTAAATGTGCCCCTAGACTGATGTGGACTGCTTTTTGAAGTGGATGTGCACAAGAAAAATGGTATCACTATGCGCTTGTGTGCTTAAGCAAAGTGTGAATGAATAGACCGGAAGAAGAGGGCTGACCGAAAGCTTGTGTGTGTGTCTATTTTTATTATGAATTTTTGGGATAACGTGAGGCTGGCAAATAAGTGAATGTCTGTAGCCCAGACCTCAATCGGCAAAACCAATGATCACACTAATTTTTTATGTAATCTCAGTCATAATTACCCATGGAAGAATTATCCACTCAATACTACTCCTCTTCGAAGCTGGAGTGGGACCTGATGATGTGCCTCAGAACTCTGTATGATGCGGGGTTTATAAGTATATGGCAGTGTGTACCCCTTGGACATTATTAAGTGAAAGATTAGAATTCCTTTGGTTTTATTCAACGTTTTATCCTGTTTGTTGATAAAATTAGTATTGTTCGTTTGTATGAGAACTGATATTTACAGGTCTTTGAAGCTGCAAGCCTGTCAGCAATCCTCAACATTTAATCCCTTAAACTAATTGGAAATATGGTAATTTGAGATGATTAAGCTAAACACTGTTGTTCTTTGACAGGGAGGAAGATTCTGAAACCGAGATTAATAAGAAAATTTGGTACTACAGCACGAAGTTACAGTTGGCCGAATTAATTGATTGCCTAGATCGAGATCATTGGGAAGCCGAACTTTGTAGAACCATTGAGGAAATGCGAGACGAAATTAATCGGCATATGGATATAACAGAAGATCTTACAAATAAAGCACGAGGCAGCAACAAGTCTTTCCTCACTGCAGCCAATGGTAAGCACAATTGTTTACACTCTGAAATATGACAAATGAAATACCAGATAAATGGGCTCACTTGCAACAGGGCTGTAGTGGGGTTCATATTTACATTTAGAAATGCAACTTTGTTAGCCCTCCTAATCAAGGGATGAAAATGTATTTTGTTGCAGTAATCTACTTAAGTTTACAATAGTTGATAGTGACCTGTGTAATGTAACATCATTTGATAAGATTTCTGCACTATTTTACTTATTTTATTGGCAGTTGATGTAATCAGTGTTGATGGCTAACTTGGCCAATAGAATAGTTGCAGTGCCGAGAATAAATGACAAGCTGTAACCATGAAAAAGAAAGCAGTAATGTAACGAGTTGTACGTCTTTTAAGAATTCAGTGGCCTTCACACCAACCACTAGAAACCATAATCTCCTGTATTGAGTTAAAAAAGGGCCCAATAAGACTCATAGATCTTGGCCTGTTTTCTGGGGACAGCCATTTCTGTGGGTTGTTGTGGTCGCCCCGTGCCAGAGTTCTAGTGCAGCTAAATCTCCTCACTATCCTGAGAGAGAGCGGCTTGTTCTGCACCAGACTGACTTCTGGACAAAACACGCACACACGTAAATGGGGAGTTAGACTACTCCAAGGTATCTGGCAGATTTACATTCACCTTATGGTTTCTTGGATAGGTAGTGCTAGGTAGGAGTACAATTTAATGTATTCATATAATCAATACAATAATCATAATCGTTGAATTATTAATCTTTTTCACCATTTTTGTAATGCTGGTTACAATGCTTTGTTTCTCTCCTAATCATTGCAGAAAACTTATTTTACACAGGAATCCAATTGCGTCAATAAATGTTTGAAATGGCAATTTGTGTACATAGTGTATCTCCCTTTGGGCATCCCTGAGTAACAGTGACATGGTATAACTGTTTCCATGATTTCCTTGAGGGAATTAGGGTTGTCATGTTCTGAGGTTGCAGACACCATCCGGTACCCTGTGAGGTTTACGGGTCCAAATAGCACACTGTGAGCTAGCCAGGAACTAGGTCAACATATTCTGATGGTATGAGTGGGCATAGTCTCCATAGTTTTGACACTTATGTTGCCCAAACACAGTCTTACTAAATTTGTGGAAACCGTATGACATGGATATAGTGTGATCTCTATCGTGGAACATCGACCCGTCTCTTAGCCATCCTGCCTGAGGGTTTAAAGGCAGATCTCCGGTACTTTGTTACATCTCATTTAGCCTATGTTAATCAAATACCTTTCTTTCCCAAATCGTATTCCACCATGCCCAGGATTGCCACCTTAGGGGAGGGTTTAAATCCCAACCCATACTTGGTGTTTGTGACATCCACCCTCATCAGCTCCTGTTCCCAGATTGCATGAAAGGTCTCCAACTTTCTCATGACATCTTAGACACTGAAGTGAAGAACACTGATTTATTTTCCACATGTGCAATGGTGTGTAGTATATTATATGAACACATTTGAGAGCCATTTTTGCCTTTGTCTACACCTCTGTTGCTAGGTTGCTCTTCTACTTTCCTCAGAAGGCAATGAAGAAATCAGGTACATTTATGATCAGATTCGGTAGGCATGGTTTCACAATCCTAATCGATCAATGGAAAGTGTAATTTTGATAGGGCTGAATTTGGGAAGGGAACTCGAGGCTCCTATTAGATTTCCTCCCTCCTCCTCCTCCCTCCTTCTCCCGCTACTTCTCCCTCCTCCTTCCTCCCTCCTCCTGCTTCTTTCTCCCTCCTCCTGCGTCTTTCTCCCTCCTCCTGCGTCTTTCTCCCTCCTCCTGCGTCTTTCTCCCTCCTCCTGCGTCTTTCTCCCTCCTCCTGCGTCTTTCTCCCTCCTCCTGCGTCTTTCTCCCTCCTCCTGCGTCTTTCTCCCTCCTCCTGCTTCTTTCTCCCTCCTCCTGCTTCTTTCTCCCTCCTCCTGCTCCTTCCTCCCTTCTCCCGCTTCTTCCTCCCTCCTCCCTCTCCTGCTTCTTCATCCATCCTCCCTCTCCTGCTTCTTCATCCATCCTCCCTCTCCTGCTTCTTCATCCATCCTCCCTCTCCTGCTTCTTCATCCCTCTTTCTTCTTCCTCCTCCTCCTCCTCCTCCTTCTTCTTCCTCCTCTCACCTGCTCCCAGCTTATTCTTCCTCCTCTGGGCATTTTCTTCCTTCTCCCTGCTTCTTCCTTCTCCCTGCTTCTTCCTCCTCCCTGCTTCTTCCTCCTCCCGTCTTCCTCCTCCTGCTTCCTCCCTTCTTCCTCCTCCTGCTTCCTCCCTCCTCCCCTTCCTGCTTCTTCCCTCCTCCCCTTCCTGCTTCTTCCCTCCTCCCCTTCCTGCTTCTTCCCTCCTCCCCTTCCTGCTTCTTCCCTCCTCCCCTTCCTGCTTCTTCCCTCCTCCCCTTCCTGCTTCTTCCCTCCTCCCCTTCCTGCTTCTTCCCTCCTCCCCTTCCTGCTTCTTCCCTCCTCCCCTTCCTGCTTCTTCCCTCCTCCCCTTCCTGCTACTTCCTCCCTCCTCCCCTTCCTGCTACTTCCTCCCTCCTCCCCTTCCTGCTACTTCCTCCCTCCTCCCATCCTGCTTCTTCCTCCCTCCTCCCTCCTCCTGTTTCTACCTCCCTCCTCCTGCTTCTTCCTCCCTCCTCCTCCGGCTTCTTCCTCCTCCCTCCTGCTACTTCCTCCTGCTTCTTCCTTCCTCCTTCTCCTTTCTCCCCATCCTCCCCCTCCTCCTTCCTCCCCCTCCTCCTGCTTCTTCCTCCTCACTCCTTCTGCTTCCTCTTCCTCCTCCTCCCTTATTCCTCCTCCCCTCTTCTTGTCCCTCCTCCCCCTCCTGCTTCATCCTCCCTCCACCCCCTCCCTCTTCTTCCTCCCTCCTCCTGCTTCTTCCTCCCTCCTCCTCCTTCTTCCTCCTCCTCCCTCCCCCACCTCCCTCCTCCTGCTTCTTCCTCCTCCTCCCCTCCTCCTTCCCTCATCTCCGTACTGATCCATCCTCCCTCCTCCTCCCCCTACTGCTTCTTTCTCCCCTCTTACTCTCCCTCCTGCATCTTCTTCCCTCCTCCTGTTTCTTCCTCCCTCCTCCTCCCCCTCCTGCTTCTTTCTCCTGCTTCTTCCTCCCCCCTCCTCCTCCTCCTGCTTCTTCCTCCTCACTCCTCCTCTCTTCTTGTCCCTCCTCCTGCTTAGTCCTCCCTCCTCCCCCTGGCTTCTTCCTCCCTCCTCCCCTCGGCTTCTTCCTCCCTCCTCCTTCTTCCTCCCTCCTCCTGCTTCCTCCCTCCTCCTGCTTCCTCCACCTCCCTCCTCCACCTTCTTCCTCCTCCCCTCCTCCCCTCCTCCTTCCCTCCTCCTTCCCTCCTCCTTCCCTCCTCCTTCCCTCCTCCTTCCCTCATCCTTCCCTCATCCCCGTACTGATCCATCCTCCCTCCTCCTCCTCCCCCTACTGCTTCTTCCTCCCTCCTCCTGCATCTTCCTCCCTCCTCCTCCCCTCCATGCTTGTTTCTCCCTCCCCCTCCTGCTTGTTTCTCCCTCCTCCTCCCCCTCCTGCTTCTTTCTCCCTCCTCCTCCCCCTCCTGCTTTTTTCTCCCTCCTCCTCCCCCTCCTGCTTCTTTCTCCCTCCTCCTCCCCCTTCTGCTTCTTCCTCCCTCCTCCTCCTCCTGCTTCTTCCTCCTCACTCCTCCTCCTGCTTCTTCCTCCTCACTCCTCCTCTTGCTTCTTCCTCCTCACTCCTCCTCCTGCTTCTTCCTCCTCACTCCTCCTCTCTTCTTGTCCCTCCTCCTGCTTAGTCCTCCCTCCTCCCTCTGGCTTCTTCCTCCCACCTCCTGCTTCTTCCTCCCTCCTCCTGCTTCTTCCTTCCTCCTCCTTCTTCCTCCACCTCCCTCCTCCACCTCCCTCCTCCTTCCCTCATCCCCGTACTGATCCATCCTCCCTCCTCCTCCTCCTCCCTCCTCCTGCATCTTCCTCCCTCCTCCTGCATCTTCCTCCCTTCTCCTGCATTTTCCTCCCTCCTCCTGCATCTTCCTCCCTCCTCCTGCATCTTCCTCCCTCCTCCTGCATCTTCCTCCCTCCTCTTGCTTCTTCCTCCTCACTCCTCCTCCCTCCGCACTCCTCCTCCTTCATCTTCCTCACTCCTCCTCCTGCATCTTCCTCACTCCTCCTCCTGCATCTTCCTCACTCCTCCTCCCTTCTTCTTCCTCCTCCTCTCTTCTTCTCCCCCCTCCTCTCTTCTTCTCCCCCCTCCTCTCTTCTTCTCCCCCCTCCTCTCTTCTTCTCCCCCCTCCTCTCTTCTTCTCCCCCCCTCCTCTCTTCTTCTCCCCCCTCCTCTCTTCTTCTCCCCCTCCTCTCTTCTTCTCCCCCCTCCTCCTTCCCTCCTGCTTCTTCCTCCTCCCTCCTCCTCCTCCCTCCTCCTCCTTCTGCTTCTTCCTCCTCCCTTCTCCTGCTTCTTCCTCCCCTCCTGCTTCTTCCTCCCCTCCTGCTTCTTCCTCCCCTCCTGCTTCTTCCTCCCCTCCTGCTTCTTCCTCCCCTCCTGCTTCTTCCTCCTCCTCCTGCTTCTTCCTCCTCCTCCTGGTTCTTCCTCTCTTCCCCCCCTACTCCTCCTGCTTCTTCCTCTCTTCCCCCCCTACTCCTCCTGCTTCTTCCTCTCTTCCCCCCCTACTCCTCCTGCTTCTTCCTCTCTTCCCCCCTACTCCTCCTGCTTCTTCCTCTCTTCCCCCCCTACTCCTCCTGCTTCTTCCTCTCTTCCCCCCTACTCCTCCTGCTTCTTCCTCTCTTCCCCCCTACTCCTCCTGCTTCTTCCTCTCTTCCCCCCCTACTCCTCCTGCTTCTTCCTCTTCCCCCCCTACTCCTCCCATTGCTTCTTCCTCCTCCCATTGCTTCTTCCTCCTC